>NC_086173.1:144163640-144479751 GCF_023053635.1 Elgaria multicarinata webbii
GTCCATTCTGTTAGGTAAGAAGAGCCAGGCTGGATCATACCAAAGGCCTTTCTAGTCCAGCATTCTATTGACACAGTGACCAACTAGGTAATCACGAGAAGCCCACAAACAGGACATGAGTGCAATAGCACCCTCCCACTTGTGTTCCCCAGCAATTAGTGTTCAGAGGCATACTGGAGGTAATGTAGAGCCATGATGACTAGTAGCCACTGATAGCCTTATACGTCATGTTCCAACATGTTCCTCCCTCCCCAGGCCTACAACAAAATCCCTAATGGAGCAACATTTCTTTCTGGACACTCATTCTCCAGGATGGCCCAGGTGGCCTACACAAAGACAGGGGTGGTTTGTGTGCAACCACAACTTATCAGTTGTCGTTACGTGTGAACGTTCTTGTCTAAGCGGATGTCACCATGCCCCAATATACTTTTACAAAGAAAGTTACTTTGGAAGTCTCTCTCAAGATCTGGTTAAATAATGAACTAGATTTCTCAGCACCTCCAAGTTAGGATAACTTAAGATCACTAAGTAAAGGAGCTCATGAAACAGGTCTTTCCAAGGGCCACTAGTGCTGAGGCTAAAATATACGGCACAGTGAAATATGTTCTTGAACTTCCAACATGGCAGCTGAACGGGACACTAACTTTGGGCACCAGGCGAAGGCCTTTCCATTCAGCTGATTGGGTCTATATTAGCTAGTTTTGTGGGGTTACTGTTTTTTGTAGATTATTTATAATTTCATAGTGGGGGTGTTGTTTTTTGCTTGGCTTAACAGCTGCTTAAACTGCTTTGGACTGATTTTATCTGCCATTTAGTAATACACTCATATTGTTTTACCTGCTGTTTTATTGATACTGTATTTTTTTTAGACTTGTTTAACAATTCTTTGTTAAGCCACCTTGTCAACCATTTTCTGGTAGAAAGGCAGCAAAGAAATAGTTTAAATAGAATAAAATAAAATAATCATTAATGAGTGGAATGGCATGAACAAGAAAAGCCTCCATGCAGAAGACGGGAAAGGCACAGGGAGAGGGGATTTAATACTTTGTAAGTCTTCTTCCCTGTACACAAAGAAGATGGGGTGGGTGTGGATAGGCAAGAGACTCAGTCACACACAGTAGCAGCATGAGTTCACTTTCTTATAAGGAACAGAAGCCTTTGAAGTCTAATGTTTGTTATGGCAAAACACTCCTTAAATGCTACTTCAAATTAGGAGCACAAATTGGGACCAACAGCCAATTTCAAGATACAAATTCCTAGTAATATCTCATGCCACACCTCTATAC
The DNA here is from genome assembly GCF_023053635.1 of Elgaria multicarinata webbii. Classification (NCBI taxonomy): domain Eukaryota; kingdom Metazoa; phylum Chordata; class Lepidosauria; order Squamata; family Anguidae; genus Elgaria; species Elgaria multicarinata. The sequence continues at coordinate 144,164,927 of NC_086173.1, forward strand.
GACTGGTGTGGTTAAGGGCACCCGCTTTCCACAGCCTCTGGTGACAATGACCTGACCTTTCCTTGGCCCAATGAATCAGGTCTCTATCTCCACTTGGGTGTTGACTGGAGATGGCAAAGACCGTGAGAGTGGAATCCACAGGCATTGGGGATGTAGTCAAGGATTCTAGCTACCTGGATAGTAAGCCAACATAGAATCATAAGATAGCAGAGTTGGAAGGGCCATCGAGTCTAACCCCCTGCTCAATGCAGGAATCCACCCTAAAGCATATCTGACAGATGGTTGTCCAGCTGCCTCTTGAATGCCTCTAGTGTGGGAGAGCCCACAACCTCCCTAGGTAACTGGTTCCATTGTCATACTGCTCTCAGGAAGTAACTTCAGCCCGTTATTCCATGTCCTGCACTCTGGGATGATCGAGAAGAGATCTTGGCCCTCCTCTGTGTGACAATCTTTTAAGTATTTGAAGAGTACATTGTTGTTCAGAGTTCAACCCACCTGAGCTTAAGCAATAGGTCCTAATAAGGGCAGCGGAAATACAACAATTCTAGAGGAGTGTAGAAAAGGCATGGGATACAATATTGGCTACAGAATTCAGCTTCAGGATTATTTCTCCCACCCCCTTAAACAACAAGGAACAATTTTATCTCTTTCTCTCATGGTTGTGAAGGTTTGCTTGAGATTACGTTGGCAATGCCTAATGGGACCTCAAAAGCCAGAATAACTGGTAAGACCTTCAGTGGCATCCGGTCCCTCCCCATCGCTAGCAGCACTGGCAAAAAACAGTAGAAATTGCAGAATTCTGCGAAGTATGAAAAATCATGAAAATATTTGTAACTTGCATAATTGAAAGATTGCAGAATTTAGATTCGGTTGTCATTTTGGGTTGTTTGGGTGCAGAATTTTTAAGTATACAGAATGCATAGCCCAGGCTTGAATTCCAAACCCCAGCAATGAACAGACCCAACTGGATCATAAGCTGATACAGCTACAGTGAAGATCTCAAACAGGATCAAAACTCCAGAATCCCCAAGCATAGTTGACCTGACTATCTTCAAAATAAGCATTTCTACAGACCACTGCTAAACGCAGCAGCAGATCTAAAGAGTTTAGTGGCCCGTACTTTCCAGTACTGAAACACCAAATTGAAAACTGTCCCACCCGAAGCACACAGATGGGACACAGTAAGGTAATATAATGGGATGCTTCAAAATGTAGGCATTGACATCCATGTGTCTTATGGGAAATTGCAAAAATTGAGACTATCACCACAGCTCACACCTGCCTTGCATTCTAAAGTTTCACAAAAGTTTTGAAGAAGGGAGGCAAAACAGCTGTAAGAGGAACGAGAAACAGTCAAATGAAGCTAGCGTCATGCAGATGGGGAAATTTAGGGATGCACTACGGGTGAAAATCTCCAAAGTTTAGGGTTTGCTAGGAGGTGCATGCAGGGGAGAAGCAGCCCTGAAGTATCTTTGGATGCTACGGAGGCCAGAGGCTGGGGCAGGGCTGGGGGAGTGGAGAAGAGAGTACAAGTCACAGTTAAGACAACAGGAAGGAGCAGTAGTGCCTCCACAATCACCTGTGACCCTTTGTACACGCTAGTATCCATCTACTCTGTACAAGAATAAAGGAGAACGGGGACTTCAATCTATTGGGCGCCTGATTCTCTGAATACTGGACATTCTCTTAAAACAAAACAAAACCATCCACACATCTCTTAAGACTAATTGCTCCCCTCCGAGCAGTTCTGATGCACACGCCTTAGGTCTGCAGGCAGAGCTCCTGCCCCAACTTACCTCAAACTGTAGTGGCGTATTGCAACGACTAGCAGCCAAAGAGGGAATCGGCGAGAAGATCACCCCGCAACCACTGCGGCATTCCTCCTCTCCCGGCACAGATGAGGAGGACGTGGTGAGGTGTGGGCTCAGCGAGTCTGGAATCAAGGGGTCAGGCAGCGGGGGAGTGACCGGAGACAGCGGCCTCAATAACTTGGTAATGCTCTGCTCCATCAAATAGCGAGACTTCCACTTCTTCAGAGGACTCAGTAAGTCTGAAATGTAAGACACAGTCCAGATGGTGACGCTACCATTATAAACCCCTAATCTACACTCAAGGTCTGTTCCTTTTACATTTAGGGGGGCACAATCATTCTGGCCCAAAGGGCTGCATCTGGGGTCAGCTGAGACACCAGGGGCTGTCAATGTGTGCACAGGCGGGCATCCACACACATGAATTCATTCTCATTCACACACACACACACACACACACACACACACACACACACACACACACAACGAAGGGAGGTTTCAACTTCTCCTCCCTGCCCACTGAGATCTGGGGGTTGTGAAGTGAAAGTCTCGCCCATCCCCCAGCAATCAACACCAAGGCAGCTGTTTTCCAAGGTAGCAGCGGGAAAGCAGCAAGCTCAGGAGCGGGACCACTGTCCTGGCGTTGCCAATAGCAGGGCTGGAGCAGTGTGCTCCCCCACCCCCTCCACGCAGTCTGGTGGATCAGCTCAGCTACAAGGAAAAGTGAATGGGAACCCACCAGCTTTGCGGGCCACACTGGAAGTGACCAAGGGCTGTGGGTTGTGCACCCCCACCCTACACGTACCCTCAACATTTCTAACTGTAATGAAAATCTTCTAGAAGTGGGGGCGTGATATCAAAGCAGGGCAAAGTAACAAACATCTTAGCCAGTCTCAAAACAAGGACAATTTCAGGGCTCCAAAGGAGATGCAGGAGCAACAAAAGGGCTCAGACCAAGAAAAAACTCCGGCATGGTTGTAGTTATAAAATAGTCCAAAATCCAGCGCTCTCTGCATCACTTGCACATCTTCACCAATGCAGCAGTAGGAGCTGCGTACACCTTGCCAAAAGACAGGGTTGTGGGCCAAGAGAGCAACACCCCAAGCCTTGCATGACCAGTCTCTCCCTATCCCATACGACTTCATTTTTGTGTGCCATTTGCCTTGGTTTACCTGCCTTCCTGAGCTAGGAGTGCTGCACTTTCCTCGCACTCATTTGGCAGATGGAAAATCTGGCAAGGATACAAATCAAGATTGAAGAACTGACAACTAATCCAGCATGATCCCTCTAGCAGCTCCTGCATTAATGCTCACAAGCTCTCTAATAAGTTTCCTTGCAGCCAAGTTCCTGCTGACAACATCCAGGCCTCCTTTTTGCACTCTTTTCTGCCCCCAATGATTTTGGATAGATCTTCAGTGTTTTTTTTTCCATTTTACTACACTTATATCCTGCCTTTTTTCCTCCTCAAGGAAACCAAGGCAGCATACACAATCCTCCTCCTCTCCATTTTATCCTCACAACAACACCCCTATGAGGTAGGTTGGGCTGAGAGCCTGTGACTGGCCCAAAGTCATCCAGTGGGGGCTTGGTGGGATCTCCCAACTCCCAGTCCAACACCACATTGGCACTCCAGTGTAAAAAGGGCTTTCTTTTTTGCTCTGTCCTGCCCATCCCGAAACTACAAGCACACTTCACTGATGAGCCCCCAGAACTTCCATTATTTCAGATTCCAGGGAACTAGTAAGACTCCTGGCAGAGAAAAGGCCAGTTCTTGATAACAAAATCAAGGACTTAAATGGACTTAGAATTCCCCACTTTCCTTCCACTGAAGGCCTCTGCCTCTGTGCACCCAACAATCTAACCTCTTTCACTAGTCCAAGCCTTCTTAGAACAGTGCACATGTTCACAGTAGTTTTAGGAGTCCCTTTACGATCAAGATACTCTATTCCTTCTGGGATACTTTAGATCCATGCGATCAGCACTCTCCCCCACCCACCTCACATAGGGCTGGATTGTTGGTAACATTTTCTTAGCTCTGCAGGAGGCTGCTCACCAGCTCCCACACTGTCAGGAGAACATCTAAAGGGAAACTCAAATAGCCCACATCCCATGGACAGTCATAATTCCCCATTTGCCAAAGAATACAGCTGTCCTCTGACCAGAGAGCCAGTCATTCCAGTAGAGGTTGCACTGCTCCAGTATTTGCTATCTTTTTACTGGGGGGAAAAAAGGATTCTCACCCCTTTCCCCACAATCCAAACTCTTGGCCAACAGCAGCCGCAGGATAGCTGCGCATGGCTAGTGGGAGGTTATTTGGCATGTCATCACCAGCAGCATATCTCCCAGTCAGATTTTGAAACCCATTACTGCCCATTTCACCCACTGCTGCAAGTACTCTGAGCTGTCCCCCCTAAGATGTCGACTTCGTTCTATGAACTGGACAATGTGCCCTGCACAAGCATCTTGTACAAAGTCACCCACTTCCCCTTTTGTTTTAGACCATGACAGCCTCTTCTCTTCTCTCCCACCACCCTATTAGCGGAAGAGTTGCATATGCTCCCCTTCCCAGCTCTTCAACACACCCTGCAACAGAATTTAATCTGGCGCAAAAGGAAACCCCGAAAGCCAAATTTTTGTAGTCTTTTGAAATGCCACCAGACAACTTTAGTGGACCTCAAAGAACCCGCACCAATTTCACAGAAGCCTCTTAAAAGGAACATCAGAGGGCCTTCTACATTTTTTTTGTGTGTTTGCTCTCACTCACTCAAAATTGTAAATTTGCCCAGAACTAGTGCTTTGTCCGCTTCAGATGCCTCTAACCTTTGTGCAACAAACAGTTATCTGTACACTGCCTAGGGCCTCGTCTGGCGTCCTTGGAAAACTGATCCCTGACTTGGGTAGATCGCCACCCTCTTCCTCTGCAAAGACAGATGCAAAGTTACTATTTTTAAAACTCGGCTTTTTGCTTTGCTCACAGATGTAAGCTCCGGTGCTGCAGAGTGGCTGCTCTGTAACTCTTTAAACAAGTGTTCCCCCAGCATGTTTCAGATGGAAGAAAGCTGCCAAGCGAAAGGCACTGTGTTTCTTGCAGTGCACTTCCGGCTTTGGGGGCAACGTGGACGTTGATTTCCTGAGGAACCCCAAAGAGGGGTCGGTTCTCTGCTTTTTATTCTTGGTGGAAAAGAGGGCCCCTGTCCTCAGGTGTCTTCTTTAACTAAGGCTTGTTAATTTCCCCCTAAGGGAGATGTCAGAAGGAGCAGCCACCCAGCAAAAGGAACGCCACTCATGCAGCTTGTAATTCTGCTGTTTATTTCTCTTGCATTCATCCACAGCAGATGAACAGGTGAACCGAGATATGCAAAGCTGCTACAGCACCGTACCATGAAGGTCAGGATGTATACAATGGGGCTGGTGGCACTCCTAAGCTCTCACCTACCACAAAACCTGTGTCAACAGGTAACAGCACATAGTGCACATCTATGTTCATTAACTGTAGCCATTACCGGCCGTTAACCTCCAATACAGGTGGGCAAGACCCTTTTTTTGAGTTAGCATATGGTGGCCAGAGTTAGATATGGGAGTCTATTTACTATAGGCTACTTTTGTATTCTTTTTTAACATGCCCTTCAAGGCTGAAACTGAAACAACCCGCCGCCCGCCCAATGAATCACTGAGGTGCAAAGGCATCTCCACCAACCTGTGTTCTCCTTGCAGATGCCAGAAGTGCTACTGCTCTCATTGCTTTGGTATAGACACTGGGCTCGGTTCTCTGGAGAAGCAGCTGAGGTCTGAGTCATCCCTTCTTCCAGAGCTTGCTTCATCCAACGCTGTAAAGACAAACGTTGCTCAATGCACAGGCTCCTTTCCAGGGTTTTCACAGACTTGCAACAGACCTTTCCACCTGTATTCGTCAATGGCGACTTAAATTCTGTCAGGCTTTTATGCAAATCATCTGAGTTTGCACGAGGTTCCTCAGTTTACATGCTTTAGGCTGAAGCCATATTCGAATTGGTATGTGATGGTGTGATAGGAGGAAAGTAAAGCAGAAGGCATTGAGGGAAGCAGGGGCTGGTATAGCGCTAGGATGCATGAAAATGGGAGAACCCAGGTAGGGTGCATGGAAAAGGGAAAGGTAAACATGTGTAGGCCAGGAGAGGCTACGTCCCCCTGAACATTGAGCCATTAACATAATATGTTTTCAAATGCATCTAACGTTTTAGCACATGGAAATACAAAAACAAAATAAAATTAAAAGATTATCACCCCTTATCTGAAGCTCACAAGCCAGTTGGCGTGCTGGGTATGCACATGGTAAAAACCAGAACCAGAATTTACCCTTACTAGTTCTTACTAGAATTTACCCTTACTAGATCATTAATGTAAAATGAAACCAGGAAAGCAAAACTGAATTTTGGCCTTTTGTTCAAAACCAACAGGAGCTCATTTGGAGGAGTCTAATTTAGGACCAAATTAGTAGAGGGAATGCTCCAATTACCACTTCCCCTGCTGTGTCAGAGCCAGATATGTGCCAGGCAGCTGCTTACTAGTCTAAAAGGAAATGGCTGGAACTTGTTCAGACTGATATCTGACAAAAAAAAAAATGTTGGTAGTTTGATTTCTCCACTTTTTAAAGGAAGTTTCTAATCCTCATGGATGCTCAGAACATTTCGAAAATACAGTAGTTCTACTGAAGACTGAGAAGTCAATGCAGGCTTTTAACAGGAATTCCAATGGACAAAAGCCGGAACTGCTGCTTATCCCTTCCTTGTAGCTCTTTTTTCGGTCCTAATGCCTGTTCCCCTCTTCCTCCATCTTGCTCTTGTTCCTTGCCAGCATACAAAGGTACACAAATACTAGTTCTATTAAAAAGCTGTTGTCATATCTCAAGAGATCTACTTTCATCACTTAAACATTCCAAATTAGTCACAATCTATAGATCTGCCTAAGGGGTTATGTTCCCACCAGGTGAGTTTTTTTTTCTTTCTTTCTTTCCTTTTTTCTTTTTACAGCCAGGTGACTTTGAAAGCCTACGAAACTGCTTATAAGGCATTCCTGAACCTACAGACAATGCTTTGCAGCTGAAAGCCCTCTGGACACTCAGCTGCCAAACCTGCATATAAAACTCCTTGTAACATATGAAACCAAGCTGCTTTAGGCAGTCTCACCACAGCAGGTATTGTCTCTCAGGGCAAAATACATTTAAATAAATGTTTGAGAGACACAAACAGTCTAGAAAATAAAGAAAAGCATAAAATGAACACCTTAAACATATGTAGTAAGGTCTAGAGAAGTCTGATTTCAATCTAGAACAGAGGTTTTCCTGTCTGTGAGAGATCACAATTTGCACATTGTGGTGAATGTCTGAACATCAAATACTGGGTCATGCAAAGCCCCCCCCTGGAAGAGATTCCCATGGCTTCCCCCATTTCCTTAGTCTACCTGTAGGGGGTGTGGAGAAGGAAAACAGGTGTGAAACACTCTTTCCTTTTCACTCTGTTAACCAGGAGACTTCAAAGGTAGTGGGTATCAGCTTTTAATGATAAAATGTAAGATTTCTAGAGTGCACCCTAACTTAAATCCTTAGCACCAAAAGCCTAGCTTCAACAACTATTTAGATGTGTCTATGATTGCAATTGCATTTAGTCTTTCGGAGATATCCTATTGAGAGCTTGTGTCAATGGGCACACCACAGTTCACATTTAACAATAATACGTTGAATCCATTGTGTATTCACATCTAGGAATGGCAAGTGAACCGATGGATGAAGGGAATGTATTTTTCAGCCAAAAGAAGTTTTTTTTTGTTTGTTTTTCAAAGTGACGTGAGGCAATGTTGAAAGGAGGGATAAATTCTTCACCGTTGTCCACTGAAAACGCAACAAGCAGCAAAACCATTTGAAATTGGAACTCTCTTTTCTTAAAGGTTTTCAAGAAAACAAACCTGGAAAAGAATCAGCCCCCACCCCCTCCAAACTCATTCATCCTGCATTATTTATTCTGAGCGACAATGTGCATTGACAATTTCAAGTTTAAAATTTCATCTGGACCCCAGCAGAGAGAGCAGACATACCTTTTTACATGAGCTGTAGTTCCCATCTGGCTGCAGTGGCCGTCTTCGCCTTTCTGGGGTGAAGGGGGAGCCAAAACGGATGTAGTGTTTGGGCATGGTACAAATGAGCGGGGAGTGGATAAGGCCTGGCAACATATTGAGGGTGGTAGCCAGCACGGTTGGGTCAGTGGTGATACGCAAAGGACACTCGATGGGACACTCCTGCTTCTCTGCCTTGTCATTCAGCCACTCTGTAACTAGATACTAGAAGCAGAAATAACAGGTGCATCTTACTATGCTAGGAGCTGATAAGGATACAAAAATATTATAAGCAAGGGGAAGAGGTAAGAACACAAGCCATTGAACACTGGAAGTTGTTTGACATGAATTAGGCTACTGAGCCATCGAGCTAAGTATTGTCCCCTCCAGGACTACGACTCCTATCAGCCCCAACCAACATGGCCAACAGATTATGGGGATTGTAGGCCAAAAACATCCGGAGGATACCAGGTTGCTTACCCCCTGGTCTACTCTGATAGGAGCATTGGCAAAGACTCAGGCATGGGACTGTTTAAGGCCTGCAAGCCAAGATCCTTTTTTTAAGCTGGAAGTGACAGCGATTAAACCCACGTTATGCTGAATGCAAAGTAAATGCTCTACCTATGGCCCCATCATGTGATGATGACACACTGAGAAGCGTCAAACACATGGAACTGTATCAAAATTAAGGTTCTTTATTGCCTGTGAGAGATCCTGATTACAAAGCAAAACCCAGTCAGAAGAGAAAGAAAATGTTTATTACAGAGAGGAGAGAGAGAAAAAAATGAAAACGTATGGGGAGGTTTCAAGAGGAAAGGAAAGGGGAGGCCTTTTCCCCTTCCCACTCTCCATAGAACAAAATCTCTCTACCTCCCGGGGGGAGGGGGATGAGGTTTAAAAGCTCTCCTTTCTATACTATTTGGGGAGATATTTGGGATCAGGAAAGAAACAATATCTTTCCTTTTTCTCCTGAAATCTCCTTTGTACCCCCATACACTGTATAGTACTAAAGCACTCAGGTTTGTGGTTCCGAGCTACAAGCTTGGATCTTTTTCAGTGTTACATATTTATTTATTACATTTTCATACCGCCCAATAGCTGAAGCTCTCTGGGCGGTTCACAAAAATAGCGCAGCAGGGGAAGATTTCAGGAGGACTGGATTATTTTATTTTAAGTCCTTTCATCCCTTCCTGAAACCACCTCCCTTTGTGAGCCCTGAACAACTCTGTAAGGCCCCTGTTCCAGGCTGGTTGAAACCCTGAACAGGAATGCCCCTGTTAGGGACTGCAAACACACTTGTTTTTATTATTATTATTTTAAAAAACCACCTATTGCTCTTAATCTGTACACAAAAGAACTGTTTGGGGAATTTGGAGAGAAAGCTCCAAAGTTATTAGCATATTGGCTGAGAAAACGTTAAATACACACAAGCGAACTATTGAGAGATTAATGAGGAACTGTTTAAATGAAACAAAGATATATTGTTACAGCTTTTAGGAGATTGGGTTTTACCAGTCTGATAACAGTCAATCCCAGAAAGAAACAGATTCATATTTTTCAAAAGGTAAAAGCCTACTTCTTTTCAGAGAAGGATGTACCTATCTTATCATCTCCCATGAAATGCCCATCCCTCACGCTCCATTTACCTTTTTTGTTTTGGGGTACTTGAGTGTAGCCCGGGTGACCTGTGATCCTGCAACTGCAGCCACTGCTGGGTCAGAACCCATCAACTGCTTCCCTTCTCCTGGACCCTCTATGCTGCTGACTTCTGCTGCCGTTACTGTGCTCGCGCCATTTCCTTCCTCCGGAGTTGCTTGAGAGAGTTCGGCCTGTTGGGAACTCGCTTGCCTTTGCCTTCTCAGTCGCTGCGCTGAACTGCTCCGATAACGGGAAAAGCGGCTTTTGGGCCGCGGTCTAGTTGGTTTTGATGGAGCAGTTTTAGAGGTTGGTTTATCTGCCACTGCCTCCTGCAATGCAAACCCCCAGTGTTAAGTTATGGAATGCTTTTTTTAAACTGCTCCTCTCCTTTACCCTTGGCAAAGAAGAACAACCTGGTGAGAGCTGGCTATGCAGGTTTGGTTCCAGGAATGGAAAAGGAGCGTCTCTAACTCTAGGATCCTGTGGGGGAGAACAAGTTCTACTTGCATCTTAAAGAAATGCTTTTTCCAAAATATTACTCCCCTTTTAAAGCACTTGCAGGCCAACTGGCATATTATGAGTCCAAGGGCACCAGGACACAACTTTGCCTGTGTTGTATGATGATTCCTGGTCTATGCAGGCAGCAATTCAATCTTACAACATGGCACATCTTCTCTGACTGTATCGACATGCCAACTGAAACAAGGAGCCTTTCCTATCCAGCACAGGTCTGGTAACAATGAATATATCTCCATTACTGCAGCACCCAGCTTGGGGGGGTGGGACTCATATCAAATTGCACTGCTGGCTTATGCCAACGGTCTACCTATCTTCCAGTGGACTTCTAATGCAACAGGAAAGCTCACAAGCACGACGTGATAGCGATAGCTACCCATGCCATCTGGTACCCAGAAGTGTTTCCTTTCTGAGCATTTCGCTACACTTCTGGCTGCTAGGGTTAATCGACCATCCGAGCCGCAGCAATCTCCTCTAACTCCCAAAGGGACTGGGATGGAACCTCAGCAGTGCTAGCACTCCCCTTACCCCAGCCTGTGAAGACCGCCGTGTGTTCACTCCAATGCTGCTGGTACTGGTGGGGGCACTTGGCACAGGAGCATTTAAAGCCAAACTACTATCTTCATTTTCAGTTGGCTCAGGCTTTGCTTCCTCCGGTTCGGGAGTCTCTGCAGTAACCACCACTTCAGCCTCGGTGCTGCTCCGATCAGATGGTAGATCTCTCCTCCTCTTTCTTTTTTCCAGGTTCTCGAAGACGTGCATGATGGCTTCTACTTTCCTATCTTCTCGAGTCTGGCACACACAAACAGAAATCAAGGTCAGCATTACAGGCACAAAGGGGCAGAAAATGGGTCCTATTTGCTTAAGGCAGACCCAACAACATGGAGAGAAGGAAGGAAGTCCTAGGATTTTAATGGTAAACTAGCTGATTGCCCAGACTTTCATTCCTTGTTGATCAACCTGTTAGAGCAGTTGATGAATAGTTAACTCTCCAATACACAGATACAAAATTAAAGGTGGCTAAACTAGTATATGCTGCCAGAGGGGGGAGATGGAACTGGTCATGTCACTTAAAATTAATATGACCGTATGAAAATAGTAAGTACTACTGATTAAAATGCTTATGCTACTCATGCACACACATTTAAGGGCACAATCCTACGTACGTTTAGACAGAAAGAAGGGCCTACAACTCCCAGCATGCTCCAGCCAGCATGGCTAGCTGGGGCATGCTGGGAGTTGTAAGACTTTTTTTGTGCCTAAACATGCATAGGATTGTGCCCTTAAGTGAATTCTATCTTGACTATTTAAGGGCCTTTCTCTCACAGCTAAATCATGAAATCATTAGCAGATATCAGCACAATCCTATGTTTACCGAGAACTCACACGGAGTTCAAAGGGCTTACTCCCAGGTAAGTGGGAACAGGATTGCAACTTAAGTCATTAACTACAACTTCTCCCTGTCCCTCTTCAAGTCATCCCCAACTATATCTTTAGTCAGGATATTCTGTTTGGATTTTACCTTTTGAATGTACAAGTCTGGTTATCATCTAACGAATACTCTACACCTCTGTATATTTTAGTTTAAAACAAAAGAGCTGGTTTTAAGATTGACATGAAAACACCCAATTTCCAAGCCCACAAAGGATCCAAAGTGGAAGTGTGCTTTGCACATGTATGTTTCAGAAAGGGTAAAGAGGCAGCAGGTAATTGAATGAGAGTACCTTAAATTTATTTTGTATCAAACATGGAGAGGAAGGAGGAATTTTATCTCCTCTGAGAGAAGCAGGATAAATATAATAGACCAGGAAAAAAGTTCCTGCCAACAGAACCTTTTAGGATAAAGGCAACTGTCAGAAGTGCATTGATAATTATGCGCCATCACAGGCTCTTCATACAAAAAGCTGGCTATCCAGGCATCTTCTCCAATCCAAGAGAGTAGAGTTTTCACATGAATATTCTCAGTGGATATAGACTGATGACACAAGCAAGTGTGCTCATGCGGTTTCTAGGAAAGTTACAAGCTCTTTCTCCCCACCTATCCCGTCCTATATCCGGCACGCATGCATTGATAGGGCCATGCCATTTTCATGTTTGGCACGGATGGAGATGGCTTCAACCTCTTTTCAACGCACTTCAATTTCCTGTACCAGAAAGGTATCCCTTGAAGTTTCTCCTTGTGGTCCCAGCTCCCCCCTTTGCTAGTCTGCCTGTTCTTATAGTCTTAGGTTTAGCATGAAAGGTAGTCGCTGCTATTTAACCTTCCCGCTTTAACTTATTTATTTATTTATTTCATTTTTATGCCGCCCAATAGCCGAAGCTCTCTGGGCGTTGCACACTTCACTTTCAATAGCCATAAGGGAGCTGGACAGCAATGCTATTGGTGACTTTAAAGTCCCTGGTTACTCAACAGTGTTTCAGGTTCAACATACTGAGCCTCTGATTCTTCCCAACCATCATTACCATTGCTTCTGCATCTTTCCATTGCTTCTACTTATCAACAGTTTCCCAATGAGAAGAACAGAGACAGTGGTGGACAAGCTTCGGTGAAAGACAGCATGCTTGCTACTCCTGATCTTCCCTGTAAATGCACAGCCATGTGGAGCATTGGTTGCACACTAGAGCATAATCTCAGTTCAAACAGAACCATGTAAGGCCAAAAAGATCTGGTAAGTGCCCTGATTTGAGCTGGGGGCATACCCTATTCCCCAGACCCCTCTGCTCTGCAATGTGGAGGCATTCTGTGGCACGTCAAAGTTGAAATGCATAGGTTTCCCTGGATGTGGGCAATTTGAAAACCACCACTTAAAACCAAAGAATCAGGCTGTATAGAAAAAACAGCATCTGGGACAGTGAAAACAGCACTGAGCATGAGGAACAGAAAAACAGTGATGGCGTCGGGGTAGCAGATGTGACAAGAACTGAGAAATGCTGTATGAGAAAGTGGCAAAAAATCCACCGCCTAGTGGGATTATCCATCACAAAAACAAGTTGTAAAGGAGGAAAAGATACTTGCCCGTCTGCTATGAGTGAGGCCTCCCTGATCATCTACAGCAGCTTCTTTCTCCTCTTCTTGCTTCTCTTCTTTGTCTGCAGTCTGAAAGATGACAGCACAGATCTCAACAGCAGTTACTAGTACAAGATAATATGCGGGCATTTACTGGAAACATTCAGCATTTCACTGGGGCAGTTGTGGTTCTTTTTGCCTAGAGAAGTCATTGACCTGGTTTGCATGAAAACCCACCACAGGTGATCACCGATGGTGGCTTGCTGTGACGTCTGAACCCAGCACGGATTCTGAAGGGTGGCTTTTTCCCCACTAACAAGCTACAAATGGGTTGTTGTTGGGTTGTTTAGAGAGGATTGTTTTCAAGGTGGCTTGTCGTGAAGTCCAAACCTGGCAGGGTGAGTTCATTGCGGGTTGTTGGGAAAGACTAGAGAGACGCCAACAAGAGCAGTGAAATCCCTGCTGCTCCTTGCAATATTGCTAGTGCTGCCGCCATCCTCCCTCACCCCTTCTCACTGTCCTCTGCCCCATGTTCCTAAAAATTAAAAAGAAAGGACACTGGAGAGTGTCCCAAACGTGTTCACAACCATATGATCTTGCGCAAGTGAGCACATTTGAAAGTCCAGAGCTATGAAATCTGCATCATTTTCTCCTCTGCTTTACTGCTCTGCCATATTTGCATATTTTTTCCGATCCCACTCACTGCTCTGCCTTGAAATATGTGTTTACCAATCTCTCTCACTTGCCTGCCTTAAAACTTGCATATCTTTGCCATTTCCCATCTCTCTCTGCTCTGCCTTGAAACGTGTGTATCTTGACCAATTCACCACCACCACCTCCCTGCTCTGCCTTGAGATTTGCGTATCTTTTCCGACCCCCCCCCACTCCCTGTTCTGCCTTGAAATGTATATCTCTTTACCAATCCTGTCACTGCTCTTTAATCCATATGCATATTTAACAGCTAACAATGGAGAGCAGTGGAGGGAAGCGACAAGCAGCAAGTGGGGGAAGCAGAAAGCAGCTGGTGGCTGCAGGAGAAGGAGCTTTTCGGGTGGTGTAATTGGTAGTACGTGAAGCAGCCTTTTTTAAAAATGGTGTTCACTAGGCAAGGCAAGCATAGAAGTCGAGGATGAAATTGACAAGAGGGGGGATAATAGGTATGCTGGGCTAAATAGTGCACTTGCACAAGACCTATTATTATTATTATAATAATAATAGGAGACCTGAGAGAGCGCCTTCTCCCTTACCAACCTGCCCGGTCACTGAGGTCATCCGAGGGCCTGCTCCTGGTGGTTCCACATAGATCCACCCTCCGATTGGAATCCACCAGGGGAAGAGCCTTCAGCGTGGCGGCGCCCCTCCTGTGGAATTCCCTGCCCCTGGAGGTCAGACAGGCTCCAACCTTGTACTCCTTTCGGTGCCTCCTGAAAACATCTTTATTCCAAGAAGCCTTTCTTTAACATGCAGCCTTGGATTTCTGTTTTTGCTTCTTTTAAATTTTGTTTTAACTGTTTTTATTCTGTTTTTATTTTCATTTTACCTTGTACACCGCTCCGAAATTTTTCAATGGGGAGCGATATATAAGCATTCTAAATAAATAAATAAATAAATTATTATTATTATTATTATTATTATTATTATTATTATTATTATTATTTTAAAGTCTGCAAATGTATTATTGCGTTCATGAAGGCTCAGGAAAATTAATCCCATTTGGTGATCTGATGCGGGAGGGGGAAGTTTCCCTTGTTAGCTGGAAACCCCAATGGGGCAATTGCAGAAAGGGTGCTGACAGAGGCAGTGATGCGGTTGAGGCCGGAGTGGGTTTCATTTTTGGCTTTTGGGGGGGTGTTTCCACGGCCCGCAAAGCCTTGTCCCAGAGAAGTGAGCATAGACGATCTGTGTGATGTTTTCTCGTTTGTCTGGTGAAAGCCATGCAATGGTGGCAGGTGTCCACAATATGGCCTTCACCAAGGCATAAAACACATAAAGAGTGTCCGTCGGAAGGGGGGAGTTTACTCCCGCAACGAACACATTTACGGAAGGGTGCCTTCACGGCCATGCGTGAGGGCACCACGATCCAAGATCGCAAAAAAAAATTTCTGAGTAAACAAAACGCAAATAAAAAGGAAGAAATATAAGAAGATAGAAAGAATAGAATAAAATATTTCAACTCTAAGCGCTGGTAAGCAGAGAAGTTCCTAAGTTGAGTTACCACAATGGCGGTCAACGAAGTACTGAGGGATTAGGGCAGGACCCCGTAGTATATATATAGGAGGGGGAGGGGTTCCCGCCAAAACTCTAGGCTATGGAAGTTTCCCGGTTGGGTCTCCGCGCAGGCGCAGAGACCATCAGTGTGATGCACAGAGACCACGAAGAAGAAACAAGGAGTTTTGCTGTAAAGGTACCTGGCTGGAATACGGGCTAAAGTCAGCAGGCGGACTGAAGGGGGAAACAAGCAAAGAAAAGTGCAGAGTGCACGGCCATCTGCCGGCTTAGTGAGAGAACAACCAGCCCATGGTGGGTTATTCGCAGGATGGTTTAGCGTGACATGGGAACTCGCCCGTTCCCTCGGAGAACAAGTTCCTCTATAATGCACACTTGTTGCTCTAGAATGTGGACGTTACCTCATTATCACTGGTTGCGGCAAGTCCCTCAGGGACTTCCTCTGCCTGTAGATTGCTGTTCTCATCTGATGCAGCGCCCCGCTGTTCCAGCTCCTTCCGACGGGCTTTCCGACGCCTAGTCTCTGCTCCAATCAGAGTGTCTAGAATAGGTGGAGGTAGCTGTTCTACAGTGTTTGGGGTCCGTTTCTGCACAGGGCAATTCCGGTTTCCCTTGTGACAGGCACAATCCACTTTATAGTTGCTGCCCCACCACAAAAGACACAGAATATATAAGTATCATTACTTGATGTTTTGAGAAGCAACATGTATGCATACTTTGGCTAAGTGTCTAGGAAAGAGCACCAATGAAGAAGCAGAAAGGGGCAATACCAAGGGAAGGGCTTGTCTCCAATAAGCAAGTAGCGTAAAGAAGACTCACCAGACATTGTACTCATAGTCAAAGGCAATGGTAACTTCTGCATCCTTGGCAATGGATGTAACAGCATATATGCACAGGTGAATCATCCCATCTGCAATCACGTGACGAACCTTCAACACACAAACAGAATTGCTTATAAAAATCAGGTCACACTGCAAAAGGCGAATGTTTTCCATGAAAGAGGCCAAGCTAGATCCTGAAACAAATGTTGGTTCTCTGATCATGCAATCTTTGGCCCTCGTACATTTGTAAAAGCCTTTGGTATGCAATCAATTCAGACCTCTGGCAAGAGTCACATGATCGTTCCCAGTAGCCAGCTTGTCAGGAAGAAAGAGGTAGAGGCAGAAAAGGGCTTGGCAGAAACAAAGAGAAAAGGACATGGCAGGAACTAAGAGGAAAGGGATGACTTGCCTACTTTGGGCACTGCCCACCCTTTGCTTTGGCCTCACCCATCACTGTCATTCAGCCCCCAGCAGACTATCTGCGAGGGAATGTGGCCTTCAACAGAAAAAAGGTGCCCACCCGTGCTACGGTCTAGATCAAGACCCCCTTGTTACATTGGATGTATACATTTGAGGGTGAAACATTCTGCTTTACATGGAACTTAAGAGTTTTGTTGTTAAGAACTGGGATACTGCTGGCGAACGCAGGGGACACGCTGAGGAATATAACGGGGAGTAGGTTGGCCAAAATTCAACCTATTAATGACCACAAGGTCCTAGTGTTTGTCTTTCTGGGGCTACTGATGGAATTGCTGCAGCTGTTCTATGAAATTAACTTCTTCTGTAGCATGTGCATTAAAAAATTCAAAGGGCCTTGGTCTGAGACCTCTATACTTTCATTTGGAGCACACTCCACAAACTAAACCAAACTGTCGCACACAAAATGCCACATACCACCATCATTTACCTCAGCATTTGGTGTACAGGAGCGCCGGATGAATCTGGCATCATTACCAAAAGTGCGAGCATCCACACACATCTCGACGCTGTTAAACTTGGAGTAGAATAGCACAAAGGGATACGGTCTGAGGAAGCAAGAGCAACACTTGTAATCCTCATGACAAAGCCAACCTGGGGCTGCTTCCATGGGCTACTGGAAGCATCACTGCATAAGTTATCTTCCATTTAAACACAGCTTCCCATGCCAAATACAATGGGCCACCTCAAGAAATAACTCCAGAAAAGCACAAAGCCTTGGGGAGTGCCCCGCATTTGTGTTTTTAAACCAGCAATTGTGGGAACCCCCCACCCACACCAGCAGCATAAAATGCCTCTATCCTGTGGTGTTCTTACTTTTTGAAGAAATGCCCATTGACCTCGAATTGCTGTCGCAACATCACTTTCCCACGATACTCAATTATAAGGGTATCCACAGCCAGATCTCTGGCTGCCCTCAAGATCTTCCGGTGCTTCTGAACCCGTGTTACTCTCCCCAGCTGTAGCTGCAAAGTTGAAAGTGAGAAGTTAGAACCCATTGCATGCAGAACAACCCTGCGAGTTGGGCTGTATTTGAATAAAAGGGCCTGACTTGAATAGAACATGTACTGTAGAACATCAATCCAAGTTTAAAAATAGAAGTATGGTTGCAGCTTTAGTGACTGTTTCCATGGATAAACAGGTTTTAGATTTCTGGATATTGATAAAACATATTCTCATAATTGGCTTGATTATAACATGTTATTATTGAGGAAGGAGCAGGATGGGTTTTTAGAACTGGGTACAGCTAGCCCTAAAGAGTTAAATTCTAACTTTGATTTGGCCTCCTTTCTTTGAGTATGTTTCAAAGACTGCACATTTGTTGATGATTTTGCTCTCCCTCTTTTATTTGTTCCCCTCTGTGAGATTTACAAGTTTGTAAGTTATAGAAACAGTGTTTGGCTGTTTATAAGACATTGTTTGTGTTTATCTCTTTATTGTACAGATGGTCTCCACCTGATGTTAGAGCCAGTGCGTCACTGACCATGCCTCTACGGGACTTACGATGATGTTTCTTAAGGGAGTTTGTACCTTTAAGGGAATAGTTCATAAAAACTGTTCCATTTGCAGGAGAGGCACTCACCCACCAAGGTTAAAGAGAAGCCAGGAGACATCAGTTGGTTATCTACAGGCTTTAAGGTAAGGCTATTTGTTTCATACAAACTTACATGGGTCTCTACCTCAACACACGGCAACACTCATCCTATGACTACTGCCTTATGTTTGGTCTTTAAAGCATTAGTTCCTGGAGAGAACTAAGAGACTTTTGTTAGTTTTTTAGATGGTTGCTGTTATAATATGTGAATCCTACATGGGGGCATGCTTTCATTGTTCATACTTTTATGAATTTGTTTGGGGATTGTTTGAACCCTTATATAGGGATATGTTTTTATGATTTGCAGTATATAAAGAATTTTGGTTATTCCATGACAGCTTCTGATGAAGGTGAACAGAACGGGGGTATTTCATTTCATTTTCACTTGCCTGTATAATGGACAATATCCACTGGGGCACAACACCTAATGTAAATTACACTGTGCACATATAAACTACTCCAGCACAACACCAATAAGCATTAACTGGAGTGCCGATTTCCCAGGGACACTGCTTTCTGCTTCCCTTGTTAAATGAGTAACTTTTTAAAAAAATGTTTAACTATTTAGGAACTTAGAACTTGGTTCTGTTTTCTGCTTCAATGTGTGATTTCCTTAAAAATATACACATCCTGATTTAAAAAATTGGAACTGTTCGCCTTTATTCCAACATTAGCTGTGCATTTCAGTTGCTGGATCTCTCGCTGGGGCTGACTGTTTGCCTTCAGGCATTGCATATTTGGGTTTTATTCCATGCAATTCACATAATTGTAATAAAATGTATATATGACTTGCACATAAACATTAGAGCCTAATGTTTAGGCTCTAAACATCACTTCTGGTTTTTTTTTTTAGTACTTTAGGATTGTTGCATCTGTTTTCTATTATGTATGTATGTATGTTCTATACCACCCCATACCCAAAGGTCTCTGGGTGGTTTAAAAAACATGAACTATCAGAATGCATGAACTGAAGGGGCAAGTAGAACATGCTCAAGGTGGCACTGATAGTCAGACAAGAAAATTTTTATACCCGAAAAGAATTTTATCTAATGAGCCAGGTACGTAGGGTTGGGGGAAGGGCTGTCACTTCATACTTCCCTGAGTTCCACCTTATCTGTTCTCCCCTGTGTATAAGCTTGCTTGCAGCCAGGAGCAACATGGTATCTTTCAAGCCTGGACCTGATCAATCACCCCATCCTAGCACACAGCTGGCTGGGTTACCACTACTTTGGGATCTCCTTCTTTACCTGCATCTGGGATCCAATCACCGTGTTGTTACAGGCCAGCTCTGTCTTATTGATTGTGTCCAGCACAGCAGCCTTGCCCACAAATTCTTTATTGGCATTTAGATGATGTTCCAGGAGATTCTGCACATCAGCACTGTACTGGTTAGTGAAGGCTTCTTCATACTGATCGGTCCAGAGCCTTATGCGGTTTTCCCACCCCTCTGCCGTATTCTCATCCAGGGCGTGGGCTTCTGAAGGAGAGTTCTGTACAAAACACGAATCAACTCAATTGCTAAAGGCTTAGGCCTCTGTGAAAGCTACTGAGACTGCTTGTGATAGAAAAGCCTAGAACTAGAAAAAATAATCCAACATCTTAACCTAAGTGAGCCTTGGCCTCAAACAGCTTCTTGGTTGGCAGCTTCAAGAGAAGTGACAGAACACCTGCTTTGCATGCAGAAGGTACCAGGTTCCATCCCCAGCACCTCTAGGTAAGGCTAAGAAAAAAATCCTGCCTGGAAAGCCTCTGCCAACCGGTGTCAACAATATTGGGCTTAGATGGACAAACAGTCTGACCCAGGAGAAGGCAGCTTCCCATGTTCCTAAGGTCCTCCTACCCCTGATGTCCATTCATCAAGCTTCATGTAACTGGCAATTGTTACACAGTGTCTGTAAGTCCATTTCGAACATATCTTGCAGGAGACTAAATGCCATGTCACCCACCATCTCTGATATGCACATCCATGCTCTTTAAATGTGTCCCTCTCTCAAAAATATTGCCACAACTACAACTGTCTTGGACGAGGTCAAAGAGCAACCATGGGGTGTCATATATGTCAGGGTTTCACACATCGAGCAAGCAGGGCTCATTAGCCCTTGGGAGTGAAAGCTATATATTGCAGGCCAAGTTTTTTAGAATGGCTATACTATTCAGATCGGTGATCCCTCTCTAAAGCATGTTTGGAATGGAGTTGCACCGGGGTTATGTACATAGTTCTACTCACCTTCATCCGCAAAGACTTCCGTGAACCTTCTCTAAAAGCCTGTCAGCAGAGCAAGACAAATGGCCATCAGTATTTATGCCCTACATATTTGAGCTCGTGTTCAATAAAGACTGCAGCTTCAAAACTGCAAAGGGGAAGGACCAAGAAATTTACAACACATAAGGTGAGAAGAGAAACTGAACCCAGTGTACTTTCAATAGCAGACACCCGTGTCCCCCGAAGACCACCTTTTCCAGGACTTCTTCAGCCCACATGCATTGATTGCTTCCATTTCACTTGTACTGAACCTCAGCCAAATAACCCTCATACCAAGCAAAAATCAATCAGGCAAGGAGTGCTTGAAAGAAAAGCAAGGAATCTACAACACAACACAATTATTCCACTCCAATAAAAGCAAGTAGCAGAATGAAATACTCTGAAAAGCTTTTATTTGGGTATCAAAAGCCCCTCCCAAGTCTGGGAAGAACTGTTGCATGAGTAACAAAAATAAGCTACATTGAGCAATTGAGAATCTGTAACATTGCATTAATTTTATAGCAACAACTTCACTAACTTGTGTATGTAACAACAATCTCAGGAGTATATAGACCTACTAGATTTTGCTGTATCTAAGCCCAAGCTATAGGCTGGGTTTGCATGACACATTCATCCATGATGGGTTTTTTTTTTTAATTAACCACAATGGTTTATTATGTCGTCTGTGGATAGTTTTCCCCAACCACAGTGGCTTATTTAGCCAAAATAAGCCACCCTGATAAGCCACGGTCTGCAGTGAGGTTTAGTTTAGCCATCGTGGCTTATCGTGTTGTGTGGCACCCCAGCATGGATAAAGGGCATCCATCAGTCAGCGAGCTGCTTGGCAAGAGCAGTGGAAACTTCTACCCCGTTGCCCAATGGGGTTGCAATTGCCATTCATGATCATGCCCAAACCATTGCCCATGCAAGAGCACTTTGCAAAATGTAATAGGAGGTCTATGAGCAACAAGCTGCACTGACTTCTATTAGATTTTCAAAGTGCTCCTGATGAAAATTAGGGGCGGTGGAATCCCCCTTCCCCCACCACACACTAAGGTCCTTGGAGCAACAGAACACTCAGTGGGGTGGCGGTGGTTCACACACATCCCATACCCCATTTTTTTTAAAAAAAATCCCCAGTCTTGTTATGTGGAAAACAGGGCTAGGGAGAATAAAAGAAAAATCTGAAAATCAGTGCTTGGGGGCAAAATCCAATCCCTCGCCAAGGACTGGGTTGACCCACTGTCCTTGGTGGAGAGATTGGATTTCAGTCCACCTGCTTTCCCAATTTTAACTCCCTAATGCAAGTCAATGGAGGCGATCTCCATAGGCTCGCATGGGGATTCAAAGCATTCCATCTGCAAAAAGATAAAGCTATTTTTATGGCAAGGAGGGGTGGGGTGCTAGGATGGGGAGTAGTGTGCCATATGGGAGAAATGCACAGGGAAGTGGGTAACTGTATCCCTTTCCCCCCTTCGCCACCCACTTTAAAATCACTCACTGCCGTGTCGATTTCCCATTCGTGCAGGAATGGGGATGGCCATTGGGGCTTCCCTGGGTTGTTTGTTTCCTTTCTCCTTCACCCATTTCCCCCCAGTCTCCCAAATGCCTTTGCAGTACTTTAGAGCGGCTCGTGCCAGTCACTTCTGCAGCATGGCAAACAACCAATGAACAACGCATGGTTCTGGTTTCACATGTAATGACAATCCATCATTTTAACAACTCAGAGTTCATAATCCAATAACAAACCATGGGTTCTCTTTCTGGGTTGTTCACGGCTAACAAACCATGGTTTGTTAGTGTGGCTGGGTTTGTACATCATGACAACCCAGAATTCAACAACCCATTGGGTTAAAACTGTTCTTGTGCATATCATCTGTAGAACAGGAGTGGGCAAGCTTCAGGCTTGTAGGAACTACTTTGGTTTTTTACTAGAACTCTGAGATCCATCAGCTGGAACCTGGTGTAAAGGAGAATTAAAGAATTCTGAGCCCAGGATTTTGTTTTGAGTACCAGAACTGAATGGTACTCAACAGGGGAGGGGCTGTAGGTCAGTGATAGCCCACAGAAAGTCCCATGTTTCATCGCAGGCATCTCCAGGAAGATCTGGAAAAACCCTTTCTGGAGAGCCACTGCCAGTCTGTGCTGACAATACTGGGTGGAATGACTTGGTATAAGGCACTTTCCCTGTTCCTATGAGCTTACTGTGCATCCACACAATTATTGGTTACTACTCTTGGGTTGCTGTCAGCCATCTCTGTCCACATACCTTGATTTTTTTTGCCTTTGGTGCAGTACGAGCTCTCTCTGTATTCCTTTTCCTCTTTTTGGGTTTGGTTCTGCAGACCCGATTGACTGTCAGAGTGATGCTTGTAGGGGTGTGCTGTGTAGCAGTGTACAACACCGTGGAGGGAGAGAGCTCCTCGTCCCAGCTCTCAGTTGCGCTGCTGTCTCCACCTACAGTGAGGAACATCACATTGGCAGCTTTTCCTTTGTCCTGAAAAATCTTGTACTTGCCCTCATAGTGAGTTGACACTGCACTCCTCTCCTGGGAAGGAGAGGCCATGCAGACCCAACACCTTTCTCTCATAATGACAGCTTGCTCTACATTTGCTCCCTCAGCATTTCTGATATATCTCCCCTCACCTTTGAGGTGTGAAGCAGACTAGGAAAGAGCAAGTAGTGTTCATCATGGAAATGAGTTATTAGAGGCAATGAGGCATAACAAAGAGTACGTCTGCATCAGGACAAACTGCTCATTCATAAACCCCAGGAGTCTGGTGGCAATTGCCAGTTCTGAACACACCTGACACGTTGTCCTGCTTCCGGCGGTGGAGCCTGATCACTTTCCCCCTGCTGATTCCCCTGCAAAAGAACAATAGAAACCTGAAGCTGGCACTGTTAAGGGCAACGCTGGTTGAAATAAAACTGAGCTATGGGTCTTCAGTGCAATACCAGGTGATCTTGAAGAATGACATGCAACTGAAATTAATTTAATGGTGACTTCAACTTCATCTATCTATATCCATGAGCATTTCTTCAGCAAGTAATGGATTTTGCAACCAGTACAATGTTCATATTCCCCAGGAGTCCTATCTTTCTGTTTTAGAAAGAGCACATTCCTAGCTCTTATAACTGTGCAAAAAAGTTGAAAGAGTGTTGAAATGCAATGTCATTTAAATGCTCGTGTCTAAGGATGGTCTGGAAGGCTCAAGAAACTTTTAGCACATCTGCTCTTCCCTATGAAGCCCAGTCCCATTCTCACTCCTGCTTGGCAATCGCTGACTAGATGCCTTCTCACTTTTGCTATTTTACCACTGCACTAAGAGAGCATACCCAACGCTACAGAGAGGCGCAGTTTCAGATGCTCCTATCTGATGCTCAGAGTGTTAATTGGTAACCACATTTGGCCGATTCAAGTAAGCCACATTTAGACCATTGGTGCAGAGTCGAAGCCTGAGGGCCGAATTCCATTCCAGAGCTTTCGAGGACTGCATTCTCGTGATGGGCAGGGCAAAAGGGGCCGGGCAAAAAACAAACACCCACCCACCCACCCCACCATCAAGCACATCAGCATATTTTAGCTTAAGGTTTTACTGCCAGCAACTAGGCCTTAAGAGAGTCATTTCAACCTTTTAGAATTGGGGAGGGCGGGGAACTGCACAAGAGCTATGAAACCACCAAATTCTAGGTGGCTTGGGGAAAGGAGGAGGGGCCAGGGAAAGGGACCTCCTGGGGACTCTTGGGAGGGCCAGATTTGGCCACCAAGCTTAAGGTTCTGCACTCAATTTAGCAAATCTGATATTTACATAATTTATTGCAGGATTTGGCTTTTGGTGTGAATTTCTCGATGCACTTTCTTTACTACATACCATACTAATAAAACAAAGATTGGGAGCAATAGAAGGTTAAGAGGAAGGTCTACCACAAGATGTAGTGATGGCCACCAATTTGAATGGCTTTAAAAGGGGGTTGGATAAATTCCTGGAGAACGCTATCAATGGCTACTAGCCCTGATGTCTATGTGCTACCTCCAGTATCTGAGGCAGTAAGCCTGTGCGCACCAGTTGCTGGGGAACATGGGTGGGAGGGTGCTGCTGCACCATGTCCTGCTTTGTTGGTTCCTGGTCAACAGAGTGCCGGACCAGTTGGACCCTCGGTCTGATCCAGCGTTGCACTTCTTGTGTTCTTATGTCCACTAAGCAAACAAGAAATCTCTTTCACACACTCTTCCCCACCTATAGGCAAGACCTTACCTGCACTTCTCACATTTGAGGAGGAAGCCATCTTGGGAGAGACTACAGTGACACCAGCTGGGAATAGATTCTGCCTCTGAAGAGCTCTCTGTGTCACCAGAATTCTCCTCATCGTGAGAGTGTAGGCCATTCAGTTCTGCACGAGGGATGATGGTCTGGACAGGGGGAGAAGCAGGAGGGGTCGGAGGAGGAGGGGCTCCATAATTATGATCCTGAAAACAAACATGGGCATCAGTGCGATTTCAAATGTGGGATAAAAAAAGGAAGAGGTATGACTTTCCACAATTTGTGAGCTCAAATACACACTACAAAGCCTATCCAGCACACAGAGATTTGAGGAGTGACCTAAACTCAGGCTAACAGAGCAAGGAACCACAAGATGTACTTAACCTGGGACTCACTCCAGGACTTTGGAGTGATTGTTTTCTCCATCCACTCCTAAGATCTGAATCCAATTGTCTCGCAAAGTATCACAGATACTAATAGTAAATACATTCTTCAAGTGCCTATCCTTACGAAGCGAAAGCATCACCATCCTCCACAAGAGAGGGAGAAGCCAAGGTTTGCAGGAGACAAAAATCTTTAAGGGGAGAACCTAACGAAGCGGGGTGGGTGGGTGGACAAGCACCAAACATAGCCCAATGAAGACTAAGCCTACACTGTGGGCACAGAATGCTATCAGAGGGGGAAGGATGGAAAGCAAAGAAAAAAGAGGAGTTAGAATGGAATAGAATAGCTGAAAACATGACCTGGAGCACTCCACACTGCAACATTTTGTTGCAAGTCCCATTGAGTCTCTTAAGGCAGAATTGTATGTGACTGCAAACATTCAGCACAGGAAGCCTGCAAACAAAGTCAGACGACCCCCTCCACCCCTGGATCCTGAAATCTATTTTTACTTTTTGAATATTGGGGCTCATGATACCTACAAACATCATTAGAAAAATAAAACTGCTATAAGGCAGTTCTACTGAAGAACTTTCCATCAGAAGCACTGCCGACACCAAAAAATGCCCCCTCAACTCCTAGTCCCATGCTACATTTTGCAATGAACTTTCTGAAACACACACAACACCCCCCATCGCAATACTTAGAAACTCATGTGTCACTTGGCAATTCTACCATCTTCCAAGGAAATATGCAGCTGAATCATGCACAAGCCAGGGGGGGAGAAGAGAGGGAATGGGTATAATACAAGTCTACTGCAGATAACAAAGATGGTACTCACTGCATAAGGCAACCCTCGGTAGCTATGCCTCTGAGAGGCCCCGTAGCCATGACTTGCGTAAACATTTTTCTCACCAACAGCTGGGCTAGCTTCCACAGACTCTGGGCTGCAGAAAGGGCCAAAAGCAGAACCAATCAGTAGAGGAAATGGTTCTTTTCAAATACTTAGCCAGGTCTCAACGCTTTCTCTCATGCCATACAGATATCCAGCCAAGAATGGACATATCTTGTGGGGGAAAAGTGAGGTATGGAATCCACGAAGGCCAGATTGTGAAAGAAACAGGGAGAAGAGGCAAGCGACTATCAATTGCCTCCAAACGGGGCACCTTGGGTAAGGAGTGTTAACAACCTTGCTACAGCCAAAAAAAAAAAAAAAAAAAAAAAACAGTAATGAAAAAGCTGCTGACAATGCTGATCTTTAAACTATCTTTCTAGCTACCCATTCATTTCATTCGTTTGTGGATTAAAAACTCTTCATAGATCTGCCCTTCCACCTGACCCCTTTTGTTACCACTACAACTCAGTCTAAGAAGTTTAAGATCTCCCTGTCCACAATCTGATTTCAGATGAAAATACCTTCCAGACCACAATGTCTGCTTACAGCTTCTCCAACTGTTATGAGTTACCTAATACAGGCATGACCCTGGATACAGTTTCCAAGTCACGGAAGCGCTTGAGTTAACTTGGCAAGGATAGGCCATTCATACTTCATGCCATTGAAGAGCTTCAGAAATATCTATGACCTGGGTAGACAGCAACTCTGAGCAAACCACAATATGCAGGGTTTCTTGCTTCCTTAAAGGCCTATAAAGGGAATGGCCCATCTAAGCTGCTACTAACTGAATGAAACTGCATTTTCCCACCACAAGGTGGCAGAAAAAATCAGCTCAAAATGTGGTACAAAATGGGCAATTAGTGAAAGGCTGTGGGAGTCCTCGTTACAGAAAAGGAAACAGGAAAAGCTGTAGGTGATGAAGCCAAAGCCTGGATGCCATAAGGAGAAACTGCTCTCTTTCTGGGGAGCGGGAGGGCAAGACTAAAAGGAGGAGGAACCACCACTGCAGGCACGTATTGGGAATATGTTTCAGGAAATGTCTTTTCCTTTGCTACTGCAGTCAACTTTCAAAGGCTATAGCCGGGAAGAAGACTGACCACACATGCTTACTTGAAATCCTGTCTCTGTAAGATCTTCCACACTTCTCATGCCTAACTATCGCTCTGTTGTAGTAAATTAAGACAGTCAACTCTTCAAAGGCAGTGGGATGGATAAAACCAACACCTTGCTGTACTTATAAAAGTTTTGTCTTGAAACTATCTGTACTTTCCTGCAGTACTTTTGGCAAAAGCAGCTCCCCAACTCTCCAATGCACTGGGGAAATCATATAACTCAAGCAGAAACCCTTCTCTAAACTGTGGCGTTTGTTTGGCTGTGAAAAGTGGGTGGATCATGATAGCAAGGCAAACACTGAGTGGTGGACCGTTTACCTACAGAAATGTTACGTCTACTGCTACAACCCAATATCCTCATAGGTATCATTGGTAGCCTCAGCTGCTCCTACCTCCACGCTCCCAAGGAGGGCAAGGACAGGAGGCACAGCAGCCAACAGCCTTCTCAGGCCTCTCTATGCCAGATGACAAACTGCAAGGCCAGTGCAACCTGACAATATCATAGAATGTGGCCCTGAAGGTTCCTGGGCAGCCCGGGATAAAAACACAGCCAAGTGAAATGAAACACAGTGTAAAGACTCTTATCAAAACCACAAGATCTGACTGGAATAAGCTGCGAAGAGAGATGTATATCCAGGACAGATCTGACATTAGACAGGAAACAGGGTAAAGGACATTGGCTTTGCAGGAAGCTTCTTTGCCAGGCAAACTCCAGCTGCATAGGATGGAAGCAGCGTTGGCTGGGCAGGTGCTTGTGTCTCAATGAAACCTAGCAGGTGTGTGCAATGAATGAAATAAAACCAGAAGCACTATACTACACCAACCTGATCCAACCTGCAGCCCTCCAGATGCTTTGGACTTCAACTCCCTGCAGCCCTAGTCAGCACAGCCAATGGTCAGGAATCCTGAGAAATGTAGTCCACAAAATCTGGAGGGCACCAAGTTGGGGAAGGCTGTTTCTACACCATGTATCCAGATAAGAAAAAGATGCAAGGAAAAGGAATGGCTTATGTATGGCAGAGCTTCATAAAAGCCCAGCAAAGAGAGGCCAGATACACACAGGGATTAGTTCCTCTTGAGTATAGACTGTAAAGCAGGTGACTCAAACAGTGCATCTGGCCCTCTACGTCACAAGTACTTCATTCTTGGGAAAGCTGCTCAAGACCAGAGCAGAAACACAGAACACCAGGAAGGCATGGTCCTCCTTCTATGCCTGACTAAGCTCAATGAGCAATTCAGCTCTGGGAATCTTCCTCTCTGTGGACAGTCCATTTGGGGTGTTGTGCTATGGGTCATAATGTCTCTATCACAGGAAGTTTCTCGCAAGCTACCTCAGGAAAAGAGAGCTATACTAAAGGGGTAAAAATCCACATAACAGTTTGAGATAGGCAAGAGGCCCGATGCCTGAAAGATCCTCCTTACCCACATCACACAGCCATCTGTATCAGCAGCACCATGCAACTTAGGCTACAGGAGAGGAAAAGAAGAGTACTGTCAGGGCTCATATCTTGTGAGACACCTATCAACCAAGGTATTACACAACAGATGTGAATTAAAGATCTTTGGGAAAGCAGTATTCTAGTCAAAGTGCTTCTTCTTGGATGCAGTTTAGGGGAAAGGGGCAAAGCTTCTCTTTGGTGTTGCATCTTGATCTAACAAGTACCAGATACAGCCTCACAGAATTCTGGCTCATCTGCTGCAAAGCTAGCTACTCTCTTCTACCCCAGGCTCACCAGGATAGCTGAGGTCTGAAGACCGAGGTCTGAGTCCATGCCCTCCACACACTAACAAGCCAGGCAGCACTTACTCAGATCCAGCAGCCATATCTGAATAAGATGTATCTGGTGTGGTGACTCCCAGAGGGATTGCAATGCTCATGACGTTTGTCAGGGATCACGGAGTCCAAAGGGTAGCGACTGGCAGCTCCAAGGGCGGGGAGCAGCCGCAAAGCCTCGGCCAACACGTCACGGACATGGGGAAACCTGCCAAGGGGAAAGAAACAATGCATTGCCTTTTTTATTTATTATTGCCACAGATATACTGTTCACCTGCAAACCATGAGAGCTCAAGAAGGGAATGAGTAACTTCACATAATGCATGTTGTCTCTTGCCTGTGTGTTACTTCTACATAATCTTCTCTCAAATATGGCCACCCGGCTCACATGCAGAGATTTTCTTGTGTCACAGAAGAGACTGGTGAGCACAGGTAAGAGGTCTGCAGGACTGTCTTGCAAGAGACAGTTAAGTGGGCAGAAATACCATTAGGGGAGGCAAGAGCTCAGAACTGCTGGGGGGTGAGGAAAGAAGTAGGGGAGACCAAGTATGGAATTTGGGGGGGGAGCAGAGGGGGGAGGCAGACAATCCCAGAGCAGCCAATGAGAGAAGACATAAGAAACAGCACAGAAGGTATTTAATATACAGCATTTTATATAAGAATTATCCTTTGACAATCGTGTTGGCCATAGTCAGTCACTGAGCTTCACTGCTATACAGAAGACTGCAATTCATTTTCCAAATTCTACACACTCACTTGGGACAAGGGGAACGAGGAACAAAAAAAGAGTATATGAGAGTGGTGAGAGCAAATTGAAGGGACCAGTAAGAGAAAACAAAGGTGGCACCGCCATGAACGTTTTGTACTCTGGTACCAGAATGCAACATGCATGTGTCTCATGCTAGTTCCGAATACAAAATAAACGTTTAAACCACTGCTATACTTGAAAAAATTCAAGAGCAGTGATCAGGGAAGGAGTGGACCCCCACTTCCATACATTTTGCTAAGAAAAGCAGTGCCTTAAACACACGTGCACCATTCAAATCTGACACTGTTTACTGGTATCTACAGCTAAGTACAGAATGTCAAGTGAGAAGCATGGACACAGAGGCCAACTGAGAAACAGAAGCACAGGTAAAAAGGGGGCATGAAGTAAATATGCTGTCGATGGTGTGGCTTGAATTCAATGCTGCTCATGCCCGCCTCTACAGAACTTAGAGGCCTTCTGCTAAAGGAGGGCTATCCTGTTTGTGCCTTGCAGGTGCATCCAAGGATGGGCAAGGAGACTCTGTCCTATTGGAACAGCTTTGCGACTGAAGACTTGTGGGAGGGGCTTGCCCCCAAGCTGTGAGGGGGCAGCAGGAGCTTGTGGATTAAAGCAGATGGGGAACTCTCACCGGTTAAGCCATGCTGGCTCCACAAACTGTTTTGCCGAACCAATGGTTCTTTTCCCGAGCTGAACATACTACTAATTAACAATCCGCTCCAACTGCATAGAATTTGGAACAGCTGCTGCCCACCTCAATAGCCTTTCAAGAACGTCCCTACCTCCACAAATTACCCATATGCAAGGGTGAGATTTGTGCCGTAACTGTGGGGAAAGGGAGAGCAAACAGATGTTGCCCTTTCATTCTGGCTAGACCCTTGAATTTTCTTCCAGTTCTTCAGGTGAGCCATGCCACCAGTACAACTCTTTGTGTAAGAAACAAGCCTTCAGAAGTCTGTAGTAATTACTAGCACAGCTTAGAATAAACGGCAAAGGGCTGCAACTTCAACTCCCATCTCTCAGCAAGCAAGACACGTCAGAGATCACATCGCTTCTCTGATAGGTCAGCCTAGAAAAGGCTGTTACTTGTTCTGCTCTGAAAGAGGGCGGAGAAAGGGGGATCACATCATCCTGCTGGGAGGGGCTGGGAATTCTCTTCAGGATGTTCCTGCACGGTCAAGAGAGCTGTCTGCAGCCATAAAAGGCACACTCATGCTCAGAGGCAGCATTTCATGCACTGAACATTTCTGGAAATGAGGAAGTTAACAGGGATGTTAGAGGTGTGTGTGTGTGTGTGTATATATATATATATATATATATATATATATATGTGTGTGTGTGTGTGTGTGTGTGTGTGTATATATGTATATGAAAATATACAACTGCAGATTCTCTTTGAAGGCTCCCATTCTCTACTGAAATTCTCACTACTGTGTTCAGCTGTGAATGTGAGCTGCACTAGCACTCTGAGAAAAATTGTGCTTTATATATTCATAGGCAAGGGCATGGCAATCCTAAGGATTCCTTTCAAGTTTGCAAAACAGTCCAAATATGGGTTTGCCTTGATTGAATGGCAGCTTAGAAATGCTACCACAGAGAATGGTTAGCACCCTTCCAGTTCCTTCCGAGGGCTGTCCACACAGTGAAAGGCCTGCTGTTTTAGCCCAACAGCCCCAAGCTTGATTCAAAGGGAATTAGGAAGGAAATGGGGAGGGGCGAAGGAGAAAAGAAATCTATTTAATTATGGACAGTATCTTGTAGAACACACTTCAGTAATGGAAAGAGATAGGAGTAAGATACCAGAACTAGGTAACTTTCATCCCCAGCACTACTCCTACTACTTAACATTGGTACACCAACAGTGTACTAGACACTGAATCGAACACCAAGGTAATGTGACCCATGAACCGAGAGCTCACAAAATAGGAATGACAGAAAGGACAAAGGTGAAAGGAGCAAAGAGTACTCAATAAACGAATAGCAGTGGCGTTTTCTGTGCCTTGCAGGTAGAATTCTGCAGAGCTCTTATTTGAAGCAGCCAATGTTAGGCTGGGTGATGTCGCCTTGCTCACATTCAGCAGAAAGCCTCACCCCTGCAGCAAAATCAAGTTTCAAATAGTGTGGGCAGGGGTACAGCCAGGCTGCCATTGTACAGGAAATTGAGACGATTTGACGGCTAGATCTGGAGATACAGCTCCAGGCAGGGAGGGGCGCGTAACTATTTTCCCAAGTGGTGTTATATGGTAGTTGACCAAATAGACTAAGAAAGCAAATATGCCATCTGTAAAGCAAGTCTGCCACTATCAAATCTGAATCTACCTCAACATTCAAGATACAAGAGCAACAGAATAGTGTGATCTTTGTTTCAACCATCTCCTTGTATTCCCCACTCCCATCTGACTGATGCGGCTGAGACTTTGGGAGCAAGACGAAGAGCCGGCTGGAACGTTTTGTCTATAAAAACAATAAGACAATGAGGCTGGGTGCCCCCTCCCCTGGACTAGGCTGGGTTCAAACCAAAAGGGCTGCTCTGTGGGGGCTTAATCCTTTTCTGCTGAATCTCACGAGCTGTGTCTCTGAATTCTCAAAAAGAAGGGGGCAGGGTTTCCAGCTTAGTTTGAGCCCCAGACAGGGCAACAGAAGGATGCCCAGTCATTAGAATTCTCTCTGGCCTACATAATGCATCAAATACAAAGCACCAAACATTCTTGGAAATGTTTAATGCCCAACAATGGTGATAACCTCCATCTTTCTTTTAAAGACCGAAAAGGGCATCTGTCCTTCGAAAACTGCACTGCCAATCAAAAAAGGGAGAGCTGAGTAGGAATCAAGATAGACCTCTCCCCCAAGTAACAAAATGATTTGGAAAAAGTAAGTTTTCATCAGCTTATATAAGGTCTCCTGTACTGATCTCTCTGCCTTATTGGACCTGGCGTAGGGTAGATTCAGAGGACTTCAAGAGTCATGTAATGATGGGGTAAAATTATCTCACAGTGAGATTCAAATTGAGGGAAACCTTGAGAAATCCATGTGTAGCACTTGTATTGTCATCCTCAAAACACAGATCTCACCACAAAGCAATTACTAACTTTCTTTCATGGCAGGAAGAACAGAACCGAGTCCACTCAAGATTTCTGGTCAAGGAAAATGCATTCTGATACCTGATGTATTGGATGAACTAAGAAAACAGCAGAAGCCAACTGAGGGTGCATTCACATATCAGACTTTAGTTAGTAAGTTATTCACCCACGTGCTGTACAGACAACACTGTAAATCATGAACCAGAAATCTTATCTAGTCCCTATGCAGTGAATATCGTTCCGAACAACAAACATTCCCCCAAATTATCTGCAGCTTTAACTATGTGCTCGAAGACAATACATGAAATGTAGACATTTTATTTAGGTATTTATACCCTTCCCTTCTATGATAAAATCAAACTTAAGTCAGCTTACCAATAAAAACTCATATTATTTGAAAATAATTACAAACCTAAGATGTCTGCCAGCCAATATCAACTTGTCACCTAGGAAGAGGCACATAGCATTCAATTTCAGCAGTCAAGAATAAAACTAGTGACCTTAAATGCAAACTTGGAAAAAGGGAAATATTTCATTACAGTAGCAATGGCTCTGGTGTCCTTCAAAGGCAATATGGAAATTGGAACAAAAGAATGGCTTGGAGTTCAATGAGTCTGACTTTATGGTACAATGTGACCAACAGTGATCTGCTGGTCATCCTTCTATCATATTCTGAAAATAAGAAAGCATAGTGTTGAGACCCTGTATATCTGGCTTCAGATTCCAATTTTCTTTATTCGGCCACGCCTTTCAGGTCATCAGCATCCAGCTCATCTTTATGCCTTATGAAAGTATCCCAACCCAGGTCTTCATCCTTAGTTTCTTTCCCCCTCAGGCTTCTGCCATCCATAGTTTCCTTGATGTTCTTGCTGTCCAGTCCACTATGTCCCTTTCTTCAACTATTCTTATTTCCTCTACTTCCTGACCCCCTTTCCCATTTAGCTTCGCAAAAGCTCTCCTTGCTTCTTGTCAATCCTACATAGTTCCTCCTCCTTCCTTGGTTCTGTGTGAAGTTTTACTGCCATCCAACCTGACCTTCAACTCCAAAAATTTAGTCCTACAGGTATTTCGCTGACAAGACGTCAAGGAAAAACTGGGTGGAGCAAACCCTTAAAGTGGGATTATTCAGGGGCCAAGTTGGCCAGAAAAGATAGTTTCACCAATTCTACTTTCTGTAAGGAAACCTAGGGAAAGTAGAAGCCTTGTTTTGTACCAACACAAGCTGAATGCAGTCTAAATAATGAAAATGTTTCAGAACATCCAGCTAGCAATTTATAGCTGAAATTCTCAGTTATACAACAAACCAGATCAAGTGACAGGGGAAAAACAATTAAACAGACAAATGCCAGTATTTAAGCATGCAGGTTCATTAATTTCAGCTTAAACAAAACAGTAAAATATACTGTAACACCCTTGGTTTATTCATGAAATTTGGTCTTAAGTTTAAGTTAGGAGGCTGTGGCCCTCCAGATGCTGCTGGACTGTAACTCCTATCACGACTGACCATGCTAACAAGGGCCACAGGTTCACCATCCCTGAATAAACACTGAAGAAAACTAAGGAAGACCACTGCTCCTACCAGAAGGACTGGATTCATGCACAATCCCCTATATTACTTGATGACTCTCAAAGCAGGAAGCCTTCTCCTATAGTCCAAAGAAAAATCGACATTGTAGGGTCTTTATGACTTCAAATTTCTCAACATGTTAACAGGGATAAAGATCTTTAAGTCTGAAGAACTACATCAATGCTACTATTTTAACACATCTTCACTGGATTACCTAACCACACTGGCTAAACACTAAGAACTGCAGGGTTCAATATAAGATAAACTCCTCTGAATTTTTAACAGAACAAATGATTTGCTCAGTCAAATTGTCAATATTCTTGAAGACACGTATTTTCAATTATTTAGAATTTGAGAATGCAGTGCTCCCCAGGACAGTCCCAAACAGCACAGATACTTAGTTGGAATTTACTAAAATTAAGATATTGAGCCCCACCCAGTCTACTCACATCAAATGTTCACGTTAGAGAATATTTACCATGTAGAGACAAATACACACACTTCATATATACTAGCATAACAAAAATGTATTTCAAATCATTTTGAACTTAAGAGCCAGAAATATCTTGGCTCCACTTCAGAATGCAGGTCTAGAATCCCAACTGAATGTTCCTTCATGTTATCTTTCCCTTCAAGGCTTCTTCCCATGCACCTAGTGAACTGGGTATCCAACTTTGGGAGACAAGATTGGATCCAACACTTCAATCCATGAATTCATTTCTCCAGCTCTGACTAAACATTTTTCAGACATGTGGGATTTTTCAAGTCCTACAACTGTACTGAAGTTTAATGAACTCAAAAAGAGTCACCTCCAGACAAAATCTCCATTAGTACCAATTTATTTATTTATTACATTTTTATACTGCCCAATAGCCAAAGCTCTCTGGGCGGTTCACAAAGACTACCTTCTTTTAAACTAAATTTTAAATTATATTTTGAAGGCACATTCATTTATAGGTTTAATCCATTTTGGCAAATTACTGAAATTAAAAAATCAAACCCTTTCCCATTTTGCCCCAAGAGCTCAATGTCATAGAATAGAATCATAAAATAGCAGAGTTGGAAGGGGCCTAGAAGGTCATCGAGTCCAACCCCCTGCTCAATGCAGGAATCCACCCTAAAGTATACCTGACAGCCTCTTGAAGGCCTCTAGTGTGGGAGAGCCCACAACCTCCCTAGGTAACTGGTTCCACTGTCGTACTGCTCTAACAGTCAGGAAGTTTTTCCTGATGTCCAGCTGGCTTCTTGTAACTTGAGCCCGTTATTCCGTGTCCTGCACTCTGGGAGGATCGAGAAGAGATCCTGGCCCTCCTCTGTGTGACAACCTTTCAAGGATTTATTTATTTATTACACTTATATGCCGCTCCCATAGCCAGGGCTCTCTGGGCAGTTTACAGAAATTCTAAAATTGAGGTAAAAACAAGTATACAAAATTTAAAACTCTAAAACACAGAACATACACACATAAAGCATTAAAAACCGATTAAAAACTAAACATGTGGGTAATTAGGATGTGCCGCCATATGCCCGGGCAAAGAGGAAAGTCTTAACCTGGCGCCGGAAAGATAGCAGCGTTGGTGCCAGGCGAGCCTCATCTGGGAGATCATTCCACAGTCTGGGGGCCACCACCGAAAAGGCCCTATCCCTTGTTGCCACACTCCGAGCCTCTCTCGGAGTAGGCACCCGGAAGAGGACCTTAGATGTTGAACGTAGTGACCGGGTATAATTGAAGAGTGCTATCATGTTTCCCCTCAATCTTCTCTTCTCCAGGCTAAACATGCCCAGTTGTTTCAATCTCTCTTCATAGCGCTTTGTTTCCATACCCCTGATCATCCTGGTCAATATCCTCTTACATTTTTACCCTATGAAGTAAATTTGAGCAAGTCCGCTCTGAGCCTAAGTCACCAACTAGTGCCATGGCTAAACAGGGATTTGAACCTGACTCTCCCACTGCCAAACTCAATTATCAACCATGATCACTTACAGTACTGGGGTAATGACTATAAAAGATAGGTGGAAGTATTACTAATCATATGCATTGTCCTTCCTAAACGGCATATCTTGCAAAATGCTCTTGCAGTTTTGATAGCTCTGCAAAATCAACAGGAAAAGCAGCAGCCACAGAGTTTTTAAAGTGTATGATTCTTCATCCAGCTAGCTCTGAAAATGAGGTTCTGATGGCCCTAGAAACTGGCTGAAGGCACACAAAATTGCACTGAAATTGACAAAGAGGAAAATAGTGGAGATCAGAAGAACTAGTATTGGGTCAATGACCCAAACAGAAGGAAAATACATATGCAGCTGATACTGAAGTAGAATTAATGAGAATGAAATCAGAGGGATCCAGCAATTTTACACACACACACAAACACCAAACAAGAAAATGCAGCCAACACTTCTGGATTCATTTTCCCAGACCACACTCAGAGGGAAA
Source organism: Elgaria multicarinata webbii (assembly GCF_023053635.1). Lineage (NCBI taxonomy): Eukaryota > Metazoa > Chordata > Lepidosauria > Squamata > Anguidae > Elgaria > Elgaria multicarinata. The sequence continues at coordinate 144,201,614 of NC_086173.1, forward strand.
ACAGCTGAGGCGGAGGCCAGCACAAGGCACATTAGATCTTAGCTTGATATCAACTATAGCAACAAAGCAGCTGGGGTGGTTTTGGAACAGCACGAAGACAGGCATTATGTCACATAAGAGGCCCTTGTATTCACTTACAGCATGTGAACATACGGAACAGTACATCTGACAAGCACTCAATAGCAGGAAGGAGATGCAGAGAACAGCCCCATATCTAATGCTACATTATTTCTGGTACCTTTGACACTACTAAATTCTTTTACCTCCAATCATTAAGCTAGTCTTATGCTGCTTCTCATATCCAGTTTCTTACTCACAGGCGTGCACTTGATGCATGAGGACACAAGTCTTTTGTAATGAAGAAAAGACTCCCCAAGTGGCTTTTCCGTGTAATGCTTACACCTAGACTGGCTTTTAGACACAGGTAACAGGTCAAATGTTGGCACTGGTACAAAACATACATGCTGATATATGCAACTTGGCTTATATACAGAAAAAATATATGATAAGCCATTCAAATTTTAAAAATGCTTTGTAGTTATGGTGCTTGAAATGAGGGACACACCAGACAGTGATATTGTGAAGTCTGCCATAGATAAAAACCTTTATCTCGAAACTCTGGCCTTGCATCCTGTGCCCTATGCTTCACAAAGAAAAATCTTATAAAAACACAATCCAGCCTTCTTTAAGGCAACAAGCATAAATAATTAAAATAGGAAGAAAGGATTCAAGCTGGCTACAATCTGGAGGAGCTGACCAATAAGTATACAATAAGCTGAATGAATTAGAAGTTCAGATGAAGCATATAAAAGGTGGGTGAACAACTTCAGCATTGAAGGCTGGGCTGGAAATAGATTACAAGCTAGAGGACTGCAGCTGATTTGCATATTTTAGTTGCACATTGCCAAATGTACTGCATTTATCCTACAGGATCCTCAGCACTGTAATCGGCTGTCTTGAAATGTAAAACCAACAAACTATCCCTTTAAAATTGTCGACATCTGAGAATTCTGATAGGTAAATCAATTTCTGCTGCTTTGCTTCCTCATTCCTAATAAAACAGCATCTGCATACTTTTGTAGCCACAAGAGCAAACTCTACATTTACAAAAATGAGATTAGGATTCTCTAAATTGCAAAAGCCCTCACCTCTCCAACAAAAACACAAGTCAGGGACCAGTATAAAGCACTTTCATAACAAATGTGACTAATGGACCATCTAGCCTAGTAGTTAACTCTTACTGGCAGCAGGTTTCAATGCATCTGTCTGACAGCCTTGGGATCAGAGATTTAATTGGGGACATAACAGTAAGGAAAACTAGAACCCTCACAAACAAGGTCCATGCACTGAGCTTTGTCCATCTGTGTTTTCATGAAATGTTTTTCATGGTAACTCATGAAGTAATAACTCAGTAGATAGATTAATAAGCAGTAACACTCAAGTCTTTTGAGGTTCACTGTTAAAAGGGACCAAAACAGCAAGCCAAGCAAAGTACTCCTAATAATCTGCTTCTCCATATACTATTGAAATCCAAATAGGAAAAGAAACATAACAAGCTGAAAATAAAATACTGTACTGGGAAAAGTTATTGCAGTTCTTTGCTTTTCAAAATATTTAAACAAATGTGAATCCCTACAAAACCCTATCAGTAAAATATTACTCCCACTGTATATAGAAAATGTTTGAGAGAAATATCGTACAATCCACTGGGTCATAGCAAAAAGATGTAGTAAAGCAGCTGGACTGGAATTCAAGTTCATTTCAACACCACAAAAATTCCCAGGACAATTCACAGAGGCCACAACAAATTACTGGTTACAAATGCCAGCAATTGTAGTGTGCACATACTATATGTCTGCTACCAACAGAAGGGAGGCCCCAGAATTTTTATTTATTTATTTTTTGCCAGGAACTGATTGCTAAATTGGAAAGGAGAAATCTCTGTATCTGCAAGTCTGGCTGTACTTTTCTTATATTCAAGGACACCATGTGACAGGCACACTCTGCTTGCTTGGCCACTCCCAGAAAAGGCAAACAAAACAGTTCCAGAGTGAATTCCAGCAGGGATTTCAAAGGCAGACATTGCATCAGCCAGGTGTACAGGAAGCAGCTGGGATTCAGAGTCCAAAGGGCAGCTGACCTACTGAGAGGCTCTCAGAGCAAGCTCTCTTTCTGGAATCCTGTGGGAAGGATGAACAGGAAGGAGGAGGAATGCTTCAGAGACAGAACAGGCCGCATCTGCTTCACAAAGTCTTTGTACTAATGCTCCGGACCTGGCTGCTCTCCCAGAGATGATGCAATCCCGAGGAACAAGGTCTGCGCCAGAGAGAAGTATTCACAGCCTATGCAGATGGCAAGTCAGCCAAGGATCTCTGATGAAAACATGCCTGAGCCAATCCAAAGGCAGCAGCCTCCCTTCCCCACAGCTACCCCACCCCACCATTTGGTAGAGGAAGGAATCCCACATTTCATGTCATCATCCTGTGACTGAGGGACGACAGAGAGGGAAGAAGTAAAATTTACTCTGTCTTATAATGTTCCCCACCTCAGTTTGTTGGAGAAAGAGGGGAAGGAACAGAAACATATGCAGTTTGAGGTGGGAAATACCCAACTCCTGTCCCAACACCCTAACCACAGGCCCTCTTTAATCACTTCCTTGCCAGTACAAGTCTAAACTCTCCAGACACGTACACAGCAGCTCTGCTGTGACTGGCTGCTTTGGCCCCACTCTCAGAAACCATGCAGAGACACAGGCACTGGGAACCATGGCAACACGACACAGTGCAGCAATTATGGAGCAGTGGCAGCTACTCCATACTTAAAGTTCAGCCCCTGCTTCCATTATAAACCTGATTTTTAACAATCCCTCCTCTTAAAAGTTAGCAGTAAATGATACTTCAAACTGACCCTGTATGTTTTGCAGACTGTTGACAAATTGATATGGGGGGAGGGGTGGAAACTCTAGGAGAGAAAGAAAAGTCTAACTAAACACACCCCTCTACCTTTCTCCCTCCCTGGGTCTCACATGCTTTTTTGAAGTCTTCAAAATGGAATTTAAACTGGATGATGTTGGTATGTTTCAGGATATACAGACTGGACAACAAAAAAGCAACAGCTGGAGGACTGTTCCATAAATTTCTGACAGATAATTAAGGTGCCAGATATGCATTTTACTCCAGATCCTTCTAAATATGCATTTATAAAACCATCTTGAATGAAGCTGAGTTCAATGTAGGCCTCTTAAGGAGTCCTCTTTATACCATCAATGTGGAAAACACAAGGCAATGGCACAAATGGGCTGTGAATGGTCAGCCACATTCACTACAGGCAAATTTGGAATTAATGTTGCCATGCTACTTGGCTGCTAAACTGTGCTTATTGCAAATACATGCAGTCATTTATGTTCCTCACAGACAACGCGGTGCTGCACCCTCCCTTCCTTGGAAATGAATGTAATAGTTTCTGGGAGCAATTTAAACCTAAATGGGCACCATTTTAAGTTGCTTAGTTTATACTTGAATACTAAGTAACACTAATGTGATGTGTTCCAAACCCTGCTTAACTGGACCCCAGGATTTTCACCCATAAGCTACAGGATCTGTTTGACCATCCATGCACAGGTAAGCCAAATTCTAAAACTCCAGGGAGTGGTGCATGCCACGTGTGGGAAAAACAGAAGGATGAGTCCTTAAACTGGTTTAATGTAAAGTAGTAACAAGCTGAGACCTGCCCAAAAGTTATGTCTCCAGACACAGCTCCCCTTAAACAGAGCTGTGCAAACTACTGAATTTTCCCAAGGCTTTGAAAGCACTGACGTCCTGGCCATTTACTGCATTCAAAAACAAGAGGCTTAATGAAAACAAAAACTTTACTAGCCAAAGCAGAGATGGACATCAAAGGAGGAAGACGTGTAAGTGCCCTTGAAAACACAGTGTATGTTCTACAACTAAGTGACCCGCTGACTACAGATGAGCTTGCTATGGTGCCACTTTTGTGGCCTGGCTTAGAGTCGACCTTAGCCAACTTACATCCCCTCTCTCACATTACCAGCCTCTTAGGCTGTGTATAGATGTCAGCGTTTCAGGGAGTTGGAGACTATGTGGTCAATGGATGCACCCTCCACTTTGGTCAAACCATATTTGAAGGGTTCATAGAGCTCTGCCCTTCACCTCTCCACCGTGCCTGGGTCCAGGTCCAGCTCCAGCTGAGAGCCCCCTCCCTCCTGCTGTCAACTGTAACTGCTGAACTTTCCAACTAAGATTGTAGTGCCTGAATTTGCTTTCCTTTCCCCCCCTCCTCCCTCCCAATCCCCTTTCCTTTTGTGTCATGTCTTTTAGATTGTAAGCCTGTGGGCAGGGACTGTCAAGAAATACTTTTGTAAGCCGCCATGAGAGCCTTTTTTGGCTGAATGGCGGCATAAAAATCCTTAAATAAATAAATAAATAAAAAAGCCAGAACACATTCTAAGTACAACTAAAGCTGTGAAAGTTGTTCACTGTTTAGTGCAACTGTTGCAAACACCTATTGTATAGTGACCATGACAAATCAACATTCTCAACCAGTACAGCTGCCAGTGGCTGAGGCAATTCTGGAACTATTTTTCAAATATCTTTTAAACTTGAAAATGCAATTTGGAGCACATAAAATGATGGGTTCCTATCTAGATGTACACATTAGAATACCCGTTCAAAAGGTGCAAAGCTTCCTGCTCCTCTCAGCAACGCTCTCATCCAAGATGATACCCTGAAGGAATCACAAAAAGGACTTTAAATGCCAAGAATTCACAAGATTGAGGCTAGAATCTAACTTGTTAGGGATTAAGCTTCACTGAAGATTGTGGGATTTACTTCTGAGTAAACTGCATAGGATTGTGCTGCACACATGAAGCACCAAGCTCGATTCATGTAAACAGGAAGGAAGGCAGGTACAGCATAAGGGGACCCAAAGGCATCATTTTAAAGGGAAACTTTGGTAATTTACCACCTCTCCGTCTCAGTACTCTCTAAAATGCGAACACCTACAGACTAACCTGCAGTGCAGATTAAGTGCACATACAGAAACTGCTTAAAGGACAATTCTTGACATGACTATTGCAGCCTCTCATCACAACAGTGATCCACGTAGAGAATTTACCTTAACATAATGTAAAAGCAATCTTGCTTGATCAGACCAAAGGCCTATATAACCCAGCTAGCTATATCACAGAATCATAGAACAGCAGAGTTGGAAGGGGCCTACAAGGCCATTGAGTCCAACCCCTGCTCAATGCAGGAATCCACCCTAAAGCATCCCTGACAGATGGTTGTCCAGCTGCCTCTTGAAGGCCTCTAGTGTGGGAGAGCCCACAACCTCCCTGGGTAACTGGTTCCATTGTCATACTGCTCTAACAGTCAGGAAGTTTTTCCTGATGTCCAGCCGGAATCTGGCTTCCTGTAACTTCAGCCCGTTATTCTGTGTCCTGCACTCTGGGAGGATCGAGAAGAGATCCTGGCCCTCCTCTGTGTGACAACCTTTTAAGTATTTGAAGAGTGCTATCATGTCTCCCCTCAGTCTTCTCTTCTCCAGGCTAAACATGCCCAGCTGCTTCACCCTCTCTTCATAGGGCTGTTTCCTCCATCAAGCCCAGTACTGTTGACATTAACAGGCACCAGATCTCCAGGATTCTTTCCTAGCCCTATCCAGAGATGCCAGGAATTAAACTAGAAGGCTTCTGCATGCAAAGCATGTGTTCTACCACTGATCTAGACCCCTCTCCTCTCCAAATAAATAGCACCAATCAATTAACCCTCCCGCCCACTTCAGCAACAGACTAGCTCATATGCCAAAGGCCTGCCTGCTGTTGAATGGACAAGAGTGGTGGGGGGAGCAACCTAGCCCCCTTGACACAGACTTCCAGAGCCTTGGAGTGGTCACTGAGAAAACGCTCTCCACATCCCCACCAAACCTGTTTCTGATGTTGGCCGTGCTGAGAGAAGGGCCTCCCCCTTCTAACCCTGACATAACTGTATGGGAGAACGTGGCCTTTCATGTAGCCTGGTTGCAAGCTACATGGGGTTTTTAAGGTCATAAGCACCACTTTGAATTGTGCCCCGAAACAGTAATAACCAGTGAAACTGTTGTAACAAGAGTCATGTGCTCCCTGATCAGTCACCTATGGAAGCCCATAAGAAGGATGCAAGGGCAATAGCCCTTTCCCACTGTTGTTTACCAGTGACTGGTATTCAGAGACATGCTTCCTCAGATCCTGGAGGTAGCATATAACCATTATGACTTTCAGCCATTGATGGAATTATCCTCCATTAATTTTTCTAATCTCCTTTTAAAATCATCTAAGTTTGTGGCCATCGCCACATCTTGAGAAAGCAAATGCCATAGTTTAAGTATGCACCGCGTGAAGGACTTCCTTTTGTCTGTCCTGAATGTCCCATCATTCAGCTTTACAGGAGGACCCTCGGTCCTAATATTATTAGAGAGGAAGAATTTAAAGCTCGTATTTTAAAGTGCACAGACATATATTTCTGACAGTCCCTGTTCTTTACACCTTTAAGAGGGATATGTGCCTTATTAAACATTGAAGATCAGGAATTTCAGACATCCAGAATCTAAATGTTGAATTGCATTTGACTTCAGCCCCCATGCTTATCCTATCTTGGAGAGCCACAGCAACATCATGAAACTCCTCCAGCAAACTAGAGCATTCACTTTACAACTGACTTCACAGGTCATGGACTTGACAGACTGAAGTTCTTGTTCTGCATGCTAAACTTTATTCTTGGTGTTAATCCTTGTAATGACTTACTATTTTAAAAATGACCAACCCATGATGACCATAAATATCATAATGAAGAATTGGAGTAGTGATGCACCTTCTCTGTAGACTCCATTCAGAAAAGGGTAGATTTACATTCTTTAGCTTTCAGTTAGTGAGGATCTTGTCCAAATACTTATACTTCACCAATGATTAATTCTGGAGTATGGGAAGATTTATCCCATGCATTGCCTTACTTTCTGAAAAGCAATTTCTTACATCTATGTATTCCCATATGTGGTTTAAGGAAGGCACTCTCCCAAGTATTTTTAATTAGCTCTGTTCTTTCTAAATTGCAAATGAAACAGCTCAATTGTGAACAAACAAACTGAAGAAAAGCTAAGCCAGAAAAAACGGTTTTTGAATTTGCATTCATTCTTAACTATATTTGGTATTAGGAAACTACAGCCATCACATTAGTAACTGCTCCCTTTCTGCCAACTTCTTCTGCACCTGACATCTCGAACACAATGCATTCACTTGCATGTCCTACAACACATACACCCAAATCCCTACATAAAACATTATCTTTGAGCATTTTAATGCTGATTTAGCTGTTTCCCTGTCTTGCTTTAAAGCTTTAGGAAGGAGGTAGAATAATTCAGAGTATTCAGCATCACTTTCTACATTGCACTAGCAACAGACTCTCTTATCCATGTTACTAGCCCAGCTGACCAACAGCTAGTAGGATTAGGAACCCAGATCTTGTGAGTGATGTCATATGATTAATTAGGTAATGATGAAAGCAAAAGGCTGAACTCACTTCCTAAGAAGAAAAGCTAACTTCTACAAGCTTAGGTAAAAAAAACCCAGCAAAGAGTCTTGAAGCACCTTATAGGCTAACAAATTAATTATAGCATAAGCTTTTGTGGACCCAGTCAACTTCGTTAGATGCATATTTTATCATAACAGGTCTTTGCTGCATTCTAAAGGGAGACATTTTGCTGGTGAGAATTAGTGCTTTCTTCCTAGAGAGAAAGAGAACTGCAACACTGCCAGACAGAGTTCAGCTGCTGCAACACAACTGCAGCTTGTAGAAAAGGCAATAAATATTTTCCTAAGGCTCCCAAACCAGCACTTCTTAATCTGTTTCCCCACCTTCTCAGGCACGGCCTTATTAACTATTTCCTCATCTAGCCACAATACTCAAGAGAATTTCTGAACTTTCAATAACTGAAGTTTTTAGCCTGCACAGAAGGCAAGCATCCCAGTTCAGTATAGCCACTGCAGAAAACTGAAGGATTCAGAGCACAATTTTTACCAGGAGCAAGGTTTTATGCAAGGTTGGGAGAGCCAAAGAGGGCCTCAATGTTGACCTCCAGGACAATATGTAACAGACATTCCAATAGCTTTGTGCTAATAATTATCTGCTCTGTTCTAAGGGTCTGTGACATCATCAATATAGTAAGCAAAAAGCGTAGCTATTTGGTTCACTAATTATAACCATATCAATCCACATGCACTTTCAAAATCCTCACGAAAATATCATGATGTTTTTTTGACAAAGATTTCAGCATTTATGGGGTTGAAAGGAAACAGACCCAAGAGATATAAATGAAGCAAGCATATGCAGCACTTTTAAATGCAATTCCTAAAAGCAAATGGATAACAGACGTAGCTCAGAGATTCATACTGACAAGGCTGTCTATACTGGATGTAAGTAATAAAACTCCCTAGGCCAGGTCAACATGACACCTTAATACCAACATACACTGCTGTGCAACAACCAGAAAACCTACTTTAAGACATTAGATAGTGGCAGTTGTGCTCACATTGTAAATTTCTAACTTTTTAAAATAAGACCTGGGCACAGAGAGTTATACAGCTTGCACCCAGCATAGACATATTATCAGTTTTAACTACAAATAAAAGTGATGTACTGTAAAATATAAATTTGTTTGTAAAATTGGTTTTCCCTTCCCGGGAATGTTTGTGTATAGATAGATGTCCCCATCCTACAGCTCCACAATCCAAACGTTGATAGCGAAATAGACCCTTGTGCACAAAAGCCTTTGTTGGACCAAATTAGTTGGTCTTTAAGGCACCACAGGATAACCTTCTTTGCTATAACAGATACTGCTCAAAAGACAAGTTATGTCTCACACTAGCTTTTGAAAGAGAGCACGTTTAAGATTTTACAGGTTACAACTAAAGCCTAGAAATGGCTTGATTGCGGTACAGTGCTATTAATCAAGTTGTTAGTTTTACTTGGGAACAGTGAAGCCTACAAGTCCCAGCATGCAAAAAGCTTTAAGGTGGAGTGCAGCATGTTGGGATTTGTAGTGTACACTAGCCAGAAATGCACTGCAAACAAGCTGCAACAGATCTGCCTCTGACAGGTTTCCAGTGCAACTACCTATTTGATTGGACTTTGCTAAAATTGATCCAGCATTAGAAATATTTCATTTTCTTTTTAAAATCTCTTACTATAGAGCAATCACTGTTGGAACCTCAAGCTCTCCCCACTTTTGTAAAGTGTTGTTTCCTCCATGCATTTATGTACAGACAAATCAGCCATTGTATGACTGATCTACAGAATTTGTTAGTAAGCAACTGAAACAGTACACCACATAATTAAATTCTTTTCGTAATATTCACTTTAGTGTTGTATTTTTTTTTGCAGTGAACAGATTCCAAATCATATTTTAATTTTACTTTAATGGTTTTGCACACATATAGCAAGAGAAAGACTGAGCCCAGCCAAAGTGGATAAGGAGAGACTATTAAGTAAGTGAAGGAAGGGAAAATATAATTTGCGTTTTACAGAAACAAAGAAGTCTTGTTCACCCAGAGAGTCAAAGAGGACAAAGTTCAACATTCACCCAGGTTTACTAAAAGTTTAACAGGAAGACCTCACCTTTAAATAAGTTTTGGGTGCTGAAATGTTGCAGTTTCATAGCTATTTTGGTTTAAAAACTGTTGACTATCAACTAATGTAGCTCAACTAATATGAACCTTTGCGTGAAGGCTTATTTATGTTTTATCAAACCTATTTCAGTCGTAACGTAAGTCAATTAGGAACAGATTTAGGCTAATCTGAAATAAGCTGTCCTTAAGACAAAAGTAAGTGTCCAGACAAGTGTCCAGGCATCAGCTAAAACCAGTTCACTAAACCAATACAAATCACAATACTAAGAGCCTAAGATGCGAAGTTCAGTGTCAGGGACTGAGACCCATCATTGCTGCCCAGTCCCTGATAGTCTTCTAACAATCATAACTGTTGCTGTAATGCAACTGTCATGAAAGTATCAGAAGCATGAAGATGGCAATTCTTATGGGAACCCAATTTACAGGTTTTCAACATATATAAATGTTTGTCTTCAGGTTGTAACCTGTGTAACCCTGACCTGGATTGCAACATATAAATGGCAAAAGTGTGAAAGTGCCCTAGGAGTCACAAATTCTTTTAAGACACATTCTGCCTACTGGTGGGTTCCTATAATCTTCCACTTTGCTCCATTCAATATTTTAAAAAATGAACAAATGAACTGTAAAATTAAGCATGGAAGCAATCAGTTTGAGTTCATTCTATAGAATGTATTAAATGCCAACAATTGTATAAGTAGTGCAGTCCAGTTTATGACTTCAGATCTACACACTTTGGTCCAAATCCTGTATCAGTCACAGGTCCTCAAGTAACCTTCAGTATCACTTTTCCCCTACTTTATATTCCAATTTTAGCATGAGAATTATTAATTATACCACAGGGTTGGAGGGGCAACCTAAAACCTGGCAGTGTACATAGGGGTCATTCAAGAAATATATTTAAACTTCTAGGGAAGCCTTCCCCAACCTGAAGCCCTCCAGCTGTTTTGGACAACAACTCCCAGCATTCCTGACCATTGGGGCTGATGACCTTCCATTTAACTTACAAATAATAAACAAAGATATAATACACATACACTACGTTCAACATCCAAGGCCCTTCTCCGGATGCCTACTCCAAGGGAAGCTCAGAGGATGGCAACAAGGGAGAGGGACTTTTCTGTAGTGGCCCCCAATTATGGAATGACCTCAACGAGGCCCACCTGGCACCAACATTGATATCTTTTCGGCACCAGGTTAAAACATTTCTCTTTTCCCAGGCATTTAGCAATATGTGATGAGCTTTACTGATCCTAGATTTGTTTTTAAAGCTGTTTATTTAAATGTATGTTTCCGTGTATGTTATGTTTTTGTAGTTTTAAATTTTGTATATTGTTTTTAAGTTTTAACCTTATGTAAACCACCCAGAGCACTTCGGCTATGGGGCAGTATACAAATGTAAATCATCATAATCCAAAATCTACTTTGTAAGAGTAAAACTTTGACAATGGAGGGGGTCTTAATGGTGTCTGGAATTTTTTTTAAGGATTACTTGCTTTCTGTATAGTCTCATGGCCTATCCTACCACCACAGCATAGGTACAAATCTAATAAAATATGGTTTCCTAAATGTTATCAAATTAGGTCAACTAGAATATAAATGAGTGAATAATATTGATCCCATAAATCATGAACCCATTATCCAATTTCACATATTCTTTTGACCTGCATCTCAGGGTTGATCAGCATGGCAGGGAGGATTGTTCATGCCAAAGTGAGTGTGTGATCTATGCCTGGAAACAGCCCTATTCTAGCCTGAGTTTTGCTGACAATTTTGTCAAGACACAGGATGCAACAGAATCTAGCTCACACACCTTGAGGTTCATGAGCCCTGAAGGACTAACAGGAGTAAACTTGTTTGCATCAAACAGCAGTTACAGCTTAAATGAAGTGTCATTCTTGTACAATTCCTTGCAATCATATTCAGCTAGTAAGTTTTCAGTGCTTTGGTTAGTTTCTTTCTTTCAATCCATAGTTTTAAAAAAAGTTAGATTAACTTTCTCAGATCTTGGCTCATTTAAGCTATAAAGTTTCTAATTTTTAAAAAGCTTTCACAGTAAGAAATGGTAGAGCAGAAAGCTATGCTCTTCTGAAAATTTCATTTCTGGAGCTATAGCCTCAATGCACAAAACCCCTCCAGTACAATTATGCAATACTTGCAAAAGGAAGACAATCCCTTTTAATCTTAAACAAGTTCATTTGAGTATTAGGAACTGTTTGAGCATACTCTAAAAGCATATGCTAAGATTCCTAGCAACTTACACAAGTCCTACCCTAGGGGGAGTCTAGTAGGACAAAAATTACTGCTAAATGTTGTCAATGGGGAAAGAGAAGGGAATCCTTCACAGCAGAATAGTGTCAAGCTTTCACTTTATTTCTATAACCTGAAGCTTATTCATCTATTAATAGGCTTAGAAAACCTTAAAAGGTGTGATCATGTGCAGTTGAGCACAAATAAGTCCTTCTGCTTTTGATCCACTTCTATGTACAAGAATCAACTCTCCAGCCTCTGCAGATAAAGAAGATCAGATTTAGTGAAGCGGCATTAAGTTATTTCCAAATTTTCCTCACCGTGATGTCTTGTAAGCGCTCACTAACCATATTCTATCCATATGGTAGAAGCAACTGCTACAGAACACAGAATAAAAGATTGTTATTCCTTTGGGAGATTGAAATATCTTGGGAACAGACAGAGGAAGTCCTGCTCTATTAAGGTTCTTATGAACAAGCACTAAAGCAGAAGGATATACATTTTTTCTCTGAGGACACCCTTGCTTCCTCACCACTGCAGAACACCAATTCTGTTCTCTCCTAATGCATTTACTAAGTCATAGTTGTCAACAAATATCAAGTATTTGAGGTTGGGTTTTTAATTTAAAGATGTTAAGATGTATCCGACTTTTTAAAAAGATACAAAGTTAGGCAGTATAAGTTTTTATATTTCCACTACACTCATCCATCTTTTGTGTGAACCTGGGTTACCAAAGGTGTTGCCAGTTATTTATGCCAAATAAATGATATGGGGTGAAAAAAAGAAAGTGCAGTCCTCCTTTATTAATGGTTTGGGGGCAACACTGGGAACATTCACATTTAGCCAAAGTCTTTAATAGATACCAGAGATTTTCCTTTACAATATCCTGAATTATATTTTTAATTTGTATAAACATGGTGTTTCCCTAGCATATTATTTAAATTAAATGTACAGACATGAGGCTATAAGCAAGTCTCCAGAACTGCCATGGTGGTCAACAGAGATACTCCAAAAATAAATGAATTCCAGAACTGCAGCCTAAGGAATTCATTCAAGCACCTCTTTTACACTAGTATAATCCCACTGCCTTCAACTGGATATCAGAGAAAATTGTTCCAGAATTGTCTCTAACACGAATAAAATGTGCCAGGGCAGTGAAGCAGAACTAACTTTTCTATTTCCCAAACCCTGTGCATTTATTTTCAATGGTCTTTTAGACCCTATGGTGCTAAAGGCAACAGTATCAGAACAAAAATACTTCAAAGCCAGTTCCTTATCATTTCTGTTAGCCATTATTCAAACTGAGAATTTAGAAGCTACTCAGTCTTTATCAATTTAATTCAGTTCCTCATTCTTCTATATTTGAAGAGAAGCTCATTGTTATTATCATTCTATTGAAAGTCATTTGTTCAACGTTGATTTCTACCATTCTTATGTTTTCTAGATACATATGTATAAAGATCAGCCAACTCCCCACAACATTGTGAGGATCATTGCATTATGATGCAGGTATTTCAATTTGGCTTCAAAAACCATGGGGTACTCAAAACATGTGTACTACAGGGGCAGCAAACTCAAGAGGGCTGAAGCCCTAAATTCGGTATCTAGCAGACACTCAGTAACCACATCCATAATCCCACCCCCAATCCACCTGAACTGAACAGTCACCATTACATCCATTCATACATCAGCCATATTTTTTGAAACCTGCCTTCTAATTTAGAGGGAATGGGGCATGGGGGAGGGGGGAGCAGACTGATTATAAGGCATTCTAGCTGACCTGTTCTGTGGAATGCAGAATAGGTGTTGCAGGCCAAGTTGAAGATGCCTAAAGGCCAGGCCCTTGCTTTTGACACCTCTCATTTACAGTAATCATTGAACATTATTAGATATTTTAAGTGTGCTAAAATCAAGATGCTAGCTGTGATGGCAGAACTAAATATTAAGTTATGCTACAATTAATTCTGTTAACACCTTGAATAGAATGTGAAGCTATTCACTCCATTTCAGTGGTATTCAGAAATAAAACACGAGTGCCAAAATACATGGCACTGCATAGTGTCACGCTGGAGGGCCTATACCAGTTCTAGCTAAATTTAACAGAAAAACATTATAAAGATATATATATATATATATGGCACTAAGCCAAACCAACCTTGGTAAAAGAAAACAGTAGTCATTTTCTTAAAACTTACTAGTACCCTTAAAATCCAAAATGCAGATATATCAAGCAACATTATCCAGGCTTCCTGTACTGTGCAATCATAAGAACTGGAAAAACCCAGGTGTCTGGTTGCTAGGGCTGCTTTGATGCTGGTTTCTAAAAATGTAATTTTGGAGCTTAGGAATTGCAACTACTTTCCAGTCTTACAATCCGTATTTCTAAGTTCAGATACACAAAAAATGTTCCTTCAAAATACAGCGTAAGGTACATTTGTATCCAGCTACTCCAATACAATGTCTAGTAAAGCAATACAAATGCCTTTCCTCATAGCCAAAGAGAAAACTGCTAAAACTAGTTAAAATCCACTCCAATGTTTCTGTGAACAGTACTGCAGAGGTAAAAAGAGCATTTTTATCTGGAATCCTGCAGATTGTTGTTGCACTAGTGCCATATTAGGGAAACCAATTAAAAGTGTCAATTATCAGTGTAAACCACCACCACCCTTAATGTAGGTAGATGTCAGGTTCTTCTGGAATATTTATCAAACGTTTTCATGGGGGTATAACGACATTTACTTTAGGGGTTGTCAAATCCACTCTTATGAACCTTCCACAAGATCAACAGTGCAATCCTGTTTATCCACCCAGAAATAAGACTCACTGTGTTCCATAGGGCTTACTCCCAGGAAACTGCGTAGGATTGCAGCTTAGCTAACAGATTGGGCAAGCAGCAGCATTCCAGCTGAGGAAAGGTAGACCAAAGGGTGGTTTGGGGGGAGGTGAGGTGCACATGAATTTGAAAACATGCCTAAAGGTGCCTGCACAAAAAGCACCAATTCCTTCACTCTACCCCAATATTATCAGTGATGGACATCAAGAAACTGCTAGTGCTTTTTCAAACAGAAGAAGGTACCTCAGCACTCTGCCTCCTAACATCAAGCACATAAGAGTGTGTCAAGAATGGCTCGGACCTCCCCTAGAAACTCATGGTACCTCCTTAGGAAAGTCTGCATTACAGAGTTTAACTACAGGCTTAGACTAGGGTAACTATCAGGTTTCAAGAACTATGAGTAGAAAAGCCCTACAAGATTTGGGCAGGGGACAGTCATTTATAAGCATTAGAAAGATTACCACTGTACTGTATTTATAGAATGAGGGAGTGTGTATTTGGTATAAACCTGCCCTACTCAATTCAATGTACACTCTGCCAAGGTATCTAGCTAGAAGGGGCAATTCCTTAAAATGTACTCTGCTGCCACTTGTAATAGCAAAATGTGCCATATTTTGACTGCACTATAGTCCATGACTGGAAAATCCTCTCAGCGCTAGGAGACTGGTGTCTGCTGTACACACCCATTGCACAAAGCAGAAATTCCTGTCAATAAGGCAAGTGGGGCCCAGGCAATGGAAGGGGAGGAAAGAGACCTACAAACAATAAGGAAAGCATCTGGCTCTCTGATTTACTGGAAGAGAGGCTGAAGTCAGACAGAGACTGCAGTCACAAATCCGAGGTTACATCTCTCCCACTTCAGAAACATTTGATCAATTCTCAGTGTATTGGATTTGCAAAGGCTGCATACAAGACAAACGTCACATCTCTGGATTTTCAGGCTACATCCTAATGCATGCCCAAAGAGTGAAGGGGGTGGGGGTGGAGAAAAAGAACAGACTGCAGTTTTAACTAGCTGGGCTAAATTCACATCCTTCTGGTTCAAGGCTTTCATGCCCCAGAAAGAAGAGTCCTTTCTTAGTGTGTGAACCAGCCATCTCCTAAGTGCAGCACTAATGGAGGTTGTGCTGCTGTCCTTCCCTGGAGACAGCAGCCAACACTACTGAAGCTTCTCACGTAGCAACCAGAGCTCCAGAGCCAACATTAGCTGCTTGTCACCGCCTTGAACGCTCACCCACAGGATCTAAGGCAAAGCAACACCCTCAGTCACCTCTGTGCTGCAGCTAGCAAAACCGACTTCCTGGGCCAGCTGTAAGGGGGGAAAGTGTCTGATGTCACCTTCATAGGTGAAAAGGGAGAGTCCTGTACGCCATTAAGGAAGTAGAATGTCTTTGTCTTGCCTGTAACCCATATTCCAAGTCTCCACAGAAAGCTCATTTGGAAAATATTTTTGCAATCCAGGATATGTATCTGCTGCCAAAAACCATGGTTTTTGAGGCCATGGCCCCATCCCCCTACAAGACAAAATCAATTCATTCTGCTGCCCACAGCCTCTGCCTCTGAACCTTAAATACTCCAATTACATAATGGGCCACGGAGGGAAACTGCAGGAGGCCACCCTGCAAGAGCCATTATCTCCTTAAAGTAACACCAGTATCAGCAAAAGGAATCTCAATAGAATATTTTGTTACATTCTACAAAGATCTCCATAAACATGGGGGCTGCTGCTTGAAGCAAAGCAATCTCCCAGTTAACTGCAAAACCTAAAGCCTCTCAAAACTACATTATTCCCAAGGAAGCAACTACTGACATTCTTTGTGGGGGTCACAAAGCTTCCACCCTATCCCCACCCTGATTACCAAACAAACCACTCCTCTAAAATTATAAAAATGACACGTTTCACAACACAAGAGAGCTCTGTTTCAAGAAGCAGGCCACTAGAACCCCAAGGACAAACTGTTGGAGACAGGGTTTGACAATCCTGCCACAGCACTATTGTTGTGTTTACAAGAAACTGTGTTGCCAGTTAAGGTGCTGGGACCAAGACAGGGAAACTAAAATGCACCCTGATAAAACACACACACACACACACACACATCAGACAATAAAAAGGAGAGGAAAATCCATGCTGCAGCCTCCAACAGCAGGCAGGCAGAAGAGGATGATTAAAGTGCACCACCAACGCCATACAAGCACCATGAGAAAGCAGAAAATGCAGGTCAAACACCTCCTCCCCCATTGCCTGAAGGAGCCAGCAAGTCAGAAGCAGACAGCCGAGGAAAGGGAGGGGGCAGGAAGGAAAGGAGCAGCCCAGGGGAAGCTGCTTCAGCACATGGAGGAGGAGGAGGGATGGAAAGAGAAGAGAGGCAATGGTGAACTCACACAGAAGCACAGACGCTCTCTCTCCCTCCTGGCAAACAGTTGCTTTGAAGTGGAAGCCATCGTCCCAGAAAGGGGTTTTCCCACATTCCCACTGTAGGTCTTCCAGAAAGGACGTAACTGGCTCTTTACCACCCCCACCTCACACTGCATGGAGAGAACCCTGCCTGAGAACCCGAATGCAATGAAATAATAAGGTTCTCTTAAAATCCGCTTTCCTTTTTCCTCTCCTCCCCACAACACACACACCCTCCCACCACCCCTGGCTAACCCCATCCCCCAAGATCAGGAGAAGGATCACCATGACGCCCCCGCTCCCTTCCAGCGCCTGGCACTGGCCAGGCTGATCCCCACCCCCACCCCAAGCAGGGTGGGGGATGGGTGGGAGCGAAACGAAAAGCGGCCCCACCGCCCCCTCCCCACCCCCTCCCCGGCTTCCCTATGAGCACAACTCGACGGGAATTCCCCAGTCTTGTAACACCCCCACACACCCCAATCCCTTTCCTTACACACACACACACACACACCTCTCTTTACAGCCAGACGCCTTCAAGGCTGCAGAGAAACCGAGGATGTCAGACACAGGGAAGAGGAGAGTATGACCTCTTTCTTTCTCCACAAAATGCGAGAGGCTCCATCACCATCACCCCTCCGGAAGAACCAGTCCCAGCACTTCTCTCCCCGTCTTGCCATGCACATAACCCCCCAAGCAGAACGGATATACGGAGAGAGTTCCAGAGTTGGGGGCCAGCTGGATAACTGAGGAGGACGTGGAAGCTCAGGAGAAGGTGACGGGGAGCCGAAGCAGAGGAAAGGCCCCAGAGAAAACCCCTCTAAGTTTCCCACCCCTCCCCCTCCATAGGCGCCCTTCTCAAAGAGGGGCCCCTTCGCCCCACACACCCCCTTCCTCTTCCTTATTTGCCTTGGCTGACCTTTCCGGCCCGCTGCCCGGGCCCCCGGCACTAGGCCCTGCTCGACGCCACGGCGTTTCCTAGACGGCAGGCGGGACCGAGCGCCCAGCTCCACAGAGCAGCAGCCACGGCCCCTCCCCCTCCGCGGCAACAGTGAGCGGCCAACAGCTCCTCCTCAGCAGGCCGGGCGGAAACGGCACTGAGCGTACGGGGATTCCCAGCGCTGGCGCCAGGGGCGCCCCAGCCACGCCCACCGACCCTAGGCATTGGCTGGGCTGTCCGCGCGATCTCCACCCTCTTCCTTCGCTCCGCGATACCTCCTGACTCTTCCCCGCCTCCTATTGGCCGCGCTTGGCTCCCTTACTCTAAGAGAGCAGTCACACCCACCCCTCTGCCTGTAACCTGAGCGCCACAACTTCTATCCCCCCTCCCCGCCTACAGGGCCTGCCGTTTTATTGGTTACTGAGGATGCCACTCTAGCTGCGTCACGCACAGCCGGGCTATAAAACTAAAGCGCGGCACCCCGGTAGCTCAGAGTGATCGAGGGGAGCGCATAGTTTGTTAGAGGAGGAGGTGGCGGCTCTCTGAGCGGAGTTTGGGTGTCTGTCCGCGCCTTTGCGCACGTGGGTCTGCTGTTCTACGTGCTCAAGGGCGAGGCTACCTTCTGATTGGCTGGTCTTGGCCAGTCCCACGTGGGGATAAGTGCTGCTTTGGGACACGTGGCATCGGAAAAAGAAGGGGCGGGGGGTTGGGTTTAGTGTTGGCGCTGGAAAGTCCTCCGGGGTCTGGAAGGATGGGCAGGGCGCACGCGGCGCATGCGCCAGTTTGGGTGGCTATGCTGGAGGCGGCGAAAGGGAGGGTGTTTGTCGGGGGAGCTGGCTGCGGGGGAGTTTCGCGCCAGGAGAGGGTGTGCGTGCTTGGCTGGGAGCGTTTTCGCTCCTTGGGACAGGTTAGAGCTCGTACGGCTGCTGGATATAATGCGGGCTTTTCCAAGAACGCTGTAGTCCCCACCCCTCGCTCGGCTCTTGCGCCTGCCGCGAATCGCACCGCCCTCCCCGGGCGCGCAGCCTTTGCAGCCCGTTCTAGCCATAAACATGTTGACTGGGAGCCCAGCCCCACGGAATTCACTGGGACTTGTTCCCGTCTGCCTGCCCAGGGCGGCAGGCCGCCCTCGTGATCTGTTCTTCCCCTGCTTGTGCCTGCCTCGCTGTCCTTCTGTTGTCCCCCCGGTGATTCGGTGTAAGCTCCTTTGGGGGGCGGCGGCGGTGGGTGGGGGAGGGCGACCAGCTTGCTCTTGGGGTGCTTCCCAAGGGAGGCCTCCTAGTGCTACTCATCAAAAGGCACTATGCAGCTATTGCTTAAGGGACTTTTTGGGGTGGTGGGGGAAAAAACAGCGATAGGAAAAGGTAAGATGGTCAGAAAGGACGACGACGACGTCTGAATGCTTCCCCCCCCCAAAAAAAAAATCCCGTGAATGAGATTGCACAATAAATAAACCCTCGTCGGGAAGTACCCCAGCAAAAGCGGCTCACACATGTCCTCGTAGGGTCTATTTGGGCGTACACCTCTACTTTCTCTCTCCACCTCCCCCCCCCCCCGTCTGCACAAAGCTTTCGATCTCTATGCATTAAAATGAAGAGCGACACCTTGAAAGAAATGGACGGCGGAGAAAGGAGATTTAATCCAGTCTCGTATGAAAAATGGAAGAAAGTGGGAGAGCCTCTCCACTCATGGTGCAATGACCTTGGGGTAATAGTTGCTCACTGCGAGCTTTGAATACAATGCTGAACTTGGTTACTACTTCCCAATGAAAGAAAACTCAGTAAATTGAATAAGGATGTACTGTTTAAATAACCCTGCAACCCAACCTAAGGTTACGGCTACCTCAAGTCATAGATGTGTTCGGGAGACTGACCCCTTCAAGATAAACAGCAATGATCTCCAATCAAAACAATTGTTTTGTGTTATTACTCCAGATAACAATGAGAAATTCAAGGAAGTCCAATACAAGAAGGGCAGGTGCCAATGCATAAGAACAGCATAGATGGATGTCGGCCTGCCTGTGAGAGCCCCTGAGCTGTATACCTTGTGTGTGTCAGTTTCCACCATCTCTTCTTAATCAAGGTGGCCTGTTTCAGGAGGATCTTGAATGCAGGCATTTGGGGTTTCAGCCAAGAGTCAGAGCCTGTTCTGTATCTGCTTGGCTTCGAAATAAACTTTGTCCTAAACACAGACCTGTGTCTGCTGCAGTGGGGGAGGGAGGAGGCTGTGCCTAAGCCCACTGAAATTAAGCATAAGCACACCTAACTGCAGTTATATTTTCATCCCCCTTAGACAAGGATTGCCTCCCCCAAAACGTCTCAGAACCATTTACAATACTGGTGGTGGGCCCTATACATAAATGAAATGTAAGACAGCTTTGCAAATTGAAAGTTAAAACATGGGAATGGTGGTAGTGGAGAACAGGCATCACTTGGCCAGAACAAAGGGCCATGTGTATCCATCTGGGGCTATGCTGATCCCCTCTTGTTTGTGTTCGTGCTGGGATGGAGGTGGTGTAACTGCCCAGTGGCCTTTGATTGGCTGGGCCTTACCCTTGTTTCTGCAGACACAGGGAAACAAGTCACAGAGCAGACTTTTGCAGTTTAAAGTTTCCAAAGGCAAGGAATCAAGAATAAGTCCCAACCCATAGTTATAGACCACTCTTGATGGCCACTCAGTCATCCCCCAGCAACTAGTCTTTCCCCTTTCAGATGTCCCAAAGCAATATTGGTAGTGCAGCCTTCCCAACCTGGTACCCTCTAGAGGTTTTAGGCTTCAACTCCCATGGTCAAGAATTTATTTGTTACATTTATATCTCGGGTTTCCTCCAAGGGGTCCAATGTACATGATCCTCCATTTTCTCCTTATAACAACCCTGTGAGGTAAGTTAGACTGAGTCAGTGACTGGCTCCAGTCTAGTGACTAGCTCCAATCAACCAGTGAGCTTCATGGTGGGTGGAGACTAGAACCCAGGTCTCCTGCATCCTTGTCCAATACTCTAAACACACCACCACACTGGCTTTCCACTGAAATCCTGCTGGCAGTAGTCCAAGACATCAGGGGGGGGGGGGGTCGGAGGGTTACCAGGTTGGGAAAAGCTGAAGTATTGTCATAGTGTAGTGTTAGCCTAGGCAAACAACAGACAGTGCACAAGACATTTCAGTTGCTTTTAATTGTTCATATAGCTTAAAACTGAAACTTCCTGGATAGCTCACTTGAGCGCATGCGAGTGAATGCATTTACGGCTTGACCACATTTACATCTTTGCTTGGAAGTAAATTCCACAGAAGTCAATGGGATTAAAACAAGTAGGGCTGGGCTGCAATCCTAAACAGACATATTATGTAGCAAGAGTAATTGAACCCACTGGAATTTATTTCCACATACACACAAACAGAATTGTAAGCTTATATGCAGGGGACTTGCTTCTGGATAGAAGGACCCACAGTAATTAGAACTGTGGCTTTTACAGGAAGCCCAGAACAGAATCAAGCAACTGTTTTCATACAAACATATTTTGAAATCTTAAACTTTGGAAACAAATGTAACACAGAAAACATTTTGTTTTGTTCTTAGAAACAGATAGAGAAATTCTAAATTAGTGCCAGCAAGTTTACAAAAACATGGAGAAACAAGTGGGACGAGCATAAAATGTTGCAGTGTATAATGCTCCTCTTCAGGGTGCCAGCCATGTTCTTTTCCAGGGCACTCCATTTCTCCTCCCTCCTGCCCCTCTCGTCTGCATTCTTCACCCACTGAGCATGCTCAGTTTGACCCCCCTTCTTTTCCCCAACGGTTTTTTTTTTTTTTTTGGAGGGGGAGGGGGGGCTTCTGCAAACCTTGGGTTTTCCCCGAGCATATTAAATATCTCCTCGTCATTCCAGCTGCAGAAGCCCTGCCAACCTTACCTGTAAGCCACATGAAAGTACAGCAAGCCTTATTTTTAATACCTTATTGAGGCCTCTCAAAACAGCAGCTCCCTTCCAGGCTTAGCATTCACTGTGCAAGCTGGAGGATGTACTGCTCTGAATGTCAGCGGAGGCAACATAATGCTGCCTTCCGGTAGGGTGAGATTCTGGAGTCCCATCCCCCTTCGCTCGCTCTCTCATCTTTCCCTTTAAAAAAAAACCAACAAGCCACCGCAGCCCTGTTCCTATCCTATCAGGCCCACAATGCAACAGTCCAGCCTCGCTCCTCCACCAGGATGTGGAGAACAGGAAACTGGCACAGCTGTTACCCATGGCTGCGGTGAAGCAGGCGCGGGAGACCTCTGGTGGCAGCAATGCCACAGTACACCAGGGGAGACAAACAGCTTTTGAAGTCATTTTGGAAGTGCCTTGGACAAGGCGTCTGTGTGAGCAGAAAACGCTCCTCCACCCTCCTTTCATTAAATCGGTTTCCTGCATCTGTCAGTGTTTACATTCATGAATAGGGGCCCTTCTGGTCACAGGGACATCAAGGGAAGCTGCCTCATGTACCAGGTCATCATATTATCTTAACCCAATCTTCCCCAACCTTGGGCTACACGTCTCATAATCCCCTGCCAGGTTGGCCATGCTAGATGGGAGTTGTAGGCCAGCACGCCTGGAGGGCACCAAGTTGAGGAAGGCTGGTCTACTTTGGCACGCCTAAACGTTTGGGGGTGGGGTTGCTGCCAAAAATGTAGAGGGGGCAGATCACCTGGTT
This sequence comes from Elgaria multicarinata webbii, assembly GCF_023053635.1. NCBI lineage: Eukaryota > Metazoa > Chordata > Lepidosauria > Squamata > Anguidae > Elgaria > Elgaria multicarinata. Next base: position 144,224,388 of record NC_086173.1, read on the forward strand.
TGCAGGCCTTTTAAGGGCAAAATTTTAAACGGTTTTTAAATTTGTAAAAAAAAAAAAAGGGGGGGGGGGACAGCAGAGAAAATTTAAGGGGGCCTGCCCTCCTAAAGCAAGGTCTTTCACAGATTTTTTTAAAAAACTGCAGATGCCAGGGACTGAAAATGTGCTCTACCACCAGAGCTATGGATCCCTCCCCTCCCACATAGCATAGGGACTGCCTCACTCCAACATACACAGTTCCCAATCTGTTTTTTAAATGTTAAATTGGTCCCATAGTGTGCTATAAGGGCACACGATGCAGCTACCTGATACCAAGCAGATCTGTGTCTGCTCAGTGCGTGGATAGGAGACCACATGGGCACCTCACGTAAGCCACCTTAAGCTCCATCATGGACGGAAGGATCCTTCATCCTGCCCATCACTGGTGGTGAGTCTATTGGTTCTCAGTGCTGCTGTGAAAAAGGTTGTGGCCTGTTTTATCTCACGGTGGATCTTCTTGCAAAACCTTGATCCTAAAACTATTTCCTCTGAAGTCCCCCTGGTTTCAGAAAAACATCTGCACTTAATTGTATGCCTAGGGCTGTGGCCTAAATGTCCTTGATCCCAAGTCTGTTGCATGGCTTTCTAGAAACCATGTCACGACCTATCAGCTCCAATGGCCTTTAATTTTTTGTTTCATTTTTCTAGCACTCGTGGTTATAAAACAGTAACTCCTGGAAGCTTGCATACATTTTAATTATTATTTATACAGCACTATCAATGTACAAGGACCCCTTACAGAGTTTGGTAAGAAAAAAAAATACAGGTTGTTGCCCTCCATCCCATGAAGCTGCAGTCTAAATTTTGACAGTGTGAGAGCATCAGCAGATGTGAGATGAAGGTAAAAACACGGAGGGGAAGAGTGGGAGAGGCAAGGATAAGGAGGGGTGGGCGGGCAAATGTAACTAAACACACTTAGGCCTCCCCCCTTTTTTTGCAATTGTGGGTATAGAATAAATCAGGAGTGGGGAACTTCTTTCTGCCCAAGGGCCAACTTCCATTTGAAGAGGCTTGGGGGTGACATTCCAGAAGTGGGTGAGGCAAGAGGCAAAAGGGGCATCGCCAAAATGCCAGCACATTGTAGCTTAAAGTTCTTACTGCCAGCCATTAAGCCTTAGGAGAGGTAAGAACATCAGAAGTGCCCTGCTGGATCAGACCAAGGGCCCATCTAGTCCAGCACTCTGTTCACCCAGTGGCCAACCAGCCATCGGCCAGGGATCAACAAGCAGGACATGGTGCAACAGCACCCTCCCACCCATGTTCCCCAGGAACTGGTGCACACAGGCTTACTGTCTCGAATACTGGAGATAGCACACAACCATCAGGGTTAGTAGCCATTGATAGCCTTCGCCTCCAGGAATTTATCCAACCCCGCCTTTAAAGCCATCCAAATGGGTGGCCATCACTACATCTTGTGGTAGTGAGTTCCATAATTTAACTATGCGCTGTGTGAAGAAGTCCTTCCTTTTATTTGTCCTGGTATTTGACCTTTTAGAATGGGGAAGGGGTATGTCCATCTGGGGAACCCCAGAGGGCTGGACTGGGACCCCAGGAGGTCCTGAGGCTCCCGACCCCCAGACTAAACAGTTAGGCCAAGGACTTCAACAAGAAAAGTCAAGCAAACATTGGGGAAAATACATGGTCCCATGGCCCAAATTCACACTGACTTACGAGTCAGACCACAATCCACAGTGCCAGCCACCTGATCTACGACTTGCTTGCACCCACAGGCATCGCAAGGTCATGATAACATCAACATCCCCCTTAGTGAACCCCAAATTGATATCATCAGGCCAAATCTATCCCCCAATTACCAATCTAGTGCCGAAACAGAGACAGGCAAGGAGCAGCGGTGGTGGTTGTGGCAATACAACCACTGTTACATGCCACAGAGGGGTTAAAGGCACAGGAGCTGTGCAAAAAAAAACAAAAAAGCCTAGCTGAGTGGAAAGTTGAACTACCCTGGTAGGAAGAGACTGGACAAAGGTGCCCAGAGAGGGCACGGGGAGGGGTGGTCCTAAACACTGGATTAAGGGGACAATCCTGTTTACACTTATATGGGAGTATGTCCCATGTAGCTGAATGGGACATACTTCCACGTAAGGAGGAATAGGATCAGGCTGCACAATGCTCGAACCCTGCTCCGCAACGGGAGCTGTAGCACAACTGGGAAAACAACCCCCAAAGAGCTGCAAAGTCTCATCTTAACACTACCACACTTTCCCCATGCTCCTTGGCACAACTCTTGCCCTCTCCTGCCTGCCAGCTCGCTTTCACACACCATTAATGCTTGATAACCTGTAGCGGCTTTCCCCAACCCAGGGCCCTCCAGAGGTCCTGGACTACAACAACTATCATCCCCAGCCAACAGGCACTGTAAACCGTGGGAGACGGTAACGGCCCATTCTGTGACTGCTCAAGGTCCACTAGCTCTAAATACCCAAAGGCAATTTGTTTCTTTGCTTTGCTGCTACATAAAACTTCACAAATTGTACACCGACCAGCAGGACCCTGTATTACAAGTCACTCCAAACCATCAGGGGGTTTATGACTCAGCTGTAAACATCATGTTGCCTTTTATTCCAAGAGGCTCTTAAACCCAGTTGAAAGGTGGAGCGGGGGGGATTTCACATCCATCGGCAAGAAGGGCTTCTGCCAGCAATTTGTCTCATTGTGTGGTGAAATACTTTGCCTAACTGGCAGGGTTAGAGGGAGTCTAACAAAGGCTTTTATTGGATGACAAAAAAGAAGGCCCAGAGGCTCTGCTCATGACCTGCTAAACAGGGCCAGGATTTTGGGCCAAGTCAGAGTTCTGTGCCATGTATTGCTGGAGGGAGTTTGATGGCAGCAGAGATAGGCCTTATCTGCACTGGGATATTGTGTAGCTCCCTGAATGCCGGTTTGCAACACCTGTAAGCTGCAGGTAGCCTTTCCTGAAAAAATTATCTGATCTTAAAGGTACACACCACATTTATTGATACAGAATAATCAAAATCCCATGTATATGGGCACAGGTTGGCAAGCTGGTGCCCGCCGGATGTTTTGGACTACAGCTCCCTTATGCCCCAGCCAGCATGGCCCATGTTCATGGATGATGGAGGTTGTAATCCAAAACGTCTGGAGAGCACTAGGTTGCCTATACTTACATTTGGGATTCTACCACCAGTCCACAGGGGAATTTCAGATACTGACTGAAGCTATGCCTATTCAAACAGAGCTCGGTCTGAAATTCAAAGGGATCACACCACATTTTCTGTACCACTTTTGCAGTAAGACTTTGCAGAGTTATCAGTGTGCACTGAAAACTGAAGTGAGACAAGATTTTATCACAAAATAGGACAGGGTGTGTGTTGCAGGTGGCATCTAGAGCTGCCTGTGTTTTTAATAATTGCATTAAAAGAACATGGGAAAGCAAACGCTTTTTCTCATCACTGCATCTGCATGCTGGGAAAAACTGCACCTAGTGCATCTCTGGCAGTTGTTAGAAGGTGCAGGAGCCCTGCCCCCACCCACCCCAAAAGTTGAGAACTTTGTTGAATCCATCATATCAGGATCACCAGCTTTGCTCATTTTCACTTGCAAACAAAGATGAACCTTATACAAACTAGTCAGAGTGTCCAGTGACCCACTTTACACCCTAAGCCTTGATCAACCAAGCCTTTTTAATCTGGACGACGTAGTCCTAGGATTTTTGCAAGACTACAGGCTGGCCCAAATTTAGGCCATCAGAAGAAATTGAAAATGGCTGCCATTGGGAGCCTTTGCAACAACTACCACTAAGGAAGCAGAGAAGATGGGTTGCAATTTGGATTAAAGGCAAGTCTTAGAAACCCCGATGGCTACCAGTTGAGTGGATACAAAGATAGGTCCAACAAGAGACCCAGATGAACATCAGTGGAGGCTGGTGGCTCCAATGTCAATGGGGCGGTGAATCCGCTCTGGGTTTCAGTCAAAACTCTAAAAGAGCTATCTGCACCTTAGATAGTTCCTTTAGCATTCTGACGGAAACCCAGAGCGGATCCACCATGCCAGTGACATCAGAGCCACCGGCCACCGCTGTGTGCATGTGTGTGCGGCTGAAGGAACAGCCGTGGACATGTAATGGCTAGTAACAGTGAAACAGAGATCATAAGCAAACTCCCCCCAACCCTTTCCCTTTTCGTGCCTTTTCTTAAGAGGCATTGTCTCATTTATTTAAGGAGTTGAATCCGTGGCCGAATGCTCCCATTTGTCCCTCCGTCGCTTGAAGTTCTCCCCACCCAGCCCGCCAGCTCCCAATCTCTGCTAACAGCACATCATTGGCTGGAGTTAGCACAGCAACTTTCTAGTTCAACCCCCGCCCCATCCACAGGCTGGAGACGGGACAGTACGGTGCTAGTGCAGCTTTAAAAATCCAGCTCCTTAGAGCCATTTGGAACGGATAACTAAAAGGATGTCTTAAGAAGGGAAACAATCCACCGGCAGGGAAAGATATGAGGGGTTCCAACTACTACAAGGCAGACTTTGGGCTAAACAGGGAAGTTACAGCTTCCTATAGCAGACACGGCAGTTCAGCGGTAGAATAAGCTGTCTAGAGAGGCTACAGCCTTCTTTCCCTCCCCTTAAAATACCCCCAACACAAGACAGACAATTTTGGGGGAAGCTTTAGGTACAAGATATCCTCCTGCAGGGAGGGGTTACAATAGATTACATACACCCCCGACAGTGCTCCTTCCATGGCTTCCCCATGGTGCAAAACGGAAGCCCCCGGCAACACCTGCCCAGAATCCCCCCTCGTTCGGACATGGTGCAGAGAATACAGACCCCGTCTTCTTACCGAGCCCACCTGGGAGCACCCTAAAAATCCAACCGCCACAGATCTGTACAGCCTCCACTTTATAAAAAAGAAAAGAAAAGAAAGAGCGCTCCTCTTTTAAACGAGAGCTGCCCTGTTGTTTTCCATGCTGCCCAGACGGGCCTTGAGTTGCTCTCTCTTCTCCCCACCCGCTGAGAAGGGCACGCGCACCCAAGGGTCACCCGGAAACGCCAAGGCGGGCGAGCCAAGCTGCGAAGGACTTCTCAGTTCAGCAGTTTGAGCTGCCCCGTCACCTGATTCACCATCTCTTCTTCCCCCATAATGGCAAGGACTGTGTGCGACCCAGCTGGAATCTGAAACAGGAAGGACACGGCACAGTTGGGACAAGCACCACCGCCAGGGAGAGCAGGCGGAGGGGTTCCGGTTGCGCCCGGAAGCTCTCTGCTCTAGCTCAGTGCTCATGAGCTCGGCACTGTGGATCCGCCAGTACAGCCTTCCCCCAGCCGGGTGCCCTCTTCGTGTCTGCGGGTACGACTCCCAGCATTCCTGGTCACTGGCCAGGCTGGTTGGGGATGATGGGAGTCAGAGTCCAAAACATCAGAAGGGGGCAAGGCTGGGGAAAGCCGCCTTGGTACATGCTACTGGCCGTGTTCAGAAGACACCTTAAACCATTGTGAATAAGGCTTTTTTGCTTTATTCACCATAGTTAAAGCCATGGAATAATAATAATAACAACAACAACAACCCGCCTCTCCCTCTGGATCAAGGCAGGATACAACACAAATGCAAACACCATAAAATACATATAATTGATTAAAACATTTTAAACTAATACATTATTTAAAAGCAGCACATTATTAAAAGGCATCTAAAAATTCAACTGGGTAAGGTGTCTTCTGAACAGGGCCTGGCTTTCTGGCTTAACCACCATGGTTAAAGCCATGGTTTAAGGGGCCTTCTGAACGAGCCTCCTGTTTTCAAGTTCTCCCTAGCTACCAGGAGATTATTATTTTCCTGAGCTATCGGTATGCACTATTGCAGGGGTGCTGAAGCTCAGGCCCTCAGGTGGCCCCTTCCCCTTCCCCTTCCCCTTGGCCACCAATCATTTGGTAGCTTCCCACTTTTGTGCAGTTCCCCTTAAGAACATAAGAAGAGCCCTGCTGGATCAGGCCAAGGGTCCATCTAGTCCAGCACTCTCCCAGCCCCGGTATTCTAAAAGGTCAAAATGCCTCTCCTAAGGCTGCATGACTGGCAGCAAGATTTAACCCATAAATATGCAAGTATTTTTTGATATTTTGGCCCCGCCCCTTTTACCTTTGGCCTGGCCTCTCCCTGGAATGTGGTCCCCAGAACAGCCTCTGAAATGGAATTCAGCCTTCAAGCTGAAAAAGGTTCAACACTCCTGTACGAGAGCGTAATCAATAAACACGATTCTATAGCTGCTGAAATAGTCTTGCAAAAAGCCTGAACCACATTTTCCATTTTTCCTTCCCCCCCAACCCTCTTTTTTTAAAAACATTCCCGTTATGAGAATGCTGAATGCTGAAGCCAGTAAGAGAATTCTCATCATGACCACCTTAAGCATTTGCCTCCATAGACTTGACAGGTCAACAGCCTCTCCAGTTAAACTCGGAAATCAAAATTCGAAATGTAGTAAAACCGGGTTTGAATTTGGAAGACCTGATCAAATTGTAAACTGTCCTCATTCGTAGCTTGGCCCTCGGGGGCTTAGGATTTGCAAGGTTGAAAACATGTAGCTAGTTGAAAGACACAGCATTCCATATCCACTGGCAGAAACCTTTCAGAAAAATTAAAATGTGGTTGGCTGGATATGAGGGGGTTTCAATCCAACACATCTGGAGGATACCAGGTTGGGGAAGGCTGAACTATAGTCTATGGAAATCACTATACTGCTAGAATCCTTTTTATCCTAGCTCCATATTTCCTAAAAAGGGAGATCTTTAAACACACTCACACACCCTTACAATACTTTCTAGAAGTAACATTCTGAGACTCAAATGACAGAACCTCCACATACAGTACAAATCTTCAGCAATTGTACATCTATTGTCCTGATCTATGAATCCTCTCACAATACAGGACCTTATAAGAAAGCAAACAGAATATCCCATGTTTTGTTCCCCCATAAGTTCTGAAACTAGAAGTAGACATGTATCAGCCAACATACTCAATTTCCAAAATTCATGCCCACTGGAGAATTCACCACCACCACCACCACCCTCTGTCCTTGCATACCTACCAGTTGTTGTTCCCTCAGCAAGAACCAGATTCATAAACTCGGTTCAAAGTGGCCCACCTAGGGAAGGAGTATCTGGCCGTTTACCTGGGTCCGCCCTGCATCTTGCACTAGGTATGTTGGCAGTTCCAGGCTCAGGGCTAAGGCATGCAGCTCCAGCAACTGGTCCGTGTTGGATCCCTGAAGGACAACTTTCTTGGCCCTGAAAAAGGCAAAACAAACTTGGATGCAAGACCAGCACCTGCCCCCAACACAGCACTTTTCCCCTGCGGCCAAGATTCTGCCAGAAGCAAAGGACAGAGACCGCTGGACACAAGGTTCAAGGGCCTGCAGGCCTATTTCACAGGTGAGCAAAAAGAAGCTTAAATAAGAGGAGCACAGCAGTGGAGGCTGGGTTTCTAACTAGGCTTCTGCAACTGGGAGATCTCCTTCCATTCACAGATGGAACCAAGACCCAGCAGAAGATCTCGCCAGCGGAAAGTAGGGGAGGCTATTTTTACCGATTCCCCTCACCTCTCCAGCATCCCCACCGCCCCTTGTTCTACAGGGTTCCCCAGGGTTCGGGAGCAGAATTTTAGAGGGGGTGGGCACACGGGGCTGTAGGGGGAATCTGTGAAAGGCGCCTGACCTCACATCTGCTGGCAGGAGCACCCCATCAGCAGAACTCCACTCAAGATGCTTCTATTAGCATCAGAATCCAGCCACAGAACTGAAAAATACTTGACAATGTTCCTGAAGACCGAGTTTGAGGCTGGACACCTGGAAAGCCGGATGCCTAGAGCAAGGGTACAGAACCTCTTTCAGCCCTGAGGGCCAAATTCCATTTCAGAGAAGCTTTTGGGGGGGCCGCATTCCAACGGTGGGTGGGACTGAAGGCAAAAGGGGTGGGGTCAACATCAAAGGCGGGGGGCCAGACCCAAATACCCAAAAATGCCAGCACAATTTAGCTTAAAGCTCTTACAGCCAGTAACTAAGCCTTAGGAGAAGGATTTCAATCTTTTAGAATGGGAGAAAATTTGCACAAAAGCGGGAGACAACCAAACCACCGATGGCTGGGATGGGTGGGGGGAGAACAGAGGGCTGGACTTGGACCCCAAGAAGGCCGGATTTGGCCTCTGGTCCTGCAGTTCTGCACCCCTGGCCTAGTGCTCTGGTACTGTTGATTAAAAATCTGAAAATATTCTCAGAGTAGGACTGGCACTCCAAGCTGATATTGACACTTAGGATCCATGGTCATGCAAGCCCGGCCACCGCAGTCTGGCCTTGTGACTCCAAAAAATCAGTGCATGCTAGATTGAAGTGTCACCAGCATGTCTGGTGGCATGCAGATGCTGTTGTCCAGCACCACGTTAAGAAGGGCTGGTGCTGCCGTGGAGGCAGGTTCATCATGGGCACAGCTAGCTAGGATCAGAATAGCAGAGCCACTTCGCCATGCCATCAGTCGGCTCCAAGGGGGAGCCAGAAGAACGATCTATGCTCCTGGCTTAGACCGAGAGGCTAAAAAGCAGAGTGGTTTCCTGCTTGCCTTTTCCAGCAAGCTAAGCTGAGAATGGATGGTGAACCCAAGCTGGTGAACTTGAAGCCTTCATATAATTGCCGTGGTGGAATTTAAAGGTTATATCCAAAGCTAGGCTGACACTAGTCAGCATAGATCCACTGAAATAAATGGGACTTTGGGTTGTTATCCAATGTTAATATAAAGGGGTCTCTTGTTCATCTCCATGATCATGACAAGATACTTTGGGGAAGGTTTATTTATTTATTTTGATAGGCTTTATATACCACTTTGAATCGAATAAGATTCCCAAGTGGTGAACAATAAAAAGAACGGAAGGATTAAAAATGCAGAATTAAATTATTTAAAATCAAATAACGCCAATAAAAAAAAAACATGGCTGGTCAAATCAGGAAAGTCTTCTTTAAATAAAATTGTCTTTAGCAGGAAGATGTTGAAGTTGTACCCCAAACTGTACGCAGTGAAGACTAGTGGCTCTGATGTCAGTGGAGCGGTGAATCTACTCTGGGTTTCAGTCAGAACTCTGGCTTCGCACCTTGGAGAGCTCCGTCAGAGTTCTGATTGAAACCCAGAGCGGATCCACCGCCGTACTGACATTGGAGCCACCAGCTTCCACCGACTGTACTCATCCAGTGGTTGAACAGCCTTTCCAGTCCACCCCATCCAGTTTCAAGAGCAGGATGCCTGCCCGTGGCCTAATCCCCTCTTGCTTTCTTACCCATGTTCATCCCATTGGTTAATGATGTCCCTGTGAGTAGGCCGCTCCTGCATCAGCTGGAACAGGCCAATTGCTGCATGCCCCACCTGGGCGGCAATCTGCAATGAGACAGCAAATCAAGAAAACTCGTTTCCCCTACATGGCTTCTGCCAAAAGAAACATGCAGTTCTGCAGCAACAGAGGTGCAGCTACAGGAGGAAGCAGCCATCTTGCCATCACCAGCCAGGGTAGAGGTTAACAACCAGTTAGAAATCATAATCAAATTATTATCAAATTCAGCTTGTATGGATGGACCAGCAAGAGTAGGAGGCCGTTTTTCAGTAACAGCTGAGTCTGTATTGTTACTGTACCACAATCAAGAGCCCCTGATTATTCAAAGGCTGACTAGCTCACCTTCATTTCCCTTCAGCCTCAGATAAGCCGTTCAATTATGTAAGCAGATCAGCAACTGAAGCCACTTTAAAAGGTTTACTCCCTATGGGAAACAAAGATAACAACCCTTGAGGAGTTTTACCTTTCCAGCTCCCATAGAGAGCTCCATATTCACCACGAAGACCATTTTATAGTAACCACTGCCTTGAGCATCCTCTTCCTCCTGGAAAGAAAGTTTGACAGTAAGTCCCTTCCATTGTAGCGTGTTCAGTTTTATGAACCAGTGTGGTATAGCAGTTAAAGTGTCGGACTAGGACTGAGGAGACCTGGGTTCAAATCCCCACTCATTCAGGAAGCTCAGTGGGTGAGCTTGGGCCAACCACCAATTCTTGGGCTGAGCTTACATCTGGATATGTATGAGTGATGATACACTCTGTTAGTGAAAAAGCCTAAAATGTGTTGCATTCTTACCCCAGGCTTTTAAAAGCAGGGACAAAATTTGAGTCTATAAGGATAAGGGTGGGAGTGGAAATGTACATTTCGCACCATTTGCTGCTAACATCCAAGAAACATACACATTTCCATTTATGGGAAATAGAACTTTTGCCCATATAAAGAACAAAAGAAAATCAGTTTCTCCCTTCATTCCCAACTGAAACTTTCGCTATTGCACTTGCTAACATTCTTCCATTTAATTCTTGCCCCTCCCTCTATTATCTTCCGGCACTGAGTTAGCAAAACATCCTGAGGGCAGGATCCTGTCTTTTGGGCTTACGAAACACTGTAAACCACCAGATAAACATTAGCTTGTGCATATTACAAATGCATGCCATAGATCAGCTGCTCAGGGAGCTTCTTGTATACACCAGCCTTCCCCAACCTGACACCTTCCAAATGAAGTTGTAGTCCAACACATGGAAGCACCTCTCTCTTCTGCTTAGTTCCAGCATCATGTCCTCCGTGCTCACTACACATGCCTAGTTACTAAATGCTCTTAGGTTTTCTGGTTATCTATAACATTTAGTATAAACCAGTGAAGCTGCAGATGCGGAGGCTGAGAATACTATTGTAGGTACACATTGTGTGCATGTGCGCGTGTCACATGGGTTGGAATAGTACAACCTTTCACAATGTGATCCCCTTCAGCATCACCCAATTATAGTGCAAAAGATCTGGAGGGCACTAGGTTGGCCAAAGTTGGAGCATCATAATGGAGAATCAAGAGTGAAGTTTCAGCAGCATGCTTTTATGCATTTTTAGCACGTCTTATATTTTGGTTATTTCAGGCGTGGCTATTCACAGCCCCTGCAAAAGATCAGGCGCAGGTTACAGAAACATGCCTATGAAGAGGCCCTGGTGGCCAGTTTCTAATAATAATAAGTTAGAGCTGCTCGGACTGGAGATCCTCTCAGAAAGCCACACCCTCTAACATGGACGCTCTGCTCCCGAATTTCAGAATGTGTGAGGTGGGGAGAGAACTCTGTACATGCCCCAAAACACTCTCAACGGCAGAAGGGTTTGCAAAATCGCCATCCCAAGCCGCAGCTAGCTAGAAGGTTTTGTAGGCTATGAGACGCGAGGATGAGAAACGGGGGGCAGCAGGGAGAGGATTAGGCCACAAACTGAGTCCTGACAGGCTCGGAAGGGAGCCGAGCTCAGGGAGCCGGGAAGGTACCTGAGAATCGAGGCCGCTACTGAAGTACAGCTGCGCCGCCGCCTCAGCAGAGCGGCCCCCGGTGAGCGCCAGAGCCTGTGGGGGGAAAGAGGACGGCAAGGGATGAGCGCCAGCGGGTGGGATCCCGACCCAGACCCAGAACCAGACCCAGGCGTCCCTTCCTCCACCCGCCCCCCGGTCCCCGGAACCCCGTGCGCAACCCCGGCCCACCCGCCGCGCCGCGGCCTCCGGGATGCCCAGCTCCAGCAGCGGCGCAACGAGGGACTCGTCCACGCCCGAGTCCGAATCGAGAGGTTGCGACTCCATTCTTTCCAGCTGCCGGCGCTCTGCCCTCCGATTGGCTTCTGCTGCCGCCTCCCGGCTAATCAGAGCTTACCCGCCCACCTCGTCATTGCGCGGCGTGGCCAATCCCTCTGCCCGCGTCGGGTGAGGGCAACCAGTCATCTGCGGCCGCCGAGGCTGAGATCCGCCCTTCGCAGCGTTCTGCTTCCACGTCCATCGCCGGGTGCAGGGATGCGGCGGCTTGGTTTGGGCGGGCGCGTCCCCGCGTCGTCGCGCGCCTGGCAGGCTGAGCGCGCTCGTGCCTCTGCCCGGGTCTGCTGGCGGGCCTGGCATGGGGGCGCTGCGGCGGCGGCGGCGGCCCAGGCGGCTTCAAGCGGGCCTTGCTTGGGTGGCATCGCGGGCGGCGCACAAACTCAAGGGTGGGCTGGAGTGGCTGTTTGACGTACAAAGGCCGCTCTTCCTGGGCAGCAGCCGACTGGGTCATTCCCTTCGCGCGAGTGACGGTGCGATAGCGGAAAGTCGGTTCTGAACTCTGCGCAAGGGAGGAATCCCGCTGAAGTTGCGTTTGCCTAAGCGGTTGCGCAACCCCTTGTGTAGACAATTGTGTATAACTCTTGAGCAACCCATGCACATTCCGTTTACGCAGTCGGTTGCACAATTCCTTGCACAAGTGTAATGGGCAACCTCTGCCACAACGGAAAGGGTGCATGTACATTGATGGTGCTATATAAATAAATAAAAAATAATAATAACGGAAAGGTTCAACAGATTTCTGCTACCGCTACTTATTTTATTACATTTATATTCTGCCTTTTGTCCTCCAGGGAACCCAAGGCAGCATACATAATCCTCCTCCTTTCCATGTTATCCTCACAACAACAACCCTGTGAAGTATGATGGGCTGAGAGTCTGTGACTGGCCCAAAGTCACCCAATGGGTTTCCATGGCCGAGTGGAGACTAGAACCTAGATCTCTCAACTCCCGGTCCAACACCTTTGCCACTACACCACACTGGCTCTCTTGAGTTTGTGGAATGACACCATTGGGATCCTGCCCTCTGCCTTTTATTCAAACATCACACAATGGGTTAGATCAAGATTTAAGCTGGATCCACTGCGCTGGCAGAAGTGGGACTTCCCCACCCCTCCTTCCCACATCAACCTCTCCACCCCTCTGAAAATGCTGCACAGAGAGCCAGGACACACTTCTGAATAGGATGAGTTGTGATGTGTGTGGGGGTGGGTGGCAGGGTACCCCAAAATCAGGCAGAGGGACGTTCTGCAAGTGAAGCTCTTCCTCTCTCAAAGGTCCTTTCTTCCCAAAAGTAAATCCATCCCTGTAGCATTAGGGATGTGGCAGAAGACAGCCATTTGTAGAATGTGCATTCTAGCTAGAGATGGCGGTTTGAAAATCCAAATGGCCATCACCAACATAATATTCAAGGAACTGGTTAGTCCCTTGCAGGCTTACTCACAAGTAAGTCCTACAGAGTTTAATACAGCTGCCACCCTGTCCCTTGACCAGGTTATTCTGCACCCTTCCTAAAAACCCCAAATGCTTTCCAATTGAGCCTCTATTGACTTTTTACCTAGTGCACCACCATCTAAAAATTAATCTCAAGCTTAATTTTTGAACATTGATGTTCCTACTTGGAGGAGCCAGTGGGGTTTTTTTTCTGCTGTAGGCCACGCTCGGTTTGCCTCAATTTCCCTCCTTTTGCCAGTCAAATATATCTGTCTCGAAAACTAGTATTTATTTCGACCCACGCCCAAGCCCCCATTTCAGGCAAAGTGTCAGTTTTAAAAAACAGAAGCCACCTGACATTGTCTGGTTAACTGCTTGTTTATTTAATTTCTACACCGCCCAACAGCCAAAGCTTTCTGGGCAGTTCATAAGCACTTAAAATACAAGAACTGTCCATCAGCGTGTGGTTGTTGTTCCTTTTAAGCTTGTAACATAACCCTGGCAGTGGTGGGAAAGTGGCTCTGTGATTTTCATATGGGCCAGCCAATCAGCCTGCACAGCCGGCTTTTGTAGAAAACAGGAAGTCCTGGTTGCTTGCTCCTGAGCTCAGTTTCCTGAGAAGCTTGGATGCCCAGCCAAGAAGGGGGCTGAGCGCAGATCCACAATGGCCTCAAAATTATGTACATCTGTACACAGCCTCATAATAAGCTACAATGCTGCTCCTTAGATCCTTTTTCCTTAACCTGCTATCTTCTAGATATGTCAGACAGCAATTCCTATAATTCCCAGTGTACATGGCCATACTTGCTGAGAATTATGGGAGCTGCAGTCTGACACATCTGGAAGGCACCATCTTGGGGAAGGCCACCTTAGGGCTTCCCAGGCAATTCAAGCAAAGTGCTTGCCCAGGCTGTGAACCAGGACACGCAAGGGCTCAGCCCTGTAACCTGGATTTAGCACCACAGTCTAGTTCTGGCACGGGATGCCTTTACTTCAAGCACCAAATAACCAACTTCCCTTCGTTTGCCTTCAAATACACACACACGCACACACATCTGTAAGGTGGGAAGAGGATGTCCAAGGGACCTTGAATTTTGTCACCTCTCATTTTAAGAATTAAATACCAGGCTTGTCTTTCCAATCACCTCCGTGACACATGCTGGTTTGAAAGGTTGGGCACAGATAGATCAACCTGCAAAGGGCCCGGGGTATGCTTGTACCCCTTAGTACTCAAGGGATGATTGGGGATGGAGAGGGAAGTGAGCAGAGCCGTGGGAGGCTAGTGGGAGAGAGAAGGGATATAGGGAATTGCTAGTAGTAGCAAGAACTTTGTCTCTCCACCACAGGGAGATTTTTGCATGTAACTCCAGTTTAAGAACTTCGGCCAATTTTGCTAAAGAGAAAGGGCGTGGAACAAGATTTATGTCTATACCAATACATCTTTTCTTACAGTTCATTACATTTTATTTTGCTTCAGCTGCCATCATCTTCCTATGTCCACATGCTGTTCATTTCTTGTCACCTGTACATCTTGTGTACACACAGAGAGACTTTTCCCTCTTCTGTGGATTAGTGGAGTATTCTTTGTGGTTGTAGTCTCTCTTTTTCTCTCTTTTAAAAAAGATATAATCAAGTTAGATGTATGCCCCTACAGCTGTTTTCCCCATCCTGATGCCGTTGTTTTTGGACTTCACCTCCCATGGAATGCTGGGAGTTGTAGTCCAAAACATCTGGAAGGTACCAGGTTGGGGAAGGCTGCCCTACAGACACTGACAAAATATCTTCGCTGAGGAGGTCTGTCAAAATCACAGTTAAGTTAAGGGTTCTTAAGACATCTTTGTGGGATTGTGAAAGAAACCAAGGATTCTATAAGGGCAGAAACAAATGAATGTATCTATTGGGGAGGTGTGTTGATGAATCTAGAGGGACATACTCACAAAAATATACCCAAAAAACGTAAAGGCGGCGGCGAAAGAGCTTTGAATGTAGCATGGGAAAATGACTCGGATGAAACATTTGTCCGGACAAATGTAAGGAACATCAAGGTAAGTTTAGTACCTTTTTCATGAGATATTATCACATGCAGAAAGCTGGAACGGGAGCGCTTGTTGGGTCAGGGCGTTTGATGAGGTATGAAGTGTGCAAAGCTATCAGAATTTATGGTGGAAATCATGCAAAAATGATCGGGTACAGAAGTGCCCTAGGAGGATTGTGGGTGAAGACAGCTGTAACATTTCTAGAAGAGTGGGGGCCGCTCTGCAAGCATCCTCACGGTGTTCCACACAAAAGTATTCCCTCCAGGGTGGAGCTCTGGGGGGGGGGGGAATGGCTCTGAAAGTTTGAAGCAGAAGGCCCCTCTGCATGGTGGTAATTGGCTGCCCGCTCCCCATGATGTCATAAGATGCCTTCTGGCATTGTGCAGAGCAATTCTGCATTTTTAAAAACAACTGGCAACAAATGAATGCATAAATGCCCAAACATTCCTGCATCATTTTTTTTAATTTCCTGAAAGATGTGGGAAGGGTCAAGCTAATAGCAGAGCCAGCTTTCGGTCTTCTAGTATGCACATTGGTTATTTCAGTTGGGAAGCCAGGAACTACACTCTATGGCTGAGGTATGTGCATTCTTCTTATGTTACACCTGTCTTCACTCCACGTGGGGTTAGTGGAGAGAAACCCCACGGAACTGTGTTGCAGGGCACGGGGAGAAGAGGTAGAGTCAGTATTAAAGCACCACTCTGGCTCGTGTGAAGAGAAGTCCCAACAGTCTGCTGTAGCCCCATCCCTCACGGATGAAGGCCCAAACTAGCCATGAGGTTTATTACATGAATGCATTTAACGGTGCATGTTTGGTTATATAAATAGCAGCCAGGGGGAGCCTGAGTTTCTAAGGGTATTGTGCAGGATAGGAAGGGGGGGAGTTTAACTCTCTCTCTGCCATTGCTCCAACAAAAATCGCCTCTCCAGAATTGATGTATGCATTTCAAGGGAAGCTGCCATTAGTTCCAATGGGAGCTTCCTCTGAAATAAAGTGCCAGGAGCAGTTTTGGAGAGGTAACTTCTCTCGAGACCTGGGCTGGGCAACCCAGCACCCTCCATTTGTTTTTGACTACAATTGCTATCATTCCTGATCACTGCTTATGCTGGCTTAGGCTGATGGGGGTTGTATTCAAACACATCCAGAGGACACCAAGTTGCCATCCCCTACTTAAGAGAGAAAAGTTATTTTCCCCATGGTCCTGGGCTGCTCAGACTTCACTGTGGCAGCAATACCCATTAAGAAAAAATGTGTACATGTTAACCAAATTCAATGTCACAGCTAGTTTGGCCCTAAGAAATTTCTTTCGTGAGCACGGTCTACTTCTGGTTCCCCACTGGGGCTGGCAGAGAACAGGAGAATCAAGCCAAGCTGGTTCCTAGGTACTGAGCCAGGGATGCTGAAGGCATTTCTCAGCCGCTGCCCTTCTTTCTGGGGCATACTCCAGCATTGGCAGGAGAAAACTGGCCATAGGGGCTGCCTGATGCTTTGGCCAGCTGTATTTATCCGTGAGGACATGGTAGAGGTCATAGGAGGAGATCCAGGACATCCTCAGGAGAGCACCTGCCAAAGAAGAGCAGAAAAGCACAGCTGCCACATGAGCTGGAAACTTAAGAACATCAGAAGTGCCCTGCTGGATCAGACCAAGGGTCCATCTAGTCCAGCACTCGGTTCACACAGTGGCCAACCAGCCATCGGCCAGGGATCAACAAGCAGGGCATGGTGCAACAGCACCCTCCCACCCATGTTCCCCAGCAACTGGCGCACACAGGCTTACTGCCTCGAATACTGGAGATGGCACACAACCGTCAGGGCTAGTAGCCATTGATGGCCTTCGCCTCCAGGGATTGATCCAACCCCCTTTTAAAGCCATCCAGATTGGTGGCCATCACCACATCCTGTGGTAATGAATTCCATTACTTAACTACGCGCTGTGTGAACTTCATAAATTCTTCCCATTTACAAGGTTTGACATATGGGTGCTTCCACCATTGCACCAGGCAGTATAATATTGCCTCGAATGCAGTACCCAGGGCACATTGTGTGGCCCTCTCCATTTGCCAATGCCGGGGGCGGGGGATTAGCAGGATGGATTAGCAGCACTGCCTCCTCCCTCCACCCTCACATTCTCACCTTTCCTGCTGAAGAAACATGATGCCTGCTTCCAGTGCAAAGCAATTTTGGGTGGAATTCTGCCCAGGAGTTCGATTATACGAGCCACATGATCTGAAATGGGTGGAAAGCAAGGTTAGGGGTTTAAATTGCAAACATTTCTCCTATAAAATGGACTCAGAGGAGTCAATGCCTATTCCAACATTACCGTCATCTCTGGAAAAGTACTGTCCAGCCTGGGGATCAAAGAGACGCTCTCCAGTTGCCAGTTCAAAAGCCTATGACACGGAAGAGCCCTGAGTCAGTCAGTCAACCGTGGGGCAGTTCAGATATTACATCCAACACAGCATGCGGAAATAGAAGTGTCATCTGAACCGCAAGAAAAGTATTGCCTGAGAAGTGGGGAATAGAATGCATGAGGCCCTTGAGTTCCCCCAAGTCCAGGGTGTGTGTGTGTGTGTGTGTGTGTGTGTGTGTGTGTGTGGAGAGTCTTAAAACTGGCCCTCTTGGACTGCATACCCAAGTTTTGTGTCAGCTAGGGTTGTTTCATACATTTTATGGACAAGGATCTCAAGACCTGTGATTTAGTACTATGCCATAGGAGGGAGGCCTCTAGCTCATGGAGATTCCACCCAGCCTCCTTATTACTCCAGGGGGCGGGGCTTGGAATCCCCACTGTTATCTCTGATCTCAGATTGGAGATAACAGCAAGGATGTGGACAGGAGACCTAGCCAGCACTGGGAGGAGCAGCTGCTTGGAAGTCTGTAAGGGAGCACTCCTAGGCATGCTTAGACAGAAAAAAAAGTCCTACAACACTCAGCATGCTGGCTTGGGAATACTAGGTGATGCAGGACTTATTTCTGCCTAAACATGCATAGGACTACACCCTAAGACAGGCTGGCTGGGGTATGCTGGGGATTGTTGGACATTTCCTTGTCTAAACATGAGTAGAATTGTGCCCTTGTTTTACGGTTCAGCCTTAAAATGTGGCAACATGATGGATTACAGTAAACGTTTTTGCTTTTAACATACATTTAGCAATCGATATTGGTTCGATGGAGGTGATTGTGGCCGTCCAAATATGCCTAACTTTGTTACACTAAAGAGTGGAACTCTGAATGTGCTATATAAATAAATAATAATAATAATAATAATAATAATAATAATAATAATAATAACTATCCTGTTGGGACTATTCTGCAATACCGTTGCATCCCAGGGTATGAAAATATACCGGGAACAACTCCTTCTATTCGATGTCTTGATGATTCAACATGGTCAGAAGTTCCTACATTTTGTCGAGGAAGGAAATGCTGTCCTCCATCTCTAGAAAATGGCAGAATAATATCCACAGGTGACCTGGAGCTTGGTGAGGAAATAATCTTCGCCTGTGATAATGGGTACAGATTGATAGGCCAAAACAAAACTCGTTGTATTGTGTCAGACAACGTGGTTAACTGGAATAGAGATCCTCCATATTGCCAACAAATCCTTTGTTTTCCGCCACCTCCAGTTGACAATGGCGGACATACTGGTGATGATAGAGATGAATATACGCATGGCACTGCAGTAACATACAAGTGTGATGCTGGTTTCTCCCTTATTGGAAGTGCAAGTATTGCATGTACATTTAGCAATCTGGTAAGAATGAATATAGATACAAAAATATCTGCTCTGCTTTTCTTGTATGTTTCATGATGCATAAAGTAACAGGGACAAAATGGTGGGGACATCAAAATCAAGGCAGGTGAAATGCTTCAACCTCCCGGCAAGTATTTGTGTCCAGGGTCAAAGCTCCGTTGGGCAACTATGGTGAGGCTAAGAGAGCACAATCAGGTGACAGGCAGTCAATTCATAACTTTGGCAGAGCCATATCTTTCAGGTTCTACAGTAAACAGATGGTTGAAATTCCAAAGTGGCATCGTCACATTTACACTGCAGTTGCTGGCAGACCATGTCCCTACCAAGCACGCTGCGCTCCAGATGTCAGCTGGGGTGCTGTAGTCTAACCCGAGAAGGACCTCCAGAGCTCTGTAGGGCTGAGTCTGGATCTTTTTTGAGAAAGGCTTGTACTGGAAGAGAAGAAAGTAAGAAACGATAAGACCGAGGGTGGAGTCCTGCATGTGTTTTAGGCGTGGGGATGCACAGATGGCCAAGCTGTGGCATCTATTGGGGGCGCATGGAAAAGGATCAGCTCAGCTAAGGGATATTCAAAGGGCAACCAAAATGAGAACCTTCCAGATGAGGAAAGGCTAAAGTGGGGCCTGGGGAATCTGTGTCTCTCCAGATGTTGTTGGACTTTAACTCCGAAGACTGCGGAACGGCCTGCCAGAGGAGACTCGTCAGTTTAACAGTCTTTTAGCATTTAAGAAAGCTATAAAGACTGATCTCTTCCGGCAGGCCTATCCAGTGGAATTTTAGCATGTTTTTAGGCTGTTTTAATAATGTATACTATGCTTTTAATTCAGTTTTATGTATTTTATACTTGTTGTTGTTCCCCGCCTCGATCCAGATGGAGAGGCGGGTAAGAAATAAAATTATTATTATTATTATTATTATTATTATTATTGTTGTTGTTGTTGTTGTTCCTTGGATGGGACTGATGGGAGTTGAGAGGTCAACCTCATCTGGAGGGCTGGAGGTTCTCCATTCCTGGGCTAAAGTGTTTGGGGCATCTTAGTTCAGAAGAAAAGATGATCAAGGCTCAAACCCTAAACACACTTACTAGGAAGAAAACCCATGGAACCCAATGGGTCTTCCTTCCGAGTAAACATGCCCGGTGGTGCATAATGGGACTGGCGGGGTAGTGGTCAGGCCAAGTAATGGTAGACAGAACCAACAAGTTGCAGTAGGCGGAGTCAAGGGGTCACCTTTATCCACAGCAGCAGCCAGCTGTACAGAAAAGGAAAACTGAGGTACTGTAGATTAGCTTTGAGATCATGCCTGCAAAGCGGAGGAATGCATAGGGGGAGACCCACACAGCAACAGAGAAGCACTTCTTTAGACCCACCATCTCTCTGTTTTAGCAAAAACACTTGTTGCTCAACAAAAAGAAACAAGACAAGTAACATCAAGACTACCTGTGCAAAGTGTATGTGTGTGTGTGATCCCTCCTTTACACACAAACAAGATATATAATTTTATACTCCGTTTCTTACTTTTAGCAGACGTGGCCCAATCCAGATTGGGGCTGCCCACCTGCACAAAACAATGAGCTGTGCCTAAACATGTCTAAGATTGCGCTGTAAGCAGGGACATGACAGAGGTTTTTAAAATTAAGTAAAGGGTGGTGAAAGTGGATAGAAAGAAATCCAGGCCCTTTCTACACCTAAGGATTATCCCAGGAAAATGAAGGGATTGTCCATACCTGCTCCCGGGATCCCCTGTGTGTCATTTGGACATACAGGGATGATCCCGGGGGGGAAAGGCAGGTGTAGAAACAGCCCCACTCTCCTAGTAATACTAGAACTCATGGCTGTTCAATGAAATTGATAAGTAGTAGACTTAGGACAGAAAAAAGGAAGTACTTCTTCACACACTGGAGTTGTTACAGAATTAGAAGTGACATTATGGAACTCAGTGACCCAAATATGTTGGCTGATGCCCAACTTAGATGGCTTTATTAGACCAATTCGTGGAGGATAGGCTATCAGTGGTTTTAGTCAGGATGGCTATACATGACCTCCTATGATTCCTTGCCACTGGCTACACTGTCTAGGGCTGACGGAAGTTGCTGGTCAAAACATGTGGAGCGCCACAATTTGCCTCCCCTGCAAAAGGGCTTTGCTTATGTTCTGAACGATGAACGCCTGCTTATCTTTCAAGAAGCACATCGCTGCTCCCTCGGCACAATAGTCTAGATGTAGAACTATACCGAAATATGGGCTCCTTGCACAGGTTCTGTGCCCTTCAATGGAAGGCCACACTCTCCGTTTGGATTTGGTCCGTTGGGCTCTTGCCTGAACAGTCAGCCCCCTCTCTATGGCGCACTTCCCTGGAGAGCTCTGTACTAACAGATTGGCAGTGCAGGAGCAGGAAAGGAGAATCAGGAAAGCTGCTCAAAAGGGCAAAAAGTTGGCATAGACTCACAGTCCAGCATGCGCTTCCCAGGTCTGCGATTTTCACTCCCATTTTCATTAGGTTGCAACAATCCAAGAGAGCAGACATGTCAGCCCCTGGATGGGACAAAGATGAGGAAATCAGCTCTGGACCTTTCCCCAGCGGTAGAAAACGAATCCCGAAAGAAAAGCTGTAGCGTGAGATCCCATCCTGATGTAAACCAGTTCAAAATCAGCTTAGGGGTGTAGTGTGAATGTTGCCTGTTGTAGTTGTGATCTACTGAGAGCAAAAATATGTGTCTTGCAGAATTTAGCCATTCAAGAGTGGGTTCCTAGATGATTTTCCATCACTTATAGATGGGAATTTCCTTTTGACAGTTAAATTCCTTCCAGCCATTAGGTAATGCTATTCAATTTGGCTTGTATCAACTTTCTTTTTAACCTAGCGCATCACCTAAGCTTCAGCTCTGATAATATATCAAAAATGATAATATATGTCTTCTCTTCTGTCCTCTGTCTTGCAAGGAACATGCATGTTTCCTTTCAGGCTGGAAACAGATCCCGTAATTGGTGGATTTTACAACTTTAAAAAGGGCATTAGTATTATTTGTTTCTTCGTCACAGCATTCGTAGGCGCAACATGAAATCTGCATAGCCCCTAGTAAATCCAATTAAGGCCACAATCTTATGTGTGTTAGAGAGGGGAAAAAGTCCTACAACTCCTGGAAGTTGTAGGACATTTTTCTGTCTCAACATGCATAGGACTGAACCCTAAATGTGCTATTTCTTCCAGCACTTCTTAAAACAATGTCTACATGCACAGCTTGTGGCTTCACCTGAACTCATCTTTTCCTGTCCAAGCCTCCTCATTTTACTTATCATCCAGCATGATGAAGAGTTCTGCAGAACACGAAAACTTGCTCATTACTTTGATTGGTCCTAATAAAAGTAATGCTTAACTAATTGTAGATTCCACAATATGTGGGAGCCCCCTTCCTAGCATAATGGATCCTGGGATCCCCACATCTGGTCACCACAGCAGACTGGATCTTACTGCCTAAAGCACTGGTGGGGAAACCTATGACCCTCCAACTCCCATCAGCCCCAGCCAGCATAGCCAGTGGTCAGGGATTATGGGAACTGGAGTCCAAAACCCGTGGCTTAAAGGGACTGAACAGAGAATCCATGGAGCTCCTGGGTAAACATGCTCTCATTTCAAACAAACCAAAATTCCGCCAGCTTTTCTCCTGAGAAGTGTACCTGGTCTCTTTGGCTTGACTCCTGCACTTTGCTCCAAGGAAACCATGTTGTGAAGAAGGGTCTGCAGACTCTCTTCTGTGACATAAAGCAGGATGTTCTCCGGTTTGATGTCTGCATGGATGATGCGACATCCCTTGTGCAGGAAATGCAGGCCTTGGAGTACCTGCGTGAAGGACAAATGCCAAGGTCTGAGTCTTAAAAAATCTATTACGGACCCAGGATTTTGGTGCTAGTGGTAGGCACATTTAGAATTTTGGGAGAGCGTAATGGACATTCTCACCAGATAGCTGCCATGGGGATGGGGGCTTCCCCATTTATAAAATGGCTGCCATGGTGAGCATGGGTGGACATAATGCAGTCATTTCTCAGAAGTCAAACTACTGCAGCCACCAGGCTCCCCACTCACTCACAGGCTTAACAGCAGCAGTGCTGCAATGGACCAGGAGCCAAGAGGGAGTGTGAGGCTAACAGTAGCAGCAGTGCCACTGCTGAGGGGCCAAGTGATGGTGGGTCCTGGGTGTAGGGCAGGCAAGGCAAGGCACCAGCACTAGTGGGCCCTACCAGAGCGCATGGTCCCCAACAAATGCCCCTGATAACATTGAACAGATGGTTGGATTCGATGGCCTTATAGGCCCCTTCCAACTCAACTGTTCTATGATTCTATGAACCCTGGTGCCCTCTGGCTCAGCTCTCCTGAATTATTATACTCACCTGCTGTGTAGCTTTCTTCACAAAGGGTAATGGAAGGCCCTGGGCACCCTGGCTGTTCAGCAAGGACTGCAGTGAGGGTCCAAGCAGCTCAGACACTAAGCACACATGTGGGATTGAGTCAGGGAGCCATTAATGGAGATAATTCCTGATCTCAGAGCTTCTCTACATGAGTGATTTATTGCATGCTCATGACTGGCCACTCAGGGAAGTTTGAGGCTCTTTTACAGGATATTGTCAACCTCCAGGACATCTCCCGTGCTTTCCCCCAGTAATCGTGCTTTTTTTAAAAATGGAGATAAAGCAGTATTTAAATTATGCAAGATTTCCTCAGTGTGTAAAGCCGTCATAGTGCTATAATTCTGCCACTAGATGGTGCTGTTCCATTTAACAGAATAGCATTGCCGAGAGGGGAAGTTTTCAATTCGAAATCACATGGTCACTGTCTAAAGGAGCCAGTCACAAGCACTGAAAGTTTCCAGAAGAAGAAACCCCAGTAAGATTGTGATTCCCCACCCCCATTAATGTAGAGGCATCCTCATTCTTTCTCTGGCGGCGGCAGCGGCAACAACAGGAAGGCTCTTTCCCAGTCTTGGTCACCATAAAAAGTGAACAGAAGAAGTCAAGGACTGGACCCAAGATCCAATCAGTGCAAGTCATGTGCTCTTCTACTGCGCCATGCCTCTCCCCAGTCCAGATGCACATGGGACCTCATGGGTTCCCCGGCTGTCTACACAGCAGACAGTGACAATCAGTAAACCAAGGTCAGCCTGGGCTCCACTGTTGGGAATGTACCATCCTTCTGCAGGGACCTTGTCTCAAACCTCTGATGCGGCATTAAAGAGAAACTGCAGCCGCGCCCTCAGAGAGCAATGGCTACTGATGCTCCTTTCCCACATCCTCTTCCTTCTTTTTGCTGCCAGCTGCTAACTTGATGCCCCAGGATGATCCATGTCCTAGCCTCCAGCTTGGCTATGCTCAGCCTTCCCCAGCCTGGGCCAGATCTACACTTCATGTCCTATCAACACGATCCCATCATGGTGACGCTACATCCCTCTTGCTCATCGATACCTTGTAGCACGCACATCTGTTGCGGTATTTTGGATAATACGGAATAAAAAGTGGGAAGTAATGCTAGAAAAGCAGAAGACGGAACGTCCCCCAACAGTGAGCAGTGCACTTCAATCCCGATAAAAAGCGGTAGTGTAGATACAGCCCTGGTTCCCATCAGCCCATGACAGGATGGTCAGGAATGCTGGGAGTTGTGGTTCAAAGCATCGGGAGGGCATCAGGTTGGGGAAGGCTGCCTTAGCTGTTCCCACTGCTGTCCTGGGGTAGCACATTTTCAGTGGTAACAGTCTGCCTGAAGGCAGTGGCCCACGTCCAGCTCCTGTGCCTTGGTGGCCCATTTTCTACCCAACCAAAGGATATGGAAGCCGTTCTCTCCAATCATTTTGAAATCATCCAGGAATCGGATGACGTGATCACCGGCACGATCTTTCCTCCTCTTGCTGTTCACCTACAACAACAACATGAAGAACTCCTTCTACAAGTTCCTTACTTTTACGTGGCCTTGAAAAAACAAACCCAGATGCTTTGCAGTTAGGGGAGATTTAGCCAACTGTATCAGGATGGAATTGGAGGAGAGCCAGTTTGCTCTTTGCAAAGTGTGTGTGTGTGTGTGTGTGTGTGTGTGTGTGTGTGTGCATGCGACCTTTCTTCTGTTCCCTTGTGGGGTTGCACTCTTGGTGGTGGGCAGGGCCAGAGACAAAGGGCACCCCTTTTCTCTCCCTGCCATCCCCTTTTTCTCTCCCTGCCGCCCCTTTTTTCTCTCCCTGCCACCCCCTTTTCTCTTTCCCCCTTTTCCTTCCCACCCAATGGGCTGCCAACGAAGAGACAGATTGCTCTTCCCAGAGGGCTGATCTGATTGCATGCAGAGTAGGTTGGGAATTAGGTCGAGGGCTGCCTGCAGCTCTTGGGCCGCATGCTGCCCACCCCTGTAAAGTCCCAGGGATGCAGTGGGAGGTGGAGGGGATCCTTTCAGAGTTACATACATAGCGAAGGAGCGTGACTTCGTCCAGGGCTGCCTCGGCAAAATCCTCCCCTCCCTTGGGCACCTTCACTGCCACACACCTCTTCTTCCTGAAAGAAGAATCCTTCCATGGATTGATAGCACAAGCAAAGCAGAAGCTTTCCTGGGCCATGCAAAGGTCTGCATTCCCTGTAACAGCTATTTCAGAGATGAGTTCGAATCTTCCCTCCCAGCCGTGGAAACTCAGTGGGTGATCTTGGGCCAGACACTGTATTACAGGGTAGCCTACCACACAAGGTTGTTGTGAGGATAAAATGGCCATGGTGGTGATGGGACCAATGGCTGCTGCCCTGAGCTTCTTTGATGGTCAAGTTACTGTGTGTGTGTGTGTGTGTGTGTGTGTGTGTGTGTGTGTGTGTGTGTGTGTAATATATTAATACGCACACATATAAACAAAGTTGGCTGACAGGTTGTGCTTCCATTTGAAGGGGACTCCATATCATTTGTGATGGGATCTGTCTGCCCATCTCAAGAAGCAGCTACTAATGCACCCCTCTTGCAGAGAGTTCTGTGGGAGAAGAGGAGGAAGTAGTACAGCCCCTGTACTTCCCCTGTTCTCTGCTCCCAAGAAGATTTCCTCAGCAGCATCCTCAGATGACTGCTTCCCACAAACCTCCTCAGTGGTGGGCAGAGACAGCAGGAGATGTAAACTCCTCAAAAACACAGTGCCAGTCCTGCTCTCTTGCATGGAGGTTAGGCCTGGATCACAAAGTTCACTGAAGCCTTAGTTTACCCCCCAGGCCAGCGCTAGAGAAACTACTCCTGGTTACCTGCTCTCTGGCCTAGACCTCTGCTGGTTAGAGGTCTAGGCCAGAGAGCAGCTCCCACCATCCTGGGGTCTGATGCTGGATTCACAGTGTACATGTGCCTCAGTGATGTGTGTCTGCCAAGTTTCCATTGCAACCCAAGGAAGGCCAGGCCTGCAGGTCCTCTGAAGGCTTTCAGATGAGAACAGGAGGCCCATTCAAGTCTGTCATAGCAAGATAGGATGCTACCTTACACTGAGTCAAACCATTGGTCCTTGTGGCTCGGTATTGTCTGCACAACGACTGGCAGTGGCTCTTCACAGTCTCAGCCTTTCCCAGCCCTCCCTGGAGATGCCCGGGATCGAACCTGGGACCTTCTGCATGCAAAGCAGGTGCTCAGCTCTACCGCTGAGCTACGGCCCTCCCCCCACCCGCCACGAGTAACAGGATGCATTTCTGTTGTACCACTTCACAGCCCCAGTGTGAGTTCACTCACTCCACATCTTGACAAAGCCAGACTGTTGAAAAGTAGCCACGCCCCAGATTCTGCACCACGTGGTATCGTCCGTTGAATGTCTCTCCTTTCCTCACTGGGTAGTAGCCTTCTGCATTAAGGGCGAGCGGGGAGATCGATAGACATTAATAAGAGACAATGAAGTTAAAGTATTTTTTGGCAGGTCTTCTCAATGCTATAAGCCTTCCAGGACTAAACAGTTGAAACTGCTGCTGCTGTGAGATTAGCATCGTGATGATGATGATGATGATGATGATGATGATGATGATACCAGTAATAATTGGATAGAACCGTACAGTTCTGTTGACAGATGCATAGTTTGACCTACTTCTCATGTAACAAGCAACCACTACGGGAGCATTTCTAGGGTGACCATATTGGAAAAGAGGATAGGGCTCCTGTATTTTTAACAGTTGTACAGAACAGGGAATTTCCGCAGGTGTCCATTGTATGCATGCAGCACCTGGTGAAATTCCCTCTTCATCGCAACAGTTAAAGCTGCAGGAGCCCTGCCCTCTTTTGTATCTGGTCAATTTCACCAGGCGCTGAATGCATACAAAGGACACTTGCTGACATTCCCTTTTCTATACAACTGTTAAAAATACAGGAGCCCTGTCCTCCTTCCCAATATGGTCACCCTATTCCCCCGTGGGTTTTTCCATTGCGCTAGCACAGCCGTTTTGAATATTTAAGTTGCTGCTGGGGCATGCTGTAGCTTGTTCTTTCATGTGAATCCAGCAAGGGTGGATTGATGGGTAGAGTGGCCGTAAGAAAGGAGGACAGGGCTCCTGTATCTTTAACAGTTGCATAGAAAAGGAAATTTCAGCAGGTGTCATTTGTATGCAAGCAGCACATGGTGAAATGCCCTCTTCATCACAACAGTTCAAGCTGCAGTTGTTATACTAGAGTGACCAGATGCAAAAGAGGGCAGGGCTCCTGCAGCTTGAACTGTTGTGATGCAGAGGGAATTTCAATAGGTGCTGCATGCATACAAATGACACATACTGAAGTTTGCTTTTCTATGCAACTGTTAAAGATACAGGAGCCCTGTCCTCCTTTCCATATGGTCACCCTATGTTGGGGGGCTTGACAAGCCACCCACAACCCGGCTTGTTACCTATAGCAACAAGCCACCCTGGCTAGGTTTGCACTACACAACAAAATGTACAGCTGAGGGTAAATCCTCCAAGCAAGAGACCGGCACATGCACAGGGGTGAGGGAATAAGCCACCATGGCTTATTTCCCCCTCTGTGATTGCGCAAACCCGGTCAAAGGAACAGCCATTTTTTTGTCTGCTCCCACCCACTGCCCCAACATTGGGACGAGGCCACGGATGGCCAGCAGCCCTGGTAATGCAACGTGTAAAATGCCTGCACTGGAAATTGCTTTCCTGACAGCTGCTTGGTTTTAATTAATAGTTCAACTGGGGTGTGTGGGTAGGGGAATTGTCTCTCTGACTCTGACTCTGGCCTGGTTTACATGTAGCGAGAAGCCGCCATGGGGGAATTTCCCCACTGGGCTTTTCATTGCAGTGGGGGCTGCCATTTTGAATGTCTGGAGCATGCCATAGTTCGCTGTTAGATGTGAGCCTGTCAAGGGTTAGGGCTGGTGGGATGCTTGACAAGTCACCCACAACCCTAAAACAGCTCAGGGGCTTTGGGTGGCTTATCAAGCACCCTGCCTCAATCCCCACTGGCCGGGTTCAGAAGCCGCCATGGCGCAGGCTTGGATTGGCAACCTGGTGCCCTCAGGCACTACAACCTACTGTGGCTAATAAGCCATGGTGGGCTACGGTCGTCTTACGAATCAGATCAGAATGTGTTTGACAAGAAAACCCCCCACCACAAGTTAGTTCGGTGGAACAGCTGACTTTCTAAAATTGTAACTGGTTGATGTTTCTGCTAGGAGAGTTGACTGGCGCGGTGTTTTGTAGCCGTTCTCAACACCACCAGCCAGGGCTTACAATACTTAAAATACTTTTTTGGTGTTTATTTTTTAAAATAAAATGAAAGCCAAAGCTAAATTCTACACACCCTGACTTCTCTTGGCCCATTTGCCAACTTGACCAGCAGCTAGAAATCCCCACACAGCCCAAAGCTTAATGGGGAACACTAATGGGGTGGCCACCACCTCTCAGCCTAACCTACCTCACAAGTTATTCCCAGGATAGAAGCGGAGAGGGGTGGGGCTGAAGCTCCGTTTGAGGGATAATACATGCAGTGAAGGCTGATGGCTCCCATGCCAGTGGGGTGGTGAATCCACTCCGGGTTTTAGTCAGGACTCTAAAGGAGCTATCCAAGGTTCATTAGTACCTTGGATAGCTCCTTTAGAGTTCTGACTGAAACCCAGAGTGGATTTACTGCACACACACCCGACATCGGAGCCGCCAGCTTCCACAGAACAAATGTCGTAAAGAAACAAAGGAATAAGGAAGGTGGTTCCACCCATGCCTGCAACTCGCCCGCAACGCACCTGCACAGGATGCCGAGGGAGTCTCCTCCTGACACCCGCACTCGTCCATGGCAGGGATGCAGCTCTCTGCAGATGGCCAGATACTTGGAATGGTCCAAATTGTGGAGACTTTTACATCTAAGGTCAGAAACATTTTATGCCCATCAGTTGCAGGTTAGCCATGTACGAATTGCCGAAAAAGAGGATGAATTTGCATAAAAGTTGCATGCGTTAGCATATGCCGAGATGCACATTTGGAAAGAATGGCTACAATTTAAATAGAAAGGCAAGAGAGCTCCCCATCGTGGGGAAGACTCTGGCCAGCTGACCTGTGTGCCTGTCTGCTCAGCCTGATGTCCAGGTGCTCACGGCTTAGGGCTTACTTCAAGGCTCCGGCTGCTCTTACTTCTTTTATGGTTCTTTGACTCTGTTCAGACAATGCACTAAGCTATGGTGGTTAAGCATTTAGAGCTAAACATTATGTCATGTGAACCATTCCTAACCATGGTGGCTACATAACCACGGTTTAAACATGTTCACTAAGTATTTGCTGCAAAAGGGTTAGAGGCCTAACCATGGCTTAGTGTGACATGTGAAGCATTGCTAACCATGGTGGCTACATAACCATGGTTTAAACATGCTCATTAAGCATTTGCTGCAAAGGGGTTAGTGGCCTAACCATGGCTTAGCATGACATGTGAAGCATTGCTAACCATGGTGGCTACATAACCATGGTTTAAACATGCTCATTAAGCATTTGCTACAAAAGTGTTAGTGGCCTAACCATGGCTTAGCGTGACATGTGAAGCATTGCTAACCATGGTGGCTACATAACCATGGCTTAAACATGCTCATTAAGCATTTGCTGCAAAGGGGTTAGCAGCCTAGCCATGGCTTAGCATGTCATGTGAACCATTCCTAACCATGGTGGCTACATAACCACAGTTTAAACATGCTCACTAAGCATTTGCTACAAAGCGGCCTAACCATGGCTTAGCGTGTCGTCTGAACAGGGTCAGTATGCTTGACCCATGCTCAGACTGGACAGCCCTTCAAATAGAGGTCACCTTCAAATTGAAGATTGAGCCTTGCCCAACTCAGTGCCCTCCAGATGTGTTGGGCCAGAAATGATGGGTGTTGTAGTCCACCACATCTAGAAGGTGCCAGGGCGAGGAAAGCTGGAATGTATCACAGTTATTTATTATTGTTAGCCTGAAGACTGTCATGTCTGCCTGTCCTTTGACACCAGGATGCTCTCCCAGTAATGACTTCCCTTCTGGGCTGCCTCAATGCTCCCCACCCCCTGTTTCCTTGAATTCTGCAGCTAGGCTGGCAGGAGGATTCCTAGCATTTCCGAAGGGGTCACGGCAGAGATTATTTCAGGGGTTTATGTGGGTGGGGGCTTTTCAAACAACAGCAGTCCGGCCAGTGCCGCTCCGTGCTGCAAAGGGCTGGAAAGACGCCAGGCTGAACTCTCAGGTTCCTTCCTGGCTGCCCTTGCTTGGGTTTTCAGATGGATTAGAAAGGATTGCAAGGAAAGGCCCCCGGCATCCCTGTGAGAAGGCGAGGCTCGCCTGGCCTTCCACAGAGAGAGCTCAGATGGCTCAACCTTCGCCCAGCAGGCAGAAAGAAGGGACTGGGCTCCCACGTGCCCTGTTTTGACACGTTCCAGGCACACAGTTCAAGTATTTCAGGGTCTTTAGAGGGTGGGCCAGGGTGGGCCCATTCGGCTAGAAAACCCTGCAACTCTTTTATGTAGAAAACCCCAAAGAAACATCTGAAAAGGGACATAGTTCTGGCTAAATTTGTGTGTTGAAATTATCGTAAAAGGGTGCAATTATTATTATTATTATTATTATTATTATTATTATTATTATTATCATTTTTATACCGCCCAATAGCCGAAGCTCGCTGGGCAGTTCACAAAATAGTTATGTGAAAATCCAGACTTCGTAATACTCACTCTACTAGGAGAATTGGGGTGGGGGGGCAGCAATTCAGAAGATGCAGAGGGCTGGATCTAGGATCTGCTTTGCGCAAGAGGAAGGGCTCTGCTTGTAGAAGGTCCCCCCCACATATTTTGGAGGGCTTCCCCTCCCCCAATAAGCCTCCTGCTTTCAGTAGAGTCTCCAGGGTCTCTGTGCGGCATTTTCAGGGGTTTGTAGGAGCTGCCATGGGAAGGAGAGGGCAGGGAAGTCCACTTCCACTGGAGCAGTTGATCCAGCTTACATCTGGAGCTAACCCAGAGTATTTCCCCCCAATGCAGGTCACTAAATGCAACGATCAAATCAGCCACATAACTGCCTTTGTGATGAGCTCAGGTCCAGGGGTGGGCAATCTGGATGTCTTGTACAACAACCCCCATCAACCCTAGCCAACATGGCCATTAAGGATTATGGAAGGTGTAGTCCAAAACACTTGGAGGGCAGCAGCTGTCCCCAAATGGGACCGGCCCACCAGCCTTGCGAGATGCAAAAAACATGTTTCTGTCCTGATCTGCCTCAAAATTCTATAGTTTATTAAAAACAAATGACAGCTTTTGAGCCAATAACGTGAAAGTAGGCATCCATGATCTACCCTATGAGGCCTATAATTGTGCAAAAAGTAACATCGATCCGCTAAAACTTGCCCCAAGAACAAGTGCTGAAAATGAATTCACCCTATTTACTCCACTTTGAAGCATGGCATATCATGCATTTGCTTCAAATTTTGCTGACGTGCTTTGCTGTTGCTTGCCGAGGAGGGCTGAAGTTCTGGGCAGCGGTTCAAAATATTCTTTTATGGAAAGACATCCACGTATCTCATCATTTTATTACCTAGCAGTAGAAGAAAATGTCTAGGAATCTAAAAGCACCCCCCCACCCCAAGTTACTTTAAAACCGACTAGATAGTGACCTAGGAGTTGCTTTGGGTCTCCACCTTGAAGGCACCTCCCCCCCCCCCACATTTCTTCCTGGCACTTCATGAGAGGTATGGAGCCAAGTAACATTTTATTTATTTATTATTGCATTTGTATCCCGCCTTTTTTCCTGCAAGGAACCCAAGGCGGCGTACATAATCCTCCTCCTCTCCGTTTTATCCTCACAACAACCACCCTGTGAGGTGGGTTGGGCTGAGAGTCTGTGACTAGCCCGAAGTCACCCAGTGGGTTTCCATGACCGAGTGGGGACAAGAACCCGGATCTCCCAACTCCCAGCCCAACACTTTAGCCACTACACCACACTGGCTCTCCTGGCCACAACATCCAGGTGTGCTATTCCTATAAAATGTAGTAAATGCTTGATACTCACCTTGACTATGTCTCGCGCCTTTAAGCAGCCCAGCTCATTCTGGACTCTCACTATAAGCAGCCTGGGGCTTGTAGACCTGCCAGGCTGCTGAACTCTGGGGAGTGTTGTCCAAGGAGCGCCCACTGCTTCCCTTTTTAGTCCTTGTTGGCTGGAAAGGGGGCGGAGGGAGGGGGCGTCCCGAGTCCCCCAGCATAGCTGTGGTCAGGAGAGCGGCTAGGGATTGGGTTTCCCTGGAAACACGGCACCAACTTCGGAACAGTTCAGGGACCCCAGACAGCTGGGGAGGTCTCATTTCACCATCCCCTTTCACCCTGCACCTGTTGGAACAGCTTCCTGCCTTTACTCTCTAATACTTTCCTGGCTCCATCTCTGTCCTGCTACCAAAGCAAAATCTGGAAACTCCAGGGAGGGCATTTATTTATAGATCAGCATTTGCAGATTGCCAAGATGGAAATGCAAACTTTGGCATTGTACAGTCGGCTTCCTCTGCTGCTTCTCGCACGAAGGCTGCATTCCTGCCCTGCAGACTTACCTGGGAGGAACTTCCATAGAACCCAGCGGGACTGGCTTCTGATTTGACAGGCACAGGAGCGTGCTGTAAGCCGCTTAGCATCGTGCAATCTCTGTAGCAAGTTTTAAACCAAAAAGATTTACTTTCTCATGTTTGGATTACATTAAAAAAATCCTTTTGATATTTCAAGCACCAGAGCTTCTTACTCACAGAGTTTTAGTGGTGCTTCCCCCGCCCTTTTTTCGCCCCTACAAGTTAAGAACTGAGACAACCATTCACTTTGATGACAAAATTGGGTTGCCAAGCCAAGGTAGATTTAAAAAGAAAAAGAAAAAAAGGCGTCAATGACTACACTTGTAAACACGCAGGGTGCATTCACACATACCTATCAACTTCAGACATATCTAGCACTCTTCAAATACTTAAAAAGTTGTCAACACAGAGGAGGGCCAGGATCTCTTCTCGATCCTCCCAGAGTGCAGGACACGGAATAACGGACTCAAGTTAAAGGAAGCCAGATTCCGGCTGGACATCAGGAAAAACTTCCTGACTGTTAGAGCAGTGCGACAATGGAATCAGTTACCCAGGGAGGTTGTGGGCTCTCCCACACTAGAGGCCTTCAAGAGGCAGCTGGACAAGCATCTGTCAGGGATGCTTTAGGGTGGATTCCTGCATTGAGCAGGGGGTTGGACTTGATGGCCTTGTAGGCCCCTTCCAACTCTGCTATTCTATGATTCTATGAACAGCAGCCACTTCAGTTTTTGTCTGCTGGGGGGAGATCTTTGCTTCATAGGAACACCGGGAGGAGCTGCCTTATATTGAATCAGACCATTGGTCCATCTAGCCCAGTATAATTGACACTGATATGGCTTGCATTATGCGACAACTCACCCATGGGTAATCACCCATGGTGGGCTGTTGTGACCTCTAAAGCCGGCAGTTTCTGCAAAGTAGCTTATTTTTCATGAACAAGCCACCCTGAGAACCCATGGCTTGTTGTTGGGTTGTTCAGGATGGCTTCTCATGACATCTGAACAAGGCACAGTGCCTTTTACATAGCTTGTTGGCAAGGGCTACTGAGGTGCTTGGCAGAAGTGGCAAAAAATCCTCATGATCTCTGTAGTGTTGCTGCCCTCTACCCGGTAC
The DNA here is from genome assembly GCF_023053635.1 of Elgaria multicarinata webbii. Classification (NCBI taxonomy): domain Eukaryota; kingdom Metazoa; phylum Chordata; class Lepidosauria; order Squamata; family Anguidae; genus Elgaria; species Elgaria multicarinata. The sequence continues at coordinate 144,258,430 of NC_086173.1, forward strand.
TCCTAGACGTTGAAAAGAAATGACGCCAGTGTCCCGAATGCACTCACAACTTCTCCCCTCAGACTTGTGCACGTGCGTAGATGCAAAAACCCACCGCTTTGAAATTTACTTAATTTCCCCCTTAGCTTTACTGCTCTACCACGAAATGTACAGATTTTTAGTGATCTCCCTCACTGCTCCGCCATGAAATTGGTCCCAGAGTGCAGGACACGGAGAAGGATCTTGGAATTGTTGTAGATCGCAAGCTGAATATGAGCCAACAGTGCGATATGGCTGCAAGAAAGGCCAATGCTATTTTGGGCTGCATTAATAGAAGTATAGCTTCCAAATCATGTGAGGTACTGGTTCCTTTCTATTCGGCCCTGGTTAGGCCTCATCTAGAGTATTGTGTCCAGTTCTGGGCTCCACAATTCAAGAAGGATGCAGACAAGCTGGAGCGTGTTCAGAGGAGGGCAACCAGGATGATCAGGGGTCTGGAAACAAAGCCCTATGAAGAGAGACTGAAAGAACTGGGCACGTTTAGCCTGGAGAAAAGAAGATTGAGGGGAGACAGGATAGCACTCTTCAAATACTTAAAAGATTGTCACACAGAGGAGGCCCAGGATCTCTTCTCGATCCTCCCAGAGTGCAGGACACGGAATAACAGGCTCAAGTTACAGGAAGCCAGATTCCGGCTGGACATCAGGAAAAACTTCCTGACTGTTAGAGCAGTATGACAATGGAATCAGTTACCTAGGGAGGTGGTGGGCTCTCCCACACTAGAGGCCTTCAAGAGGCAGCTGGACAAGCATCTGTCAGGGATGCTTTAGGGTGGATTCCTGCATTGAGCAGGGGGTTGGACTCGATGGCCTTATAGGCCCCTTCCAACTCTATGATTCTGTGATTCTAATTTCCCCGTCAGCTTTACTGCTCTACCATGAAATTTGCGTACTTTTCTTCTCAGCTTTACTGCTCTGCCACAAAAATTGCATACTTTTTAGCAATGGGGCTCACTGCTCTGTAACCCACCTGCATATGTGACAGCTAACAACGGAGAGAAAGGGGTTGGGGGGAGCCAAAAGCAGCCAGTGGCTTCACAAGGTTTTTTTTGGGGTGTGTGTATAATTACTGCAGGAGTATTTGAAGCACCCTTTGGGGGGGAAAGGATGTTTGCTAGCAAGGGAGGTGACGAAGTAGAGGATGATCCCCGTCCTCTAACAACACATGAACCTGGCTCAAAATCCAGAGCTGTTCTTTGCCCCCGCCTCATACAATGGCCTCCAACTTGGATTAGATAAATCCATGGATAAGGCTATTATTCCAAAGTAAATTCAGTGGGGATTAGTCTCAGGTAAATGGGTAAAGGTGCAAAAGAAAAACAAGCAATCACTGTAGTCTTTTGAAGCCTATGGCATCAACATTGTAAAATTGTATTTTCAGTAGTTTACAGCAGTAAAGGAAACATGGACCACATTTTCTTTTTCTTTGAACTGATTGTGACGTTGCCCTGACCCAGAGATGGCATTTCATCTGGTCCCTGGAGGCCCTACCAAATTTTAATGTAGGCGTGGTAAAAAGACTGATAGCAATTTCATTCGTAAGGAAGAGACAAAATGCGTCCTAGCTGCAAGGCATCAATAGTCCCTATTTTAATAAAGCCTCTCTCTTTGAGGTTTTGTATGAAAATGGGCATGTATGTACTGTGGAAATGGTCAGCATGAGCTCCGTAACGCTGAAGCGTTGACTGCTGGATGTCAAATACTTTATTATTGTCGAGTTTGAACACCTCCAACCTCAGATCACTATCTGGAGAACCAATCCCCCACCCCCCAAGAATTCAGAAGCTAGGAGACCCTATCCTCAGCCATTCCCCCATTCATTCCTCTGTTCTTTGTATGGGTGGAGCAGGTGGCGAGAACGCAAAGAACAAGGAGGGGTAAAAAGGTGATGGCATCCCCTCTTTTTCTAATTCAGAAAAGCAAATACACCTCTCAGAAATCAGTGGTAGCTAATGGGACGTCCTCCTTCTAGGCCAGCCCTCCAGATGTCTTGGACTTCGACTCTCATTGAGCCCAGCAAGCCTGGTCAATGGCCAAAATTGCTGGAAGCTGTAGTACCAAACATCTGGAGAAGACCAGGTTGATGCAGGCTGGCCTAGGAGAGAATCCTGTTGGAAAGGGCTGTGCTGAATCTTGACCCCACCATGTTGTTTCCATATGTTCTCAGCCTTCCTGGAGACGCCGTTGGCTCCAGAAGGTGATGAGTTTGGGGTTTATTTTTGCCAGCCCTGTCCAAAGGGCTCACTACTCCAACAGTGCTGCCCTTCTTGTTTTTTCACAGGGAAGAAGTTGGACATTGCTTGGAGGATGGAGCTACGGTCTCCTTGATTGATTGATTGATTGATTGATTGCATTTATACCCCGCCCTTTTTCCTCCAAGGAACTCAAGGCGGCATTCAAAACCCTCTTCGGCCACAGCTAGACCCAAGGTTTATCCTGGGATCATCCAGGGTTCGCCCCTGCCTGAGCACTGGATCCCCTGTGTGTCACCTAGATGAACAGGTTTGACCCCTGGACGATCCAGGGATAAACCTTAGGTCTAGCTATGGCCTTCCTCTCCATTTCTATCCCCACAACAACCCTGTGAGGTGAGTTGGGCTGAGAGTTTGTAACTGGCCCAAAGTCACCCAGTGGGTTTCCATGGCTGAGTGGGGACTAGAACCCGGATCTCCTGACTCCCGGTTCAACACTCTAGCCACTACACTACACTGGCTCTTCCCTTCTGCTCTATAAATTAAGGATAGCCAAAGACGAAGACCAGCATGTGATGGTGGCTGTTTCTCATACTGGGCGGTGGTGGCTGGGAACTCTGTATGGAGCACATGTAACCTCCTCAGGAGCCAGTCAGCCAGCCAGGGCTCAAAGGCTAGGGCCAAGCATGCAGCGGCCAAGAAAGCGGGCTGACCACTGGGGCGGGTTGTGAGGTTTTGGACATGGTGGAACACAAAGAGTTGCACACTGTTTGCCATCCTCAGTGCTCAAGGTTACAGTGTGTTGCTGTCACTTCATTTTCACCCCCCTCCTTGCTGTACATCAAGGACGAGGACCACAACTCCCATCATTGACCATGCTTGCTAGGGCTGATGGGGGTTGCAGTCCATCTGGAGAAACTCATGTCCCCTGCCCCTGCTGTACATCTAGAAGCATGGACATTCCTTGACATACACAAGGAATTTGTGCCACCCACCCTGCTGTCTCTCCCAGTTTCACCACCTGTTCTAAGGTGTCTGTGTAATCCTCATGCCCCACCCCACCCTAGGATGTCTAGCAGTCCGTCACCGCACAAACGAATTCTGTTACTCACCACTTCCTTAAACTTGAAAGCTGACAGTCCTGTCCTTCTCAAACACCAGTTTGGTTCCCTCCCACCATCTCCAATGGGCTTCCTAAGCCCTTTTCCCAGTGTCAAGGAACATAGGAAGCTGCTTTATACAGACCACGGGTCCATCTAGCCCAGGATTGTCAACACTGACTGGCAGCAGCAGCTCTTCAGGGTTTCAGGCAGGATTCCATCCCAGCTCTACCTGGAGATGCCAGGGATTGAACCTGGGACCTCCTGCGTACACAGCAGGCCCTCTACCAACTGAGCTACGGCCCCTTCCCGTTTGCCACTGGACGTATGCTATGTACTTGTGCATCCATTCCATTGCCCTCCAAGTTGGAGGGCCCCCAAGTTGGAGCATAGGGGTCTCTAGTGGAAACCCACCTCCTATGGCAGCAGGAAGCCTCTCTTAGCCTACTTATTTCCAGCTGGATGTGAGGGAGGGTGGATTAGCCTTGCCACTGGAGGAGGACTGAGGCAGGAGTCTTCCTTTAATGCAGGGGTGCGCAGCATGTGGCCTGCATGCCCCGCCCTGCCCACCTTTTCTGTGCCCCACCCCCCCGTTGAATTTGCCACTAGAATTTGATGGCACAGCAGCAAAAAAGGGGGAAAAGGGCACTAACTTCCCCATTTGACATCTTTTGGAGAAAAATCTGGTATAGGTAAGGACCTATGGATTACAGCTCAAAATCCCTAAAATTCTAAAAATGCAAATTAGCTTACGAAATGTTTTTTGTAGATTCAACGATGTATGCTTTACAAATGTGCGCTTTCACGAACAGTCATAGTGACAAATCAACAATTACACTATCAGAAGTACAAAATCAAAGTTCCAGCTGCGCTAACAAATCAAGCAATAACAAATCAAGAGGGTAATTCCGGATTATACATTCCGTTTCCAGAATGTATAATTCCGTATAATCCGGAATAACCGTCTTGATTTGTTATTGCTTGATTTGTTAGCGCAGTTGGAACTTTGATTTTGTACTTCTGATAGTGTAATTGTTGATTTGTCACTATGACTGTTTGTGAAAGCGCACATTTGTAAAGCGTACATCGTTGAATCTATAAAAAACGTTTCGTGAGATAATTTGCGTTTTTAGAATTTCAGGGATTTTGAGCTGTATTCCAAAGGTCCTTTCCTATACCTGCTTATCGCGAGGGCCACTCTTTTCTTCTTTCTTAGGGAAAAATCTGGCATTTCCCCCCTGCCGTGTCGCAGGTGGTGGCAGGGATTTGCGCCCCTCCCCAGTGGGTTCCAGGGAAGGGTAACTGCCCCCTGGACTCCCAGAATTTGTCTACCCCCATGCTAATGAATGCTGGTTGCCAACATGAGCAATTATAGTGGCGGCTTCCCAGGACTGATGGAAAATATTCCAGAAAAAGGGGGCCGGGGCAGCAGCAGCAGCAGCATCTGCAAGGGTGGCCCCTCGGCTTTTGCCCCAGCATGCCATGCGCTGGCGCCAGGCTCGTCCTGTCATAGAAGCCAGTCAACTGTCTTGCTGTTTCGGTCCATCACTGGCACTTTGTTCTGAAGGCTCGTCTTCGTGGAGGAAAACACAGACATGGTGGAACGGGAGGAGGGAAGGGCGTCCTCGAACACAGGCTGCACTTCCCGTGCGGAGCCATCTCCCTTCCTGTTCCCGGTTACAGAGAAGCCTTGGGACCCTCCAGCTGGGATGACAACTTCTCCCCAAAGAACGAAATCAGGGGTGGGTGCCTTGTAAGCTGAAACTTCTGGAGGCCACAACTCCCACCAGCCCTTACTACTGGTTATGCTGGCTGGGGCTGAAGGGAGTTGTAGGCTAAAACATCTGGAAGGCCACACGTTGTCCACCCCTACGCTGAATAAAACCTCCATAGCCAAAGGCAGTATATCTCCAAGAACAGGATACTGGGGCAAACACTGGGCGTAGCCTCTTTGCCCTGCCCGTACGTTTCCAAGCAGTGTCAGGCTGGCTGATGTTAGGAACAGAATTCGGGACACACGATCACCCCCTAGTCGGATCCAGGCAGGACACTCTTCCGTCCATCCAAACACCCCAGAGGCAGGCAGAAGCCACGGACTGTTGCCGACAGGGACGCACGAGGGCTGCATCTTCGGCCTGAAGAACTCAACTCTCCCCGCCGTGTGGGATGGCGCTGCCGCCCCCATCGGAAGGCACAGGCCGGCTGCCGACCAGGAACAAGGCCGCACAGGCGTAGCACCCTTCCAGCTGCAGCGGGAGATGGCCAATAGAAACGTCCGGCCGCCGCCCCGGCTGCGCAGCTCCAGGCTACGGCCAGTCTGCCAGAGTCAGGTCCTCAAACATCAGGTACTGCTTCAGCAGCGGGGGAAGGTCGAAGTCCGCGATGGCTCGGAGCCGCCGGTGGCCGAGAGCCCTCCGGACAGACAGGCGGCTGAGGTGCTTGAGGGACGGGGGCTGCCGACGGCACGCCTCCATCCAGGAGATCAGGGCCGGCTGCGAGACGAGGCGCTTGGGCGGGGCTCCGGTTCTCTGTGGCAGGAAGACAGAAACAGGCTTTCCTCTGGAGGCTGGAGGGAGCGGAGGCGGAAGTTGGGCTGCCCCCCCAACACACACACACACACACACACACACACACACACACGGGGCGGGGGGGGCCCATCCGCCTTGACACGGGGATGGGGCACAGCGGGGGCAGGGAACCCATGTCGCCTTGAGGGCTGAATTCCATTACAGAGAAGCTCTGGGGTGGGGTGAGGCTCCTGAGGAGGGCGGGGCTAAAGGCCAATGTGGGCGGGGCCAAAGGACCACCATAGTTTAGCTGAACACTCTTCATGCCAATAACGAACTATGGAGAGGTGGAGAACCTCTTTCACCCCGAGGGCCAACCCATTCCAGAGAAGCTCTGGGGGGTGGGGGTGGGAATGCTGTTCAGTCGTGGGAGGGGCCAAAGGCAAAAGGGGCGGGGCTGAAATGCCAAAAAAGCTAAGCTTTAAGTGTATGGTAGCTTAAAGCTCTTACCGCCAGTAACTAAAGCCTCAGGAGCAGTTTTTCAACCTTTGAGAATGGGGGGGGGGGGGGGGGGGGGAAATGGCACAAATGCTGGGAAAACACTAAAAAGATCGTGGTCAGGGGGAAAAGGGGAGGGGCCACCTGGGGAAGCCCGCAGGGTCGTACTGATATCCCAGGTGGGGCAGATCTGTTTCCTGGGCCTGAGAAACAGAACCCCGGGTGGGCTGAGCTAGAACCAAATATGGGCAGGATTTGCAACACTGCAGGGTTGTGTAGCGCTCTGTGTGTGTGACCCTATTCCTCTCTCTCTCTGCCACGCCATCTCTCTGCAGGACACATGAATCTAGGCTGAGGGCCACATGTGGGCCTTGAGCTACAGGTTCCTCTCCCTGAGTCATAAGGAAGGATTTGTGAAAGATGGATTAGCAGATGGGAGGTCAGTGGAGAGGAAAAGTTCATTACATTTATAGCCTGCCCTCAAAACAACAACCCTGTGAGATAGGTTGGGCTGAGAGTCAGTGACTGGCCCAAAGTCACCCAGTGAGCTTCCCTGGCTGAGTAGGGACTAGAACCTGGATCTCCAGACTCCCAGTCCAACACTCTAGCCACTACACTATTGGGAATGCACTACTGTGGATGATGGAGCTTGTAGTCCGATATGACTGGAGGACAGCAGTTGGGGAAGGCCAGCGGGCTTTCGCAAAGGGGTTACCTTGTTTCTGTAGCAGATGCAGGCCCCTGCCTGTACCAGCAAACGGATACACTCTGTCTGTCCACTGCACGCGGCCAGGTACATGGGGGTCACTCCCCAGTTGTCCTGCAGGTTCACATCTGCACCGTGCTGAGGAGGAAAGTGACTCATTAGCCCAGAGGTGATGAACCACTTTCAGGCCGAGGACCGGACTGCACTTCGGAGACACTCTCAGCGGCCATGATCCAGTGTCAGGTGAAGCCAAAGGCAAAAGGGGCGGGGCCAAATATACCAGCATACTGTGGCCCCGTTCAGAAGACACGTTAAACCACGGTGGTTAAGCTAGAAAGCCGGGCTGTGGTCAGAAGACACCTTAAACCAAGGCTTTAACCATGGTGAATAAAGCAAAAAGGCTCATTCACCGTGGTTCAAGCCGTGGTTTAAGGTGTCTTCTGAATGGGCCTTCTAGCTCAACGGTCTTCAACCTAAATGGTTCATAGCAAAGGTGTTGCTGCCATTTTGGGCAGTCGTGAAAGTGGGCCCCATGTTGCAGGTTGGCGGTCCGAGATGGGTCTTGGGTCTGGACCAATTGAGGACCCCTGCTGTAGCTGAAAGCTCTTATTGCCAGTAATTCAGCCTTTGGAGAGGCATTTCATCCTTTCTGAACAGGGCGGAGGGGGCTGGGAACTGCACAAATGCTGGGAAACCACCGAATCATTGGTGGCTGAGTGAAAGGGGGTGGGGCCAAGGGAAGAGGTGGGGCTATTTGTGGAACCACCCATGTCGTAGTGCCTCAGGACTGCGGGCCTCAAGTCCCCTCCCCACAATCCCAGCTGGCTGAAGTGCTATCATGCGAACCAAGTCCATGAGTCAACACCGGATGTCTTCAGGGCTACAATCTATAGGACAGGCGCCTGGTCCCAGTCCTCCACGCCCTCCCACTCCACTCCACCCCACCTCACGATAAAAGAGCAGCTGTGTGTATTTGTGAGAGCAATTTGCATTGGGAAAAGTCATGGTTTAAGCCTTCCCCACCCCCCAATGCCACAATCCCGGTCAGATTTGCCCTCCCCTCCTGCAGCAGCTTATTATATGCCGCTCCCAGTTTGTGGAATGGCTTGCCGGGAGAGATTCGTCAACTTAACAGTCTTCCGGAATTTAAGAAAGCCACAAAGACTGATCTCTTCCGGCAGGCCTACCCAGTTGAATTTTAAGATGCCTTTTTCATCATGTGCTGCTTTTAATAATGTATTCGTTTAAAATGTTTTAATCAGTTATATGCATTTTATGGTGTTTGCATTTGTGTTGAACCCTGCCTTGATCCAGAGGGAGAGGCAGGTAACAAATAAATAAATTATTTTATTTATTGCATTTCTATACCGCCCAATAGCCGAAGCTCTCTGGGCGGTTTACTATTATTATTAGAAACATTTCACTATCTAGCTACAGGCCCTTGGGAAGACGGCCACGGCTTGCGAGGCGGGAAGCCGGCACAGCCAGCAACAGAACAAGGAGGCCGGAAGGGCAATACCTGGATCAGCAGCAGGGTGCAGTCTGGGAAGAGGCCGATGGCGGCGTGGAGAGGGGTCCCTCCGTGTTTACAGCAGGAGTTGACGTCGGCGCCGTGCTGCAGCAGCAGCTCCACCGAGCGCCTCTGCCCCTTGTAGGCGGCCCAGTAGAGCGGCGTCTTGCCGTAATAATCTTTCCTGTCCACCAACTCCCTGCCTGAAACCAAAAGGCAGTGAGCAGCACGGAAACCAGCCGTTCATAATGGATTACGTATTTTTAATTATTTATATTTTAATTATGATATTTTTAATTATTCATATTTTAAATGTTTTTAAATGTTTTAATATTGTAGCTTGTTTAATTATTTTTTTAAATTATTGTATCTCTCTCTTTGCTTTAACTGTACATGTTTTAATTTGTAAAGCCGCCTTGAGTTCCAGTTTGGGAAAAAGGAAGGATATAAATTATAGGGTGACCCTATGAAAAGGAGGACAGGGCTCCTGTACCTTTAACAGTTGTATTGAAGAGGGAATTTCAGCAGGTGTCATTTGTATATATGGAGAACCTGGTGAAATTCCCTCTTCATCACAACAGTTAAAGCTGCAGGTGCCCTGCCCTCTTTTGTATCTGGTCACTCTAGTATAGCTCCTGCAGCTTTAACTGTTGTGATGAAGAGGGAATTTCACCAGGTTCTCCATATATACAAATGTCACCTGTTGAAATTCCCACTTCTATGCAAATATTAAAGATACAGGAGCCCTGTCCTCCTTTTCATATGGTCACCCTACATATAAATAAATATAACAACAACAGCAGCATGTTTGCTGGAAGCTGGAGGCCTGGTCTGCAGCACATACAGTAATGCAGAAGTGTGGAACCTCTTTCAGCCCGAGGGCCACATTCCATTCAAAGAAGTTCTTGGGGGGCTGCATTCCAGTGGTGGGCGTGGCAAAAGGGGCGGGGCCAAAATACTTGCATATTGTAGCTGAGGTAAGCCTCAGGAGAGGCATGTCAACTTTTCCGAATGAGAAAAATAATGAGCCATGGCTGGGGGAAAGGAAGTGTGGGCAGGGGCTGTGGGCGTGGCTGTATGTGGAACCCCGGAGGGCCAGGTTGGAACTGCGCCAGGCTGGGGAAGGCTGCCATAAGGTATGGGAAGAAGGGGATTGTGGGAAAAGCTGGATTTTGAGGAGGGATGTGAAAGAAGTCAATGAGGTGGCATCACACATATGTTCTGAGAGGCAACACCTCTGCAAGCATACAGGGCAGCAAGGGAAGGGAGGAGACCTTTGGGCAGTGGTGCTAGATCATGGGCAGGTATGCCATGTGAAGAGAGATGGGAATGGGGGTGGGGAGGCTATGGGGGGATAAGAGCAAGGCGCTTGTGCTGGATCCAGGCATGGCCATGAAGCCAGGGGAGGGATTTTCAGAGGGGCATCCCAGGACCAGAGGAACAAGAGAGGTGAATGGTTGGGCAGCAGAGTGCTGGGCGGGAGGGGGCAAAGGAGACTGCACTAGTCCAGGAGAGAGATGGCCAGTTTTTGCTGAGAGGGCCAGAGAGGAAGGGCCATATTTTGGCCCCTGGGGGGCCAACTGTTTGGGCCTGCAACTCCTTCCAGGTGTTTGGGCCTACAACTCCCATTAGCCCTAGCCAGTATAGCCAATGGTGAGGCATGATGGGACTTATAGTTCAAAAGAGCTGGAGGGCCACAAGTTGCCCACCTTTGTTGCAAACAGGGCAGCAACACCATAGCTACAGTCTGAGTGCGGAGAAGGAAGGGAGACGTCAAAGAGAAACCCAAGGCTACCCGCAGCCTGTTCGACAGGGTGCTAGGAAGAGGGGTGGAAATGTCTGCTGTATTTTCAAAAGCTGGAGGCAGGGCTGAAAAGGTGACTGGGGCAGAGCCTGGCTGGATCTGACCAAAGGCCCACCGAGCTAAGTGTCTTGTTCCCAATAATAGTCAGCCAGGTGTCTTCATTGTCCCTCTCTGTGTTTTGCAAAACCCAAATTAGGCAACATAAGAGAGTTCAAATCAACATGCTCAATTTGCATACTCAATACAGGTTTCAAAATTCAGCTACACACTCACACACACTGGTTTTCTGGGACGCGACATTTCGATTGCCTGGGCACAGGACTGTACTGGTTCCTGATTAAAGTGGTTCAGCGGTCCTACGTGCAACACCCACCTGAGGTCACCAGGAGTTGCTTCAACTTCTCCACGTTGCCGCGGCTGGCCTCGTAGTGCAACTCCGTCCACCTGTAGTTGTAGCTGGGCGCTGCCTGGTAACGCTTGGCCGGGGGGCGCGAGGACTCTGGGGCGGCCTGGTTGCCGTAGGGCGCTCTGGAGAGGGAACTGATGTAGAAGCCCATCTTGCCAATGGAACAGACTCCCTCCGTCCACATGGATCGGCCGGCACAGGAGGGGCGTGGGCAGCATAGGGCTCTGGGCTGACGCAACGCTGAGAAAGAAACAGGGATAAGGTTCAGAGGTTAGGACCCCTGGCAGGGCACGGCAGCAGGGTGAGCCCCGCTTTCCTCTGGGTTTGTTCCACAGCACACCTCCATGGTTGTGGGCTGCTAAATCAGGGCTGGGCCAATGGATGTGGAGCACCATGGCCATTTTTGTGCTCCCCTCTGCCCCCCACCCAGTATCGTACTGCCCTTATACAAATCTATGGTGCAACCACATTAGAATACCGTGTACAGTGCTTGTCACCACACCTAAAAAAGGATATGATAGAGCTGGAAAAAGTGCAGAAAAGGGCAACTAAAATGATCAAGGGGCTGGAGCATCTCCCCTGTGAGGGAAGGTTACGTCAACTGGGATTGTTTAGCTTGGAAAAAAGGAGGCTAAGAGGAGACCTGATAAGAGGTATGGTATGGAGAATGTGGACAGGGAGACATTTTTCTCCCTCTCTCAAAATACTAGAACCCGGGATCATCCCATGAAGCTGATTGGTGGGAGATCCAGGACAAATTATTATTATTATTATTATTATTATTATTATTATTATTATTAATTTATTTATATAGCACCATCAATGTACATGGTGCTGTACAGAGTAAAATAGTAAATAGCAAGACCCTGCCGCATAGGCTTACTATCTAATAAAACCACAATAAAACAATAAGGAGGGGAAGAGAAAGCAAACAGGCACTGGGTAGGGTAAACAGGCACAGGGTAGGGTAAAACTAACAGTATAAACTCAGAACAAAATCAAGTTTTAAAAGCTTTAGGAAAAAGAAAAGTTTTTAGCTGAGCTTTAAAAGCTGCGGTTGAACTTGTAGTTCTCAAATGTTCTGGAAGAGCATTCCAGGCATAAGGGGCTGCAGAAGAAAATGGACGAAGTACTTCTTCACACAGTGCATAGTTAAATTATGGAATTCACAACCACAATATGTGGTGATGGCCACCAGCTTGGATGGCTTTAAAAGGGGGTTGGATAAATTCCTGGAGGCAAAGGTTATCAATGGCTACTAGCCCTGATAGTTGTGTGCTACCTCCAGTATTCGAGGCAGTAAGCCTGTGTGCACCAGTTGCTGGGGAACATGGGCGGGAGGGTGCTGTTGCACCATGTCCTGCTTCTTCAACCTTGGCTGATGGCTGGTTGGCCACTGTGTGAACAGAGTGCTGGACTAGATGGACCCTTGGTCTGATCCAGCAGGGCGCTTCTGACGTTTTTATCCGTGTTCCCCTGCCGCCACTGAATTTGCTGTCATGGTGGCTGTAGCACAAAAATTAGCAGGGGAAGCGCCTGCCTTGTTTCCAAACAGGATTCTGGGAGGTTTCCGGGAGTGCAATTCCAGTTGGAAACAAGGAGCACGCTCACAACACGCCTCATTTCCCTGCTGTGGCAAACTCAGCAGCACGTTTGGTGATGGCAGGAGCAAAGTACGCCCTATGGTGGGTTCCAGTGGGGCCACTGCAGCCTCTGCGACCCACAGAGTCACTGTACCTGCAACAGGAGGAGGAAACAACAGCTCGTCATCAATGGGAATTGAAGTAGGGGTTCGGATGGGGACCATCAGCTGCAGTCACACCAGTTGCCTATGAGCTTCTCTACATTAAGCAAAAATCCCGCATCCTTACCAGACTTTCTTCCGGAGTCTTTCCAGGTTTACAACTGGCTCCTTTAGATGGCAACCATGTGATTTAGAATTGAAAACTTCCCTTCTTGGCAGTGCCCTATATATCCAATGAAACATCACCATGTAGTGGCAGAATTATGTGCTAGGTTGGCATTGCACAGTGCCGATATCTGGGTCAGTTTTTATTTCAGCTTATCTCCAAACTTTTTGAAAGCGGGATAAAGGGGAAAGCACGGGAGAAGTCCTGGAGGTTGATGACATCATGTAGTGGACTCGCAAACTTCCTTGAGTGATCAATCACGAGCACACAATAATCACTTGTGCAAAGAAGCTCTATGACATGCCAAACATTCACACAACCATCATGGCAACTTCACCACTGTTTCACACTCCTGAGCAATGGGGTGTTCCTGGGCAGCCTTTCACAGGCTCAGCGTCCTTTCAAAGACAGGGACAGCACTGGCAACTAACCATGGAACGGGCCTTTGGACCCTGCCTGTGTGCTTCCAGGAAGCATCTGGATGGGCCGTTGGTCTGATCTGGTCAGCAGGGTTCTCCTTCAATCTTATGGAGCTTTATTGTAGTATCTATTTGTTTACAAATGTACATGTTGATCAAGAAAGTGGGGAGCGGGCATGAACTCAAACAGCACTAGTCCCCAAAAGTCGCATTCATCCCCCATGACTACTTTTTGCCAGCAAGCTGGGGTGGTGGTGGAAGAGCTCTCTTTTGTAATCTCTGTCTACTTTCAAACCTATCTGTCCCCCCCACATTTCCTTTCACACACATTCAGGAAAACAGTTTTAGCCCCTCTCTGGCAGGTTGATGCAACCAACATTCTTAGCTGACCTAGACTGCCTGTCTTCAATTAGTGCCTTTTCACACACGATGAAGGCAAACCAGAATTGTCACTAAAGGTATGCGAGACAGAGAGACTCAGCCCCACTTTACTCTCTCCTGAACTGCTGTGGCACACGTTTGCAAACACAAATGGATCTCCACTTCTTGTTTGGTCACCCTTTTATACGTTCAAGTTTACACAAAATGCCTTAGATGTACACCTAAAAAAAAGGAATGGGTGAGATCAGGCCTCCTTTTGCAATGCTGCTTGCAGGATAGTTCTACAGCTCATCCTAACACTAGCTAAATCTTGTCGTTTTTTCCTGTATAATATTGCCAGGATTCGATCATTTTTGTCTGTCTCTTCTGCCAAGACGCTTGTTCATGCGCTGGTCATTTCACGGTTGGACTACTGCAACCTTCTTTTCTCTGGCCTTCCTTCTTCTCACATCAGTCCGTTGGTTTCTGTTCACCACTCTGCCTCAAAGATCATCTTCTTGGCTCACCACTCTGACCATGTTACTCCGCTTCTGAAATCTCTTCATTGGCTTCCAATTCACTTCAGAATCCAATATAAACTTCTCCTGTTAACCATCAAAGCTTTTCACTATCTAGCTCCTTCCTATCTCTCCTCTCTCATCTCACACTATTGCCCCGCTCGTGCTCTTTGCTCCTCTGATGCCATGTTTCTCGCCTGCCCAAGGGCCTCTACTTCCCTTGCTCGGCTTCGTCCATTTTCTTCTGCTGCCCCTTACGCCTGGAACACTCTTCCAGAACATTTGAGAACTACAAGTTCAATCGCAGCTTTTAAAGCTCAACTAAAAACTTTTCTTTTTCCTAAAGCTTTTAAAACTTGATGTTGTGCGGACTTTATACTGTTAGTTTTACCCTACCCTGTGCCTGCTTACCCTACCCTGTGCCTGTTTGCATTCTCTTCCCCTCCTTATTGTTTTACTATGATTTTATTAGATTGTAAGCCTATGCGGCAGGGTCTTGCTATTTACTGTTTTACTCTGTACAGCACCATGTACATTGATGGTGCTATATAAATAAATAAATAATAATAATAATAATAATAATAATAATAATAATAATAATAGCTTGGTGCAGTTGCAACACAGCTCCATTGGATATCCCCCACCCCTTTCAGTTTCTGAGCCAATCTAACTGTTCCAATCCACACCTTTCAGCATTTTTGCTAACCATGGTTAGCTCAAACAACAGACAAACCAATTTTTATCTCTCCCACCTCCCCACCCCAACACACACAGAAGTTAGCAGGCTTACAACCTGCCAGGGCTTGGAACTCGAAATATGTGATGCATCATGAAATTTCATGAAATCTCTGGTGAATCTCTCTGAGTCACTATTGTTCCGCTTAAGTAGCACTAGGACTCAGCCTTGACGCATGCAAAGTAATAATCAAGAAGTGCTCTTAAGCATGCACAGAGTGCATCTTCCTCCCAACTAAATACACTCTCGCTCCTGCAAAAATAAATCTGGAGTAAGAGGATTTGGTTTCAAGGCAAGTCTTGAGCCACACCCCACCTGGCTTCTCAAGGGGTCTGCTAGCCCAGGACCACTTGGAGCCCTAGCCTACAAACGCCATCAGATCCACCACCTTGCTTTCACCACCTGCAGCAGAAGCAGAGAATGACCCCAAGGGTGCAGGAGTTTAATACCCAGGCAGCACAGCCCTGGACATCTGTCGGGTGCACTTCTACACTTGATATTAGCCAAAAGGCCGGAACACATGCAGAGTGCAGTTGTCCCAACTCACCGTTATTAATGGTTGACGCTTGACCACACGTCCATCTGAACTCAGGCAGGTGTGGAATAGAGGCTTTCAAACCAGATGAACCCCGACCACTCTCCTTGAGAAAAATCTGGGGTGGGGGGAACCCATGGCGACAGCAATCGGTAAAGAGCACGTCTGTCCTATTCTAGTGGAGAGAAACAGCTGTCCTAGGCAGCCATCATCGAGGATCCCCTGGGGCGTAAAGCTGGGCCTCGCGCCCTGAATCGATTCAGAGTTCGTGCACCGCCACACGTCCTCTCCCTTCCTCGCAATCCGGAGCGGTGCAGGGCGCGCGGATCCGAATTAACTCCCGCTCTGACCTCGTCGCCATTGTTTTTGCAAATCGTGCCAGGACGGATCGTGGTGGGAGTAGCCGGATCCTCCCTCCGCGGCTTTGGACGCCCGCGGGCCTCCCCTTCCTATTCGATGCTCGCCGCCAGTCCCACCCGCCGCCGGACACCTGCCATCCGCATGCAGGCGCTTACCTCCGGCCTGAGCTGCGCCGTCCCAAGCCTGCTCCTTCCTCAGTGAGAGGCGGCGGCCATCTCCGAAGGATCCGCGGGCTGGCAGGGCTGCTGGGAGTTGTAGTCCCTTGTCAGCACAAGTGATGGCGTGGGAAACCTACGCCACGTCTCGCCTCCTCCTCCCTCCGAAGCACCCCCGAGTGGATCGCAGGCCCGGAGGAT
Organism: Elgaria multicarinata webbii; assembly: GCF_023053635.1. NCBI lineage: Eukaryota > Metazoa > Chordata > Lepidosauria > Squamata > Anguidae > Elgaria > Elgaria multicarinata. The sequence goes on from NC_086173.1 coordinate 144,274,385, forward strand.
GAGGGAGCCCCTTCCTCTCTCTCTCTTTCTCTCTCTCTCGCTCTGTGTGTGTGTGTGTGTGTGTCACAGGATGGCGCTGATTATGGAGGTGCCACCGTTTTTCCGATGTTTGTGGGGCCCCGTTAATGTGCCTTTAATGGCGACGTCATGGCAAACAGAAATTCAACAGCTGCTAAGTTTCCCCTCTCCCCCGCCCCCAGCAGGTAGGGAGCGCACTAATCCTAAATAACAGCCGCATTGCGTGAAAATCAGCCCCCAAATGCCAACATCTTATCTGGAGGCATCTCCATCTAGGGTTATCGTCTTCCTGGCTGGTTTTGCTCCAGTGCCGAGAATCATACAGCTGGAAGGAACCCCTAAAACTCATCTAGTTCAACCCCTCTGCCAATGCAGAAAATCCACTACTGCAGCATCCAAGATAGAAGTTTTTCAGCAGAGGCCACCTAAGGAGTCCGCCCCCTTCTAAGGCAGTCTGTTCACTGTCAAAACAAGTCATAAAGTCAGGAAGTTCGTCCTTATGTTTTGTCTAAATCCCTTTTCTTGTAATTTGAAGCTCTGGTTTGGGTCATACCCTGTGAAGCAACTGAAAACAAATTTGCTCCATCATCCATGCAATAACCCTTCAAATATTTGTAGATGGCTTTCGTATCACCGTCTCTTCTTCAGGACAAACATACCAGTCCCTTCAACCTTTCGTCTTAAAACCTGGTGTCCCCAGGCCTCTCCCAACTTTGTTGTCTTTCTCTACACACATTCCAGTTTATGAATATCCTTCAGCTGCGGTGGCCAGCTTCTTAACAGCAGACTCACACAAAGAAATTAAGCGGGTGAAACTTTCCCTGGCATGGAGAGAATTTCTATGAAAAGCTTCACCTGCTAACTCTGTATCAGTTTGCGCTGTTAAACACAAAAGTAGAGGCGGGGTGGATGGAGGGGAATGAACAACCAAGCTTCCCACATATCTCGCTGATGGCTCTTAATTCATCATTAAGGAAGCCACTGACATAAGAAACCAGGAGCCGGAGCCCTGTTCTGTGTTGTATATTAAAGTTTATTGAATTACCGTGTAAGAATTTTGCTCTGTAATAAAGTCATCTGGGATCTAAACTGATTATTTACAGACAAAACTTCTCATTTCATGATAAAATTCCTACTTTGCTGAGAACAATATCTACAATAACATTATTACACTACAGAACAAAACGAAACGGGCTGGTTTGTTTGTCAAGCTTTCCAGATTAATAATAATTGATTCTCCAGTCGGTTGAGAGAGCACATTTGGGCAACTGGACCGGAATGCAAAAAGGGAAAGTGGGATAGTGACTTGGGATGCAAGAAACCAGAAAAGAAACACACACACCCCCCACAAAGTCCAGTAAGGGGCTGCAGCCCATCCCCAATAGCGGTCATGAGCAGATTCTTTCAACAAAATTAAGCCCCCCTTCGAGGATGTTCCTTCCAGCATTTATGGTGAACTGAAAGATCTATTGAGCATATAAGGCAGACTCCCCCAACCTGGTGCCCTCCAGATGTTGTTGCACTTCAGCTCCCATCAGCCCCTACCAGCATGGCCAATAGGCAGAAATGCTGGGAGTTGTTCAAAACACCCGGGAGGGAAGGACCAGGTTGTGGGGAAGCTGATATAGGATTACTGAGATGTTAGCAGGACAAGTATCCTCTCTTTAACAGTCTCATAACTCTGGTAGTGGAAGTAGCCACAGCCTTGCCATAAGGTTGCCAGCTGACCAGAACAAAAGCCCTGTTCTGCTCAAGTGTATTTCAACAGCATATTTGATCTGTAGAAATCAGAAGAGGCTTATTTTCACAGCATGGCAACACACGCATTATCCACCTGTTGGTGTCTGGAGATCTTCTCAGGCCTCTAAATGCCAAGAACCAATTTGCTAGAGACTGGTGAGATTGGGGGGCAACTGCAATGTACCTCTAGCATAAATATGAGGGCAGCTGCCATCCTGTTCTGTAAAACATACCGTGTGTCCAAGAGCCATCCATGCAGGACTTTCACAGTACAAGAAGGACAATCATCCAGCTGTACAGAACTCAAGACTAAAGTTCTCCTCAGAGGCAAGACTTAACTTAAACCAGGACTTTTGACTTGCAATCAGGTTTTCAATTATAAAGCCAGTCTTGGAATGGGGGAATAGTAAAGGCAAGAGGCGTCCCGATCTTGTACAAAGTGACTTTCCTTCAGCACTAAGCAGGGAAGAACTTCCAGGTCAAAGGGCATGGCTTCCAAGCTGGCTCAATATAACAGGCAGAAGAAATATATGAAGGCAGGATTGAGAGCTTCAAGGATTATACCAAAGGGATAAGCAGTTGTGTTACCATGAGAGTTGTGTTCCAGAGCACAAGAGACACAAAATAGGTTAAGGCGACATTATACTATTGTAGGTGAGGCTCCACATAGGAGGGGTTGGATGAGGCATGTGGCTAGGGGAGTTTTAGGATTTCCATAGCCCTCCCCTGAGAGTCTCACATGCGTAATCTCAGTAATCTTTACAACTACTACGTAACTAGTACCCTTATCAGCATTCCCCAAATGATAAACTGGAGGTTGTGGCTGAAGGCACCGAGGGAGGTTATGGCTAGGCTGAGATCTGACCCAGGAACTTTCAAGTGGATGATGGATGCTCGTCCTAAGCAGCAGACACCAGCATTTGAATTTCTTTGGCAAACTAGGCATGGCCCAGGAGATTCATGAAAAGGGTCTCTTGCATTATTGTTAAAAGACAGCACGATTTGAATTGGAACTGTGATCTTGGGGAGTGGGATAAATCTTTCTCCACTGGTGCCATTTTCTTGATTTAAGTCCCTCTGAAGCTGGTGTTTGCCCCAGAGGGGAAAACATGCAAGAAGCCACATGGTAGCTGTAGGTTCTACCGCACAAGAAAAGTAGTTTCAGGGAGTTTTAATTCAGGAAAATGGCACAGAGAAATCCCCCAACACCATGACAGCTCCTAACAGCTGCAGTTAAATAAATAAGCAAAAGAAAAACTTGCAGATATCCTTCGCACGGATTTGCCACATCATATCTAGTTTGGGCCTTACCTGATCAACCTATTTTGGTCCATAAATGTGTAGATTGTTAAGTTACACAAAACTCTTCATAGGAACGAGTGAAGAGTTCTGAGGAACTTGAAAGCTTGCATGTGCTTATCACAACAGAGACGGTCCAATAAAAACTTCTCATCTCTTCTGTTTTGCAGTCTGGGGGTACACCAATGAGAAAACCTGCCAGTCAGGCAAAACCCTGACAAAAAAGATGGCATTACTACCGGAGGGCTTGCAAAAAAAGAGCGATCCCTGCTACTGGATCTATTTGCGAAGAAGGGTCCCAATCTGCCACTTGATATAGCTGACCGGAGCACAAGTGCTGCTTTGGGTTTGGACTGGAAATATACCAAGAGCAGCACTGAAGCCTCCTGGGTCAAGAAGGGGCAAAGGGACAAGGTATTGGGAGTGCTGGTGTGGACACACCTCATCTGGGTTTATCGTAACAGAAAAGAATGGGGAACACATTTCAGCTGAGCTACAAGATAGGGTTGCTGACGGACCAGAAATGAACACCATCTGGTTGTTCCTGAGCCTTTTAAGCCGGAACTAAGAAACCGGCAAGTGATGCTTTTCATGACAGGGACAGAAATATTATCACCTGCTAATAAGGCCTGCAGATCAAGCTGCTCCCGAAGGCACAGGGGGATGGCAACCCCAGCCCGAGAAGCAACGAAAGCTGCCGCTTGGGGACTTCGGCCTCAGACCTCAGAAGGCGTCAGAGATGCAAGCGATGGCTTCTGTAAAGAAGCTGAGCAGCCCCCTGGCAGAGCTAAGAAAGCCTCATGGAGCTCAGGGCAAAAGGAGGCGTGGGAGGAAGAGGCTGTCCACTCAAGGAGGAAGCGCTAAGACAAAGGGGGAAGGAGTTAACGTCTTGAAAGCTCTGAAAATATTCCCACCACCACCACCAACTACCGTGCGATCTACGGATCCTACTCAAAAACAGCGGCAAGCGGGAGTGCAAGGCAGCCGGAGGGAAGCAGGACTTCCTTTGTGCTTTCTGGAGAGCGTGGCGAGGCGTGGGGGGGTCTTGCGCCTGAAGAAGCGGCTGCGGAAACGCTTCGTGGACCGCCTCGACTGGCCGTGGCTAAGCAAGACGGAGGTGGCTCCTCCACGCTCCAGGGATCTGGGCAGGCTTCCAGCTACCTGCGAGCCCCGGCGCTTCCAAGTCCTAGGCCTCTGGCGCGCCCTTCCTCAGCCAGTTCCTCTGTGCTTGTCCTAGCCTGCTTCGGAAAGGAAGTGCCGCTGGATGAAACAGGAGAGACCCGGAGGGCGGGGCAGGGCGGCTCTCCCCTTGCTTAGCCAGGAGGATGTCCTCTCTCGGGGCCCAAGGGAGTCTGTAGACGCTCACGCAGCTTCAGGGCCCCTGCCTGAGCTGTCCTTTGCAGTGTCTTCAGGCTGCAGAGGGGAGAGGCAAAGATCCGGCGTCCCCCCGCCCCGGCGTCCCACACCTAGTCTCTCACCCCCTTGGCACATTCACGACAACAGGCCTCCTGGCCGCTTGGCTCAGCCCATCTGGAGGAACCCAGGTTCTGTTTAGGGAGGATTTCCCTAGCGTTCATTATTATCATCACCATCATCATTATTTTTATTATTATTATTTTTAAAAAGTCTGTATAAAAAACAAAGTCCGCTGGCACCCTCGGCCCCTCTCGCTGGGCCTTTCCTGATCTGCGGCTGCTTCCTCTGTCCACCTCCACGTGGAGTGTCTGGTCCTGACTGCAACGGGTGCCGCCTGCTCCCCCCCCCGTCTCGGCCTGACTGTCCCTCTGTGCACGTCACAAGTCTGTGACTTTGTTCTCCACTGCTGCGGCGATCTGCTGCAGGCGGTATCCCAGCTGCATCTTCTGTGCCGTCGGGTCCTCCTCCAAGGCAGTGATGATCTGCAGGGAGACTCAGAGCCGTTAGCCAAGGGTGGCGGGGGTGGGGTACGGATGGACCTTCAGCCTCAAGGCTGGGCTTTTGAAGAGGATGCTGCGAATGCTGTTAGCCAAAGGCTCCAATCCCCAGTGATAGCTAATGTAGACACCCCCATCCCCCAGGCCTTAAGGTATTTGGAAGGGGCCCTGCTCAGGGTGCCTTCCTTGCTGGAATAGGGCTGGTATCCATTAGAAGCAGGGCCTTTTTGATAGTGGCGCCCCAACTGCAGAATGCTCTTTCCCCGGAAGTCTGCAGAACTCAATTCCTTTCTTCCTCCAATTGAATTCCTATTTCTTTTCTCCCTGCAATCCTTTCAATGGCCAAGGGGTGAGTGCTAAAACAATCCTTTGGTAGGGGTCACGGGGGGGGGGGGGGAGTAGGAGGGAGGAGAATTGGTCTGGGAGGATACTTGTGCCCTCCCAGTAGCCATATCCCTTCCCTGAGATCCTCAGTCTGCCCAGGCACACCTTTAAGCTCAGGCTGATGGAAAGCAAGTGGCAAGCTTCCCTTCAGCCATCCATGCTCCCAGTGGCCAGGGGAGCTCACACCTGGCTACACTGCTCTCTGCTGCTAGGGGCATTTCCGTAGCACTATACAGGCTCAATCCGCCAATTTGTGGAGTTTGGGGAAAGGCACAGGGTTGTTTTGACTCTCCACAATTTTTCTGCAAGGGAAGGCACTGGAGCATGGGTTCTCAACAAGGGGGGAATTCCCCCCCCCGGGGGGGGATTTTAGGGTTCCAGGGGGGGAATTGGGGCCACTATTCAGCAAAGTATGATGTCCTGTAGATTATGTCTTCCTACACATGTTATTCAAAACGTCCCAGAAAAGTGTCATGTTGTCCGCAAAAGCCAGGCCTTTGCTCTCTTTTCTCTCCCTCCCTCGCAATCCTAGAAGTTTCAAGCTTCCTTTTAAAGGGGCAACGCAAAGCATGTGAGCTGAGAATGTAAAAGGGGCCATGCTTTGCGTTGCCCCTTTAAGTGGGACTAATCTAGAAAAATAAATAAAAGATTTTCAATATTATATGCATATTATTTGGAATGCACCTTTTGAGTTAGACTGTCTTGGGAAGGGGGTAACTATATTCTGAACAATGGTGAAAGGAGGGAATGGAGCAAAAATGGTTGAGAACCACTGCACTAGAGACCATCTCGCCTCTTGCCTTCTCCCATCCCTTCCCATTCAGACTTCCCCTTGCAGCCATTTGAAAGGGCCCATCCTGCTCCAGCTGCTTCGGCCACCAGGCCAGAAGAGAGCGAGAGAGAACTTTTGCCCTTTGCCGCCCAGGCCAGCAAATGCCCCCGCCCCCCTGCAACCCACAGATATTGAACCTTTTCCAGCTGAGGGGCTGAATCTGGCTCTCAGGGCCGCATTCCAGTGGCATGTTTTAGCTGAAAGTCCGTATCGACAGTAGCTAAGCCTCTAGAGGGGCATTTTAACCTTTCAGAATGGGCCTGGGGGAAATATACAAAAGCTGGGAAACTCTGTATTGGATCTGGTTTTGGAAGGATGGAGAGGAGTCAGATGTGAACTTACCCAGAGTCATATGCAGTGTTTAGTAGCATATGCGTACTTATTTAGTAGAGTAAGTTGGCAATAATTACGAAGTTCTCATAGCTGTATAGTGACGGTCAGGTTTTTTTGCTGCTTAACACCAAGCAGACAGCCATTCATTGCACTTCATACTTTATGAAGATAAGATTTGTTTTTCCTTCTTTCCTGCCAAGAAATTAAACCCCGCCTTCTTTCTACTTCTTCATGAAGAGAGGTGTGTGTGTGTGTGTGTGTGTGTGTGTGTGTGTGTGTGTGGGCTGACCATTTCTGGAACTTAGGAGTGACACTTATAAAATCCAAACACACTGGCTTGGCTCTTGGTTCTGACTTCGGGAGGAGGAAGGGTGCCTGCCTGCCCGGAGACCCGAGGCCTGTGGGATGACACCCCGTTGCATCCAAGGAACCAATGCAACACCTAGTAAAGGGATCGTGATCTGCCAGTTGAGGGTGCGTATAAGGTTTCCTTTGTCTTTATTATCTGAATCCATTTTCTATCAACAAACCAGATCATTCTTTCATACAAGTGAACTTGAGTCATATTGGTACCCTCAAATCTGTTTAATGGGGGTCCTTGGCTGGATCAGGATTAAGATCAACACCAAACCACCAAAGAACAGCGGAAGGTGTGTGGGGGGGGGCAGATTTGGCCCACAGGGCTGAGGTTCCCCACCCCTGCTGTAACCCATTGGGATGGCGGGAGGGCCCTGCCTCCCCTGGCAGCCTTTTCAGAGGGCTCCTTCAGCCTATTGACACTTCCTAGGTCAGAGGGTGTCTTACACTCTTCCTATGAGTAAGGAATTATGACCGAATCATTTTAGTACTGAGGAGGTTTTATTAGGTATCTATTCTGAAGCTCTTTTGAACTATCTTGTTAGCAGAGGTCTCTCCATTTTTAACAGGAAACTGTAAAGTAGCCATCATATTGCAGGCAAAATGTCATCATGTCCTGTATGCGAGAATGTCTCCTTGAGTGCATCCTTCTTATCTAACATAAACAAGAGCTCCGGCTCCAGTGCTGCTGTGTCAAAGTTAACCTTTTGTAACTTATTGTAAGGCCAAAGGTATTGTTTATAGAACAGAGAGGATTGTTTAGCATAATTAGCTATGCCCCAGTGTTATGCTCTGATTGGTTTATGCTGCTACTGGGCCCTGCCCCTTGCAAGCTCAAATACTGTACTGTATTCCCTATGTCTTTTGTCTGATTGCTCCCTTTGAAGAGGCCAGGCCTTGATTACTAATCAATAAAGCGCTTTCGAACCCTCTGTCACTGGAATGGTGGAGTCGTGCTTAAGGGCTGTTTGGATTTCGTCCCTGGGTGAAAAGAACATTGATCTAACAATCTTTTATAGAGAAAAGCTACGGATAATGTATTCATATTTTGGTTCATTGTTTTTTTCTCACTTTGAGTAACGGGTGACACCCACACCCCGCCCCCAATGCGCACAAATTCTTATGAATTATTTTGAATCATCCCCCTTAAGGAAGGTTGGGGATCATATTGTAATGCAGTTAGGACACAATGCAGCCCCAGATGTGGTTCAGACGTTCTTGCGGTAAGTCGGGGTGTGTGGGAGGGGGTTGGAATTAAATTATACATTTAAGGAGGGTTTTGGAAGACAGCAGTCTATGATATTGCCACCCATGTTTTATACACAGCATTCATTGGGAAAGGAGGTAGGGTGGAACTACTAGATAAACCACTGTTTCCCCAAGGCTAATGGGGTTCCTCAGTCGCCCTGCTGGAACAGTGCCTGTGAACCGCCCTCACCTGGTCATAGTACTTGTTGATGTACTTGTAGAGTTCGTGCAGCGCCACCAAGGAATTGAGTTCACCTGAGTAATTCTGCAAGCAAGAGATAACTGCTGTCAGTGACCGAGGGAGCCAAAGCTCCCCTTTATTCATCCCACTTCAACAGCTCTGGGGTGTGTGTGTGTCAGGGGTCGAGTTGCAAATTAGGCAGGCAACATGGTGAAGGAACCACAGGGGCTTAAGTGTCATAAAGATTTATGAAGCTCCGGCACCCAGGCTGCTGTTTTATACCAGGCCAGAGGATTTGTCCATCGGCAGCGTCTCAGGCCTCATCATCTTTTCCATCACTACCATCCAACCCTTTTAACTCACATGGACTTATACAAAACACCCGCAGAAGTCTGGGGATCCCCTTGCCTGGCAGTAGCAGGGGAATCCCTCGTTTATCTCTCATCAGACAGGAAGGGGATCCTGTCCTTATCAGAGGTAAGGGAGGGACAGGCGCTACTTACCCGTGATAGTTCAGCCAGGGCGGAATTCATCTCCTGGTCGCTGGCAGAGATGGTCTGGCGAATATCTGCATAGTACCTGCAAAGGTCGAAATACTTAGGATCCATTTCTCCACTCGAGTCGTTTGCCTTTCTTCCTCCCTCCACGTACCCAGCTTGCCCCTCCGATCCCCTTTCTTACCTTTCCACCATCTGCTTATAGCGTGGAATGTCACGGGCGTAGAGCAGCTTGTTAATGGGGGAATCCTGGAAAGGCCACAATGGGAGCAAGAATTTAGTGACAAGGCCCAGAAAACGGCAAATGTAAGGATTACAAAAACACCCTACCAAGGGGATGGGGAGGAAAGAAAGGAGAGGAATCACTGCAGAGAGATGTGAAGGGTACAAACCTCCCGCATCCCTTAATCCAAGGAATCCAGTCCTCAGCCTTGTCTGGTAATTGGCCACACGGGTCAGAGTTGTACTGCATGATAATGAGGTTGAGCAACTTGCTATGTTCAGTGCCAGTTTTTGGGAAACTGATAGATGTGTGCAGTACGCAACCCCAGCCCTAGCACTAACATAGCTGAACCATTTTGCCCCCTTTGAGATGTATTATTAGCCCCCAGCAGCTTAGAATCATAGAATAGTAGAGTTGGAAGGGGCCTACAAGGCCATCTAGTCCAACCCCCTGCCCATTGCAGGAATCTACCTTAAACCATTCCTGACAGATGGTTGTCCAGCTTCACAGGGGCCACATCACAACTCAGTTGCGAAACAACGGCAGCAACTAGACCATAAGAACCCACCTGCTGGATCAGACCAAAGGTCCATCTAGTCCCGCCTCCTGCTTCCCACTATGGCTAACAAGATACCTGCGTCATATAACCAACCCAATGTGGATTTGGAGCCACCCCAGAGCAAATACGACATCAAGATAGCCCCTTGTTGCCATGATGCATGTACAGCTCACTGGACAGAGACAACCATCTGTCAGGGATGCTTTAGGGTGGATTCCTGCATTGAGCAGGGAATTGGGCTCAATGGCCTTGTAGGCCCCTTCCAACTCTGCTCTTCTGATTCTATGAAACTCTGGCTGGGGCACATGGTGGCTGACAGGTCCCCTGCTGAATATGCACTAGAACAGGGGTGTTGAACCTCTGTCCCGTGGGCCAAATCTGCTCCTCTGGGGGTTCCCCAAATGGCCATTCCCCCCCACATCACCAAGTGGTTCCTATTTCCCACCCCCAACTCCACACAGTGCATAGTTAAATTATGGAACTCACTACCACAATATGTAGTGATGGCCACCAATCTGGATTTATTTCTTTATTTTATGTATTTAAGGATTTTTATGCCGCCATTCAGCCAAAAAAGGCTCTCATGGCAGCTTACAAAAGTATTTCTTGACAGTCCCTGCCCACAGGCTTACAATCTAAAAGACATGACACAAAAGGAAAGGGGATTGGGAGGGAGGAGGAGGAGGAGGGGGGAAAGGAAAGCAAATTCAGACACTACAATCTTAGTTGGAAAGTTCAGCAGTTACAGTTGACAGCAGGAGGGAGGGGGCTCTCAGCTGGAGCTGGACCCAGGCACGGTGGAGAGGTGCCTGGCTGCTGCTTCCTCCCTCACTGGTGGCCTCCGCAGAGACATGGATGGCTTCAAAAGGGGGTTGGATAAATTCCTGGAGGCAAAGGTTATCAATGGCTACCAGCCCCGATGGTTGTGTGCTATCTCCAGTATTTGAGGCAATAAGCCTGTGTGCACCAGTTGCTGGGGAACATGGGCGGGAGGGTGCTGTTGCACCATGTCCTGCTTGTTCATCCCTGGCTGATGGCTGGTTGGCCACTGGGTGAACAGAGTGCTGGACTAGATGGACCCTTGGTCTGATCCAGCAGGGCTCTTCTGATGTTCTGATGTTCTAATTGTTTGGTGGTTTCCTGGGATCCCCCCACCAAACACCCATTCGAAAAGGTTGAAATGCCTCTCCTAAGGCTTAGTTACTGGCAGGAAGAACTGTAAGCTAAAATGTGCTGGTATTTTGGGTATTTTGATCCTTCCTTCCTTTGCTTTTGGCCTCACCCACCCCCATCGGCATGCGCAGCACATTCCATTAGGGTGTGCACGCAAGGAATTTTTTTTTTTAAAGGCAAACATTTACTGAATACTCAATCATAAAGGACATTATTTTCATTCGTTTATTTATTAAGCACTGTAGACACTGATGCCCTACTCTGTGTTCAGCTTGCTTGACTGGGGAGGGCTGTTGCAGGTGGGGCATTGGTGGGGCTTTGTGGTGACACTGGCCAGAGGAGGGGCTTTCGAGGTGATATAAGCCTTCGAGGCCCCTCCTCCTGGCCTCTTGGAAGTGTGGCTCCCAGCAGAGCGATTCCTTTTCACTCCTGCTGCTGGGAGCAATAGCGCACTGGCTGGTGGTAGCGGCAGCGAAGCAGCCAGAGGGCAGCCAGAGAACTGTTCCCCCTCTGGATCCCTACTCAATGGCCTCCTCAATTCGGTGCTTATTGCTTGAGGCATTAGGGTGTGCCTGGGGACACCCAGCACACCCCTTGTGCACGCCTATGCCCACCCTTGAATGGGATCCCCCCCCAAAGAGCTTCCCCGAAATTGAGTTGAGGTTCAACACCCTTGCACTAGAAGGTGAACAGTTGATCTGGGCAGCCCCACTGGCTCCAAAGGGCAAGGGGGAACCACCATACGAGAGCAGAGAGGAACAGCCAGAGGTTGAGAACAACCAGAGTGCGGCTCAGATTTCAACCAAGGGTTCAAAAAAACGTTCTGGATGAGAGCTCTGCACTTAACGCCGTAGTGAATTATGGCAAAGACAATACAACAAAAATGGCTTGGATGTCCCTTGCTGTCTGTCACATCTCCGGTACTAGCGTCCACGATAGTTGTGCAACTGCGTCCCACATGACAAGTCACATTCGTGCTGACAGAACAGCATTTTCCCAGTGAGAAAACATCACGGGCCGTGCATAAGGGAAAGGGACCCACAGTGGCAGGTGCAACCTTGAGAAAAATGCCTGGATGCCCTGCAACGAATGGGAACATCTGCCGGACATTTATTGCTTTAGGAAATGCTGGTCTAGAAAGCAGACGGCTTCTGGATTTGTCGACCGGCGGCTGAACATAAATGGGAGGCTTCTGCCCAGGCCTTCCCTGACTTACCCGACCCAGCTTGTGGTCGGCGAGTGTGCAGGAGTCCATGAAGGTCTGAGCAATGACCAGGAGCACGGCTTCCACGTTATCCGACGTCTGCACGTCAAAGACGAACTCGGGGTTCTTGATAATGTTGATCCAGAACCTCAGGGGCAGGCTGTAGTGAGAAGAAGAAATATTCAACAGACCTGCACTTGCTGGGAGCTCCCAGATAAGGTAAGGCCCAGCACTGGACAACAGGTGGGACATAATTGTATTTATTTATTTATTTATTTATTTATTTATTACATTTCTATACCACCCAATAGCCGAAGCTCTCTGGGCGGTTCACAAAAATTAAAATCATAGTAAGACAATCAACAGGTTAAAGGCACAAATACACAACACAATATAAAAAGCACAACCAGAATAAAAACCACGTAGCAAAATTGATATAAAATTAAAATACAGAGTTAAAACAGTAAAATTTAAATTTAAGTTAAAATTAAGTGTTAAAATACTGGGAGAATAAAAAGGTCTTCAGCTGGTGATGAAAGGAGTACAGTGTAGGCGCCAGGCGGACCTCTCTGGGGAGCTCGTTCCACAACCGGGGTGCCACAGCAGAGAAAGCCCTCCTAGTAGCCACCTGCCTCACTTCCTTCGGCAGGGGCTCACAGAGAAGGGCCCCTGTAGATGATCTTAAGGTCCGGGCAGGTACATATGGGAGGAGGCGTTCCTTCAAATAACCTGGCCCCAAACCGTTTAGGGCTTTAAATGTCAATACCAGCATATATAATAATAATAATAATAATAATAATAATAATAATAATAATAATAATGCTGCTGCAAAAACTACAGCAGGTTAGTCCAGTGAATTAGAACCAAACCAGATAACGTGATACCAAATATGTCATTAGAAAGCAAATTCAAGATTCATATCTATATCACTGTAGGCCCGGGGGTGTGGGTTGATTTTTGTTGGGACTGCAACACACAGGGAGGGGAGGTTTGACAAACTGGGGCAGCATTTCGCGCTACTTCTGGTTTGGCCCTTAGATCGTTTGGTTTGGATCTAGGAAACCTGCACAGCCATCAATGTATCAGAATGCTTTGGGCAGGTTACATTCCCTGTGCCTCAATCACCCAAGCTGTAAAATGGGGATACTAAGAGCCTAGCCCACACGGCTGGTGTGACAATGAGGACTAGATAACACAGGAGGGGCAGCAGGAATGGGCGTGGCCCATTTCTGCCAGAGTATTGTCTTCTGTTGGGCAAAGGAGAACACGGCGTCTGAAGATTTCATTGGGATATTCTGCTAGGCATCAGCTCCGGCTGCATACCTGTTTGTCTTCCAGATGTGGATGGTCTCTGGGTCTGTGATCCCGTGATTCAGTGCTTGCTCATCCAGCAGATCAAAGAAATACTTCACAGCCATCGGGACGGGGCGGCTGGTACTGAGGATCACTTGGAACAAGTCGTCCACAAACTTTTGCAGTGTCCCCTGCAGGCAGAAATCAGGACAATGGGCATTTGCCCAGCTCAGTTTGGGGGCAAGTGAATGGAAGAATGATGATGGCTATGAAGAAAAAACTACATCCGTCTTCCAGTGCCAAGGCAGCCACAGCCTGACGGCAGAATGACATATTACCCGGGGTTCCATAATTGTTTTTTGGGGGGGACTTTCTCCCCTTTACACCAGATGTGGGGAATCTTTTTTGGCCTTAGGATCACATTTCCTATGGGAAATCTTTTGGGGGCTGCATGCCAGCAGTGAGTGGGGATGGACGCACCCCACACTCTCTCTCAAACATACTCCCCATCCATCTATTCAATTCTATTACTCTGCTCCCTTCTTTCTCTCCCTCCACCCCACCCCACCCCACCCCACCCCACCATACCCCTGCTTTACACAACAAGGCTGCCAAGGCTCTTTCCCCACTGTGTATCCTCCAAAGTCCTTTCCCCAAAACTTAGAAGAAAAGAAGAGCCATGTTGGATCAGGCCAAAGGCCTATCTAGTTCAGCATTTGTTCTTGCAGTGGCCAACCAGACGACCCAACAGGAAGTCCACAAATAGGACAATGTGCAACAGCACCCTCCTTCCCATGTTCCCCAGCAACTGGTGTACATAGGCATATTGCCTCCGATATTGGAGGTAGCACATAGCCATCAGGGCTAGTAGCCTTCGATAGCCTTCTCCTCCAGGAACTCGTCCAATCCTCTTTTAAAGCCATCCAAACTGGAGGCCATCACTCCATCTTGTGGTAGTGAATTCCATAATTTAACTATACGCTGTGTGAAGAAGGACTCTCTTTGATCCGTCTTGAATCTCCCAGTCAGCTTCAAGGGATGACTCCAGGTTCCACTGTTATGAGAGATCTCCACTTTCTTCACCCCATACATAATTTTGTACACCTCTATAATGTTTGCCTTCACTCGTCTTTTCTCTAAGCCAAGCAGTGCCAGGGATGTTAGAACCTTTCCTCACATAGGGGCCTCGCTCCAGCCTCTTGATCATTTCAGTTGTCCATCTTTTCTTCGCTTCTTCCAGCTCTACAACATCTTTTTAAAGGTGCGGTGACCTGAACTGTACAAATCCATGAAGTAGTCACGCCATAGATTTGTATAAGGGAAGTACGATACTGGCAGTTATATTTTTGATTCTCATGACGTAACTTTGCGGATGAGATGAAGTCACAAAACCTAGACTGACAGTGCAGTTCTATGCATGTTTACTCAGAAGTAACCCTTGCTGTTTCCAGTGGGGCCTGTTCCCGGGGAAATGTCCATAGAATTGAAGCCTGAGAAGATATGGGGAAAGAAAAAAGAAAAGAAAATGAGGACACCAGGGCTGGGGGGGTGCTCCTTCTTCACCTTCATGGAGAGGAGGCGGGTGAGATAGATCTCAGGAATGGCCTTGGCTCTCTCTCGCTCCCGCAGGCTCCCTCGACGATGTTTCGGCAGCTCAGGCTCCTCGGTCGGTTTCACCAGGTGCCATGGCTTCATCCCGCCCTCATCGGCATCCTCTAGCATTGGGGTCTCTACAACACAGAAAGCAATACGTGCCAAAAACAGTTTTGGAACTAGTGGAGGCTGGTGGCTCCGATGTCAATGGGGCGGTGAATCCACCCTGGGTTTCAGTCAGAACTATAGAAAGGAGCTATCCAAGGTTCTATGGAGAGCTCCTTCGGCGTTCTGAGTGGTTCTGACTGAAACCCAGAGCAGATTCACCGCCCCATTGACATCGGAGTCACCAGCCTCCATGGTTTGGAACTTGCTTCTGGATCAGCCTTCTCTTCCTTGATTACATTTGCATCCCCCATCTTTTCTCCAAAGAGTTCAAGAAGGCATTTATGGGCTCCCTCCACGTATTTACTTTCACAACAATTCTGTGAGGACCAAACTAAACATTCTCCTAATCACACACAGTGTTGGCTATGCATCATTGTCTCCCCTACTCTCGTGTACGTGTGTGTGGTCCACGGCACTTCTGGATGCTCCCTGGTTGGCCTCAGGCCTGTCTACTGTTCTCACCCTCCCTCCCTAACCAACTCAGGGACAAACGAAACGTTTTCCTAGTCACACCTAGTATAGCTATGCCTGGTTGTTTTCCATACTCTCGTGTAAGCGTGCATGGCCTTGATTCAGATCAGGGCCATGCCACTTTGTGAGGGGGTTAAGCCTTCTGCCCTCCACCACCCATTTTTCCTTGAAATTCCATCCAGCCTTTTTCTTTTTTTTTAACCCACTCCCTTCCCCACTCCCACTCCCCCGATAGGAAGATGGAATTGTGTGGGGAAAGGGTGAGTGGGTTGAACATCCCCCTTTCCCCACACAATTCCATCTTCCTATAGGGGGGGAGTGGGTAAGGGAGGTTTTTTTTAAAAAAAAGGCTGGATGGAATTTCAAGGAAAAATGGGTGGTGGAGGGCAGAAGGGTTAACCCCCTCACAAAGTGGCATGGCCCTGATCTGAATCAAGGCCATGCACGCTTACACGAGAGTATGGAAAACAACCAGGCATAGCTATACTACGTGTGACTAGGAAAATGTTTCGTTTGTCCCTGAGTTGGTTAGGGAGGGAGGGTGAGAACAGTAGACAGGCCTGAGGCCAACCAGGGAGTTTTAAGGGAGAGTGGGGATTTGAACCTGTGTCTTTCAGTTCTAGTCTGACACTCTTAACCAGTACATCACTAAAAGCCCTGACCTTCTCCCCCTGGAGTGCTGTAATCCACCCAAACTGGCACTGATATCTCCCCCTGCCCCCCCCCCCCACATTTATCTCCAACAATCAGTTCAGTCCCAGCTTTAACAAGAGTTGAGAACCGCCCAGAGAGCTCCCGCTATTGGGCGGTATAGAAATGTAATAAATAAATAAAATAAATAAATAAATAAATAAATAAATAAATAAATAAATAAATTGAGAGTGACTCACTCTCTCCAGCGATGTAATCCTGATTCTCCCTGGGGAGGTGCTTGGTCATACGAGGAACAAGAGCAACCGTGGCTCCATCAGGGACCTGAGCATGAACAAAAAAAACCACCTTTGGGTTAGACCGTATCCTCTGCTCCTCGTTTCAACACTACCTTGTTTTTACGTGTGACTGGAAAAACACGGGCGCATGCATTTTGGACCACTCTCACATACAGTCCAAGACATGTCCAACTCCACACATGCCAACACCCCTGGCTTTTGACCCAGTACAAGCCAGTTTGAAGCCCCCCCTCCCCCAAGTCATTGTCCTAAAGGTTAAGGCTTTTTAGCAAAGCCTTTGATAGCTAAATCCACCAGCCTGCACACTGCCTTGTTTTCATTGGATTTTACTGTTTTAAAATTTCATACTGGTTTTAACATGTTAATGGATTAATTTGTTTTAGAATTGTATATTTATTGTTCTATTTTATATATATATATGGTTTTATCTGTACGCCAACCTGAGATCCTTGTGATATAGGGCGGGATGTAAATGTTTTAATTAATAAATAAATAAATTATAAATGTGTGGGGATGCTCAAAAGAGATGATACTCAAAGGCAGCCTCCTCCAACCTGGCGACCTCTGGATGTGTTGGGGTTGATGGGAGTTGTAATCTGACATGTCTGGAGGTCATGAGGTTGGGGGAGGCGCATCTGCACATTATAAGCTTGAGGCAGCCTATGGCACATGCTCATTGCCATGTGCCTGTGTGTTTATTGTCTATGAAAAGTCACAGACAAATTTTTGTAACTTGACTTTTTATCTGGTGCTGGTCTATTTTTTGTTGTTGTCGTAAAAGCAGTGTTGGAGGTGGCTGACATCATTTTAAAAACAAAACCAACAATATTCAATGGAACAACTTAAAACCAACAGTAAAAAACAAAAGCAAACAGAACCAGGCAAGTGGAAGGCTTGTCTGAACAGAAAAAGTCTTTACCAGGTGGCAGAAAGATAGAGAAAGGGCTACATGCTGTATCCCAGATGGGTAAATATCTAGGGAATAGCCGTAGCTCAGTGTGATAGAGCACCAGCTTTGCGTACAGAAGGTCCCAGGTTCAATCCTTGCCATCTCCATTCTCTGCTGTGGCACCCCGGCTGTGGAATGAGCTCCTAAGGAGGTTCGCTTGGCACCTACATTATATGCTTTTAGACGCCAGGTGAAGACCTTTTTATTCTCCCAGTATTTTAACAATCTATAAATACATTTTAACATGGTGTTTTAAATTTGTAATTTTGCATTGCTGCTGTTTTTATCTGGTTGAGCTTTTTAATTGTATTTTATATTATGGTTTTATACTGTTGTTTTATATTATGAATGGTTTTAATTTCTGTGAACCGCCCAGAGAGCTCCGGCTATTGGGTGGTATAGAAATGTAATAAATAAATAAATAAATAAATAAATAAATCTCCAGGCAGGGCTGGAAAAATTCCTGCCTGAAACCCTGTGGGGAGCCATTGCTGCTACTCAGTGTCGACCATACTGACTTAGATGAACCAAGAGTCTGACCCAGCAGAAGGCAGGGAGCTTCCGATGTAACTTCACTTATATCCCAAATGAGTATATTTTTTTCCTTAGAATCCTGAATCAGAAACACCAAAAGGCTCTCTGCTCCAACTCCCTTGCCACAAAATAGGGCCTTCCCTTCACTGGAGCCCATGGGTCGGGAAGAGACCACAAGATGTGGTATCCAGAGAATCAGGAGCCCAGCAACGTGTTCCTTCCTGAGAAAATCGCTTCAGACAACTTGTGCATTGAGCCGAGTCATCCAGGGCAGGGGAAGGCCAAAAGCAAGCGAGCAGAACAAACCCCTCCCTTGTTAAGTATATGAAAAGAAATACTTGCTTAGTCATTAAAATTGTGTGTGTATGGCTATCTCAGGGTTAAACAGAGAAAGTCTATCTGTGGGCAATTACCTTGAGATAGAGGCTGTTCTGGGAACCTTGCCAAGATTCTAAGTTAGCCTCATCACAGCTGTATGTAATGTAGATAAGAATTGTGTAGATGTGTATATAGTTTCTCACTTGTGTAAAATGGAACTGATCACTGCTTGATGATCACTGCTCTATGATCACTGCTCTCTGTGTATGCCTCAGTGTGCTGATCTGAACTGATCTGAATTGAACTGCACAGAAGCCTGAAGGAAATAAACCAGCTCTGCTGTGTAAGACCTGCGTGATGTGTGTTTGTTTCTGAGCACAAACAGAGTTCCAGAGAGAGAAAAGTTCTGGCACAATAACCCAACATCCCTCACCTTGTAGTGTTGCAGTGTGTTGAGACGCTTCCAGTTGCCCTGGACGACAGAAGTCACGTCCTCGTCAGAGAGGATGAGGTGCCCAGCCAGCCCTGATCTCCATTCTAGCACCACCAGACATGGAAAAACAAAACGAAAACAACCAGGTCTGACAACAGCACGGAGCAGAGGCCAGCGCCTTCAAGCCTTTTAGGGAGGAGAGGAAGTCACTTGCGCTGTGCATCGTGGCCTCCAACGTTATGCCACTGCCCTCTCGCCATTGTTTCCCCCGTGGCCTAACTTGGGTTGACCTGGCAGTGGACGGGGGAAGCATGGCTTGCAGTTGCCTAGCAACTGTGCTGGCTCAGGGTTTGGTAGGAGATGGCCCGGACGTAGGAGCACAGTGAGGGGCAGTGGCACAGAGCTAGAGAGGTGGGTTTCCATTTAGGGTCCCATATTGCACCATATTCCACTGTAACAGCTGCCTCTTGCATTGGCTGGGCCTGGTATTCCACTCACCCAAGTCAAGCGAGTCTGGGTCTGGTCGGTGGCAGTAAGGTGTCCCTTTGTAGATCTGGTCAAGGATCTTCTCCTTCACCTGGGTGATGGTGTCACAGTCCAGTCCCTTCACCACGACGCCCTGGGCGCCCTCTGTTCCTCCTCCCACGGTGCTCCCGGCTTGAGCCAAGGCAGTTAAAGTCTGGAAAAACAAAACACCAAGCCAAGCTGCACTCTGCTTGTCCATCTGCTCCATGCAGCCACATGCTAAGGGCTAAAGATGCTCCCCGGTGCTACTGTCACCCAAGGGAACAGGCCACAGCTGGTGCAAAGGGCCTCAGGCCACTGGGCAGCACTAGACAGGATTCCCAAGACTGCGTTACCCTCGTAGCACTATTGCAGGAGTTGGCGGGAGTCATTTGAAATGAAGACAGTGGGTAGAGGGGGGGTACTTAACCCTTCCGCTGTTCCCTTACTTTCCCCTGAAAATGCTTCCACCCCCACCCCTCCCTTCTTTGGTCATCTTTACTTATCACATGTACTGGGCCATCCCTGCAAAGACGGAATGCCTAGGGTGACCGCATGAAAAAGGAGGACAGGGCTCCCGTATCTTTAACAGTTGCATAGAAAAGGGAATTTCAGCAGGTGTCATTTGTATATATGGAGAACCTGGTGAAATTCCCTCTTCATCGCAACAGTTAAACCTTCAGGAGCTATCCTAGAGTGACCAGATTCAAAAGAGGGCAGGGCACCTGCAGCTTTAACTATTGTGATGAAGAGGGAATTTCCCCAGGTCCTCCATATATACAAATGACACCTGCTGAAATCCCCTTTTCAATACAACTGTTAAAGGTACAGGAGCCCTGTCCTCTTTTTCATATGGTCACCCTATTGCTGCCCCTGTAATAACATAGAGGCGAAGTCCATCTTGCATGTTCTATTCTACTGCAGTTACTACCAAGAGGCCAGGAAAGACCTAATATTCCCAGTGATTCCCAGGTTGCTCTCCTGAGTCTCTTATGATTATTTTACTTCAGGGCACCAATAAGCCTATTACTGAGCAAGTGGCCAAATTTTGGAATCTGGATATTCTCATTAGACCACTCACAGATGTCTGATCATTATTTTAAACCTACTGATTAGCATTTTTACAGATTTTGTATCCTTTCTTTTGTACATCATGTATTTTTTTTTATTAACATCTGTGTACTTATATGCTATAATAATGGTCTGTTGTCTGTAAATAAAGATTGATTGATACTTCACACATGTCCATCCAATAGTGCAGTTAGGGCAATGCTACTAGGGATAGGACGGAAAGCTGGGAGATGCGGCCTGGACCCCGTGGGGGGCTAGGAGCCTGCAGCTGAGGGTGAGGCCCAAGACTGGCTCTATCTCTTTCCCAACAAGACCTTCAGCAGCTCTCACCAGTGTGCGATATTCCAGGTCCTCTCGGAGAAGGCGGTTGTCATTCAGGGTATACTTAGCTTTCCCGGTCACCCCGTCTACTGGCCCCTTATCTACTTGGTGCTTGATCCCTCGGAAGAGCATGTAGAGAGGCTCCCCAATAGAGTCCTAGAGGAGAAACAGAGAAGGCCTCATCAACCACCTGACATTCTGGCCCATCCCAGCTGCATCCACAGAAATGGTGGCATCTGAGCCACATCAGACCCCTGATCTTCAACTGGTGGGTTGGTCTCAGCTCGACCTCAGCTGGGTCGCACCAACAGCACGACCACCGTACGACCAGATGGTACAAATTTAAGAAGCGGCTCCCATAATGCACGACTGGGCTCAAGGTGGGTGCCAGGTCTGAAAAAGGGTGGAAGGCTAGTGATCAGACTTGGATCCTTTCATCCTGAATAAAAGCTGATTTAACCAGCAGCTGGTGTGCAAGTGTCAGTACCAAAAATGTCTTGGACTCAGCCTAGGTGCTGCTGCTCCCCAAATGAGGAATTGTATGGATCTATATTTCACAGTTCTGAAGGACAACTGCTCCCAGTGTGTCTTGATGTCCAACTCTTAACACGCTAGCAGCATGTTCCAGATCCAAGACCAACTCGGAGTCCAGTTCCCCTGCTCTTGTCACCCTTTATCACCTCGGAGGACACCAAGATCCCTGGAAGTCTCGCTGTGCCTCCCACGTGCCTCCATGAAGAGGCTCTGACAAGGGGGTTCCACCCTCACCGGAACTGGTGTAATGCCTGTCTCTAGGGGAAAGTGGGAGGGGCATGGGATGGAGTGAGGAGAGAGCAAAACCTCCGGTTGAAGAGAGGAGAGCGGAAGGGAAAGAGGGAGCTGAGGAGGCAGAAGGAGGGAGTTGACGGCGAAAAGGGGAGGAAGGAAAGAGAAATCAGCAGCATTGTGAGGAGGAGGAGGAGGAGGTGGAAGAGACCGTCTGCAGTTTTGTGAAGAGCGCACCTCCACATGGAGAGAGACAAGCAACCAGGGAACTAAAGAACTGGAATAAACAACCGTTGTTGGACCGGTGAACCTAACACTGTGCTTCACAGAGAACTGTGGGTTAAAAAATAGTTGATTCATATTGTTTACTTCACGCTGATATTCTCTAAGCCTTCTTAAGCGAAGTAAATTCTGTTAAATATTTATTTGGTTTGGGCTCTGGAGTGATTGCAGTCTATAGAAACCGGAAATGTCACATTGGCATTAGGAGCAATGTGGGGAAAGTAGATGTTGCAGGACATGGCAGGCTGCCTTGGCTTCCCCTCCCCATGCCTGGCGAGGTGGAGGTCTTACCCTTACAAATGCGTAGAGGCAGATGGACATCCAGTTGGTCAGCAACTTCTCAACCACTGTTTCTGTCCTAAAAGAGATCACAGGCTTGTTAGGGTCTTGCCTCTTCTGAAGGCAACCTGTATCCCAGGGATGGAGAAAGTGTGGGACTGCCACCCCCCATCATCCCTCACCATTGGCTATGCTGGCTAGGGTTGATGGGAGTTGCAGTCCAACGACATCTAGAGGGTCCTATGTTCCTTACCCCAGCTGTATCCCCCAAATGGTTGTGTAATGCCTCTACACTCTTTTTTTTAAACACACACACGCATTCTGAAGTTGGGTGATGGGGATCCTAACACTGTCTTCCGAATGCTGCTGCTGTTCTATCCGGTTTGCGATTGCCCTCATGTCCTGCTGGTGGGCTTCCCATTGGGGCATGTGGCTGGCCATGGTGCAAACAGAAACCTGGACTAGATAGGGCTTTTGTCTGACCCAGCAGGTCTCTTCTTAGGTTAAGTATGTATTAATGATGGGAATTGCTGCTTTGAGGTGTGGTGATGCCCACTGGCTTAGGGGGCTTTAAGAAGGGGGATTAGGCATAAAAACACAGGAAGGGCCGGGCTGGATCAGACCGAAAGGTCCATCTAGTCCAGCACTCTGTTCACACAGTGGCCAACCAGCTGTCAACGGGAGACCCACCAGCAGGACACGGGTGCAACAACACCCTCCTGCCCATATTCCCCAGCAACTGGGGTATTTTATTTATTTATTTATTTATTTATTTATTTATTTATTTATTTATTGCATTTTTATACCGCCCTGGGCGGCTCACAAAAATTAGGTTTTTAGGTATATAGGTTTACTTCCTCTGATACTGGAGGTAGATAAATTCATGGAAGATCAATGGCTATTGTTTGATTGATTGATTTCAAAAAGGTTTTTTTCAACCCTAAGAAGAGCCCCTAAAGCATTTACGTAAAAACCAACCAACCAACCAACAAGCACAAAGCACGATAAGTAATAAGAAATAAAATGAAATCCTTTAAATCAAAAGGAGCAGAATTCAGTTATATATATATATATATTTTAAGAGCCACTAAAAGCCAGATCGAATCAAAATGTCTTAACTGCCTGCCTAAATGCCACCAGGGATGGAAACAGTCTCACCTCCTTAGGGAGGGAATTCCACCGTGGCTGCTGCCACAGAAAACGCCCTGGGGCTGCTTGGATGACACAACAGCCTGTGACTGGCCGCAGCGTGAGCGGGGTGTATGCAGCCGCCATTTTGAAAATGCAACCCACACTTGGTTGTTTAACTCTCACGTAACCCGTGCTTGCCAGCTTTGCAGGATGCCACAACCCCCACGTGGGAGTTGCATATGCAACGTGGTGCCTGCGGGGAACATGGCTCATCATGGGTTAAATAACCCACGATGAGCTGCAGCGTGTTGTCTGAACTTGTCTTCCCAGCTTCAAAGGCAATACGTCTTGCCTTCTCTTGTCTTGCCATCCCAGGTTCGAAGGCAATATGGCCCTAAATGCCAATTTTGTGGCAGGCAAACACTGGGGGCGGGGGGGGGGGGTGAGGGCCAGGCTGTTGCCTTCAGGTCCTGCTTGTGGGCTTCCTACAGGCATCCAGTTGGCCCCGGTGAGAAGCAGGCTGCTGGACTAGATGGGCTTTTGGTCTGATCCAGCAGGGCTCTTCTGAAGCTCTTGTGCACAGCCAGCATTCACGCCAGGTTCTCCCATGTTCATCCCCTGCTCCTGGGTTTGTGCAAACAGCCAGATCCACCAAAATCTCCCTCTGCTACAGAAAAAGTGGTTCCACTTGAAAAACAGAAGACGATCCCTGCTGATCAGACCCAAGGCCTTTCTACTCCCGCATCGTGCTTCGCACAGTGGCCAACCAGATGGCCGCAGGAAGCCCACGAGCAGCAGGCCGTGAGTGCCGTCTCCTGGCCTCCCGCTGTTGCTCCCCAGCCTCATCCCGCCTCCTCATCCCAGAAGTAGCACAGAGCCATCAGGACTGGGAGCCCCGTCCTCCATGAACCTCCCTCACCTGTGCCCTCGCGCCCGGCTCGCTCACCTGCGCAGCATCAGCTTGGGGTTCTTGGCCACGTATTGCTCCACCAAGTCGTTCAGGAGCGTCTTGAGGATGTCTGTGAAGTACTCGAGCTTCCCGTGCAACGAGACCGTGAGCAGCGAGGCGACGTAGGCCCGGTCCCTCGGAGAGAAGGTGCGCTGGATTTCCAGGGTATGGATAAACTGGGCGGAGGGAGGCAACTGCGTTAGGCCATCCTCTCTCGGCTGGGAGCAGCAGGGCAATTTCTACTGGCCGGCGGGGTCACCCCTCCGAACGCACGTGCAGGACGGCCCCTCGCTTTCCCCATAAAACACATCAAAAGCAGGGTGGGGCCAAACCGAGAAGGTGCCCACGAGGGAATGGCAAGGAAGTGGATGAAGAAATGGGACAGGAACACAACTGAATCCGAGGCTCTGGAAGGACCAGGTGGTTTCAGAGATCCTGCGAGTGTCGATAAACTCATGACGAAGGGGCAGCAGAAATGCACTTGCAGCCCAGCAGCCAGGAATAAACGAGAAAGGGGCTCCATGTGCGTATAGCTGCATGTGCACAGGGCCCCTTTCTCACTCAGGCCAAATGCCAGGGCGCATCAGCGTGCCATGGGAGCCGCTCTTTGGGCATTTCCCCATGACTACCTCGCACATTCATTGATGGCGTGAATGGGGTTGTTTGAACAGCATGGTTGTAGCTATGCTGTGGCACTGATAGATCTCAGTAGGGAAGCCGTAGGCACGCCTTTGCACTTGCATGAACGGGGCCTTTACGGCCGCCACTGATGCAACGGGAGAAATAAGCAAGTTCCAGAGCCTCCGTTATTGCACAAAATGGAGGCTTGGGCTGAGGGTGGGTGAGCTCTTGACGTCGCTGAACGCTTGCCAAGCCTCAAAAGAAGCTCGTGAGGCACCACAAGAAGGGGCGGATGGCAGCAGGGCCAGCATCTGGCAAATTGGATGCGGGTGAGTCTGTCTACCCCCAGCTATCACCTAACTCAGGGGTGGACAAACCCAGGCCCAGGGGGGCAAACCCACCCCTCTAGGGATCTCAATTTGGCCCTCTGGGGTTTCCCAGAGGACCACGCCATCTTCCATTGGACACACCCCTTTCCCCACGACCACTGATGATTTATTTATTTATTTATTTATTATTTCATTTATTTATTTATTTTTGCATTTATATCCCACCTTTTTTCTTCCAAGGAACCCAAGGTGGCGTACATAATCCTCCTCCTCTCCATTTTATCCTCACAACAACAACAACCCTGTGAGGTAGGGTGGGCTGAGAGTCTGTGACTGGCCCAAAGTCACCCAGTGGGTTTCCATGGCCGAGTGGGGACTAGAACCCGAATCTCCCGACTCCCAGTCCAACACTTTAGCCACTACACCACACTGGCTGGTTTCCACACTGGCAATCCCTCCCCCCCATTCTAAAAGATTGAAATGCCTCCCCTAAGGCTTAGTTAGTGGCAGCAATAGCTTTCCGCTCAAATCTGCTGGCGTTTTTGGTATCTTGGCCCCGCCCCTTCTGCCTTTGGCCCCACCCACCCCTGGAATGGGGCCATTGAGAGCTTCTCCAAAACTGAATTCCCACCCCCCAGGCAGAAAAAGGTTCCCCATTCATGACTTGCCAGCAGGAATTTGGATAAAATGGCCTCCGCTCTGCTGCCATTTTACCTCAAAGTAAGACTACACAGAACAGCCTCCTTTGCTCTGTTGAAAAAACAACCCTAGGTGGCAAGTCCGACGGCACAGGCCCCCCGCCACACTTTTAACACTGTTCTCATTTAATCCAACACGATTAAATGCTGCTCCAGAGGTGTAGCAAAAGTTATTAGACAAACAGCCCCTGAACTTTCCGATTTTTTAATCTGCAATAGTGAGGGCTAGAAACTTGCCTCAATGCGTCACATCATGGATGTTGCTCTCATTCTGTGCTCATGACTTTACCCTCCTGAGCCCTTCCTGGCGGAACTGTAATATGTGTGATTTGCCTGATTCTATTATTTATTGAAGACTTTGAAAAAAAATATCTAAAACAGACCTTGGTGAGAAAGAGCTTGCTGTTGAGGAGATTGGAGAGCTGAACCAAGCCCTGTTCGACGGTCTGCCTCCGGCATTCTGGCACATCCAGATCCCTTTGTAATGGTGACTCGCGGTGACCCGGGAAGAAGATGCGTTCTGCATAGGTCTTGTAATCCAAGAAGGGAATCCCAGTGCCAACCAAGTCACTGGTGAGATCCATCATCTCTGTCATGAGGTCTGGAAAGAAAGAAGTGCTCATGTTACGGGGAAAGGGCTTGAGAGGCCTCCCCTCCAAAAGAAGGAAAGACATGCTGGGAACACAGGAAACCAGTGGAAGCTGCCTTGTAGACCCTGTCTATACAAGGCTGTTAATCTGCTCTATCTACTTTTGGTTTCACGGCAGAATTGAGATCCGAGCACCACACAAGAAGCATTTCCTTTCCTGCTACATAACCTCTAGAAGGCATGGTGGTGAAGCAAAAGAGCACAAATTCACAAGAGGAAACCACGCTTTCTTTCGCTTTTACAGTTAAATGCCGCATTTTCTCTGCTCTAAAAAAAAAAAAAAAACTCATGGAAAGTGCTATTTACAAACAGAAGCAAAATGTTATCCAAAGAACCTGTAAACAACCATGAGTAGGGGAGGATGAGTGCACAATAAATGCCTCATGTCGAAAAGCCCTAATTTTCCATTTGGTCCAGGGCTGTCTATTACTCAGACTGGCAGCACCTACCCAAGTCTCAGGCAGGGAAGGATCTTTTCAATCATCACCTGCTACCTGATGTTTTTCTAACTGTAGACACCGGGGATTGAACCGGGTACCTTCTGCGTGCAAAACACGTGCTCTGTCAGTGAGCTATGGCTCCTCCCCTGCTGTCTTCCTAAGTACACCTCAGGAAGGTTGAACTAATTTTTCTTGCCTTAGGGAGGGCTCCCCCGATGTTCCCCTCCAGCCTTACAGTTCAAAACGGAGAGCAGGCCAGCCAGAACAGATGCTGCTCAACTCCAGGGGTCAGGGTTGGGCAGAGGCCGGGGGCAGTGGGGCCAGTTGGCACGAGCCTACGATTTTGAGGGGTCCTACTCCAAGTCCCCCTGGGCAAAGTTGCTTGTTTTTTTTCTGTTGTTGATGATGAACTTGCCCAAAGAAAAGCACGTAAAGCATTTGTGAATGTGAAGAAGTGATGTCTTATATACATCTTGAATAAAAGTGCTAGCCATTACCTTTTTTTATAAATCGTTCTAGTTCATATGTATTTAGAACTGATTAAAATGAGCAGTTTGAAATGGGGCCTACATTTCCCATCTGGCTGGGCCTACTACCAGCTTTGCCCGGCCCTGCTAGGGGTCCACTTGCTTAACACAGCAGCTTTAAATGGAACAGATCCTGATGCAGGGAAGGAAGTGGCTCCTTAAAGCAGCTTTCCCCAACCTGGGGTCCTCCACATCTGTTGGACTACAACCTACACTGTCCCCGTCAGCTAGTTGGGGGTGATGGGAGGTGTGATTCAACACATCGGGAGGGCGCCGGGTTGGGAAAGGCTTGAGCCTTGAAAGGATTTTACATCAGCAGAGGCCAGGCTGTGTCTACCACTCCTCGTACCTGTGAATTCTTTTTTGCACCGGTCCCGCACACTGGTTTCCAGATTTTCAAGCTGGATCTGAACTTTTTTGTAATCTCTCAGGGCCTGTTTGCTCTTTCTCCTAGAAAGAAAGGAAATATTTTTATTGATTGGTTTTAGCAAAGTTGTTCCTTTTGCTCTTGATTTCTATGCTAGAGAATCACCGCAATTTTTGCAACCACAAAACCAAAATTGGGTAGCTGGAGTAAATCGTGTAAAACGTGCACGGTGCTGATTTAGGGGAACGTTGAAGGGTTTGGTTTTGCCAGAATTTGCAAGGGAAAGGGGTGGGGAGGGAAGAAGTTTGAGGAAAAGTGCAATTAGTCAACAAGGAAATGCAGGAAATTATAGATGGCAAAACATTAGAATTCTCAGTTGGAACGGGGTTTAAAAAATGCAGAGTTCTGATGCAAAATATTTCTCTGGGACATTGGGTTGGATCCAACTCTCGCGTGACTGGACTTCCCTGTCCTCTCCTCTGCTCCTTCTCAGGCTCAGAGTTCAACAACCCTCTGGAGTAGATGGGGCAGGGGCACAGCAGGGGGAAGGGGAAATCCATTCCACCAGGGTTTCCTTCCAACACCATTGGATGCTATTATTATTATTATTATTATTATTATTATTATTATTATTATTATTATTATTACATTTCCATACTGCCCAAGAGCTGAAGTTCTCAAAACAAACCTTGAAACCATAAAATACAACACAATATAAGACATTAAGAAACTTGCATTTAAGACAGAATAAAACCGAAGCAATACAACGAAATGATCTGCTTCCGGATCATAGAGCAGAACACTCGAGGGACAGACTCTGCAAGGAGGTTCAGAATAGGGGTGGGGTGGGTGGGAGAATGTCAGTCCCCAGCCCACAGCAACCATAGTCCACCCAGAGGCTTGAGCTGTCAGCATAGGAAACGGGGTCAGGATATGCACAGGCCCACAGGCAGCCACTGTGCATATTTATTGGTGTGCGAGCTATCCGGAATCCTATTATACACGTGGCTGTTGTGCCATCCTTTCAACGCGTCTAACTTGGAAAGTTCCCGATTTGAACTCTGCATAGGCACAGAGCCCATATGTGATGCACAGAGACCACGAAGAAGAACATATCTTTTCACACAGGCTTTCCCCAAACTTTAACTTAACGGACTTTATATGGCATTTTAAAAAACTTTTTAACTTTTAAATTTATTCAGATAATACTTGTTGTATTTTATGGTTTTAATTGTGCACTGCCCAGAGAGCCTCACCCATATCAGCCTGCCTGCCCTTTAGGATCAGAAAGGGAGGCCCTCCCTATTTGCCCGCTTGTGAGATCAATTAGGTGGGTGTCCATATGGGAGAGGGTCTTCACTGCAGTGGCCCCAAACCTCTGGAACAAACTCCCATCGAAGGTCCGCCATGCACCATCCTTGCAGGCTTTTTAAGAAGGCCTTAAAAACATTTTATTTTACCATGGCCTTTCCATGATTATTGTTCCTGCTGGTTTCATTGTCGGTTTTATTGTTTTAATAGCTATTTTATTGTGATCGTGTTTTTATTGCTTTTAATATTTTAACTGTTTTTATGTATTTTATTGTTGTAAGCTGCCTTGTGAGGGCTTCTGTTGTAAAAGGCAGCCAAAAAATATTTTAAATAAATTAATAAATACATCTTACATAGGTGTGAGCAGTGGTGTCAGAAGGTGCCCTTATATTTGGTCAGAGCAGTGGAGGCTCGTACCCAGTAGAGATGGAGGGGAGGGCAGATGGAAGCGTCACCAGGGGGCAGAGTCAAGGGATCAGTAGAGGCAGAGCAATCTTTTGAGTCCCCAGCAGCCAGCAACCCATTCCACAGAAAGGGGAAAGTGAGGCACAGGCACATTAAAATGGTGATTGTAAAACAGGAGAGAATTCACACAGCTACACAAAAGCCCCACTTTGGACCCACATTCTCCTGTTCCAACAACAACTCCCATTGAGCAGAGAATGAATTGACTTTCAAATCATGAGAACAAAACAGGGGTGGGGGGTGGGAGAATTCACACAGCCAAACAAGGTGATGATAATGATGATGATGATGATGATGATGATGATGATGATGATGATGATGATATCCTCTGAGCCACACAGAAAAGCGCCCTTTGGAACTCCGCAGCGAGTTCTGAAATCATCCAAAACCCACCCGCCCCACTTTGGCATGTTGCTGTAATAATAAAAACAACAACAAAATAATAATAATAATATCCTCAAGAAAAGCATCTAAAATCTACCTCTTCCACTGGACATCCCCACCCTTCCCTATAACACAGCCTTCCTCAACCTGGAGCGCCCCAGGTTGAGGAAGGCTGTTATAACACTTCAAAAGTAAGAAGCAGCACAAAAATCCACCTTGTAAATTTCGTTTCACAATTACTCATGAGTAATCATAGCTGACAACTTCTGAGCCTCCAAACACCCCCCCCTTCCCACATCCGCAGAGCAGCTCAAAGTGGGGGAAATGCTTAAAAATCTAGGGGCCCGTTATAATTGGGGTAAAGCAGAGATCTATGGAGCTGCTGTTTACTGACTCAGACGGGAGAATGAAAGAAGTCCTTTTGAACCCACATTAGTCTGCACAGAACTCAAAATCGAGGCGTAAGGCGGGGGGGGGGGACCCTGAGGGATATGCAAAGCATAGGTACACACTAGAAAAACAGAACTGAAGTGCCACAGCGTGGCCCTAAAAAAAAGAGCAGTGCCCAAACCCCAAAGAAAACAGATTATTTTTTTTTTAAAAAAAAAGCTTAAAAATAAAACAATCAAAAGGAGATTAAAATACCAAATCCCCAGCCAATTTTTTATTTTAAATTTTTTTAAATATACCTTCCAGCTGACGGTGATGATGGTCCGGAGCAAGTAACAGGAGTGTGCCCCCCACCTCACTAAGCAAGGCAGCTGAGTTCTATGCATGTTTTTTCAGAAGCAAACAGGCACAGGGAACTCCGCACTCTTTTTTTGCATGCTGTCCAGGAGCAAGCAACGGGAGTGCATCCACCCTGCCCCAAGCAAGCTGAGTTCTAGGCATGTTTTCTCAGAAGCAAAGAGGCACACAGGACTCAACACTGTTTTTTGCTGAACTAAAATTTACAGCAATGAACAGGCTGAGTTCGGACGACATGCTAATCAATGGGGGTGGGGGTGGTAATAGGAGCAAAATGGAAATCAACCGTTGATTACTGTGTCGTCCGAACTCATCCACAGACAACTGATAGAAGCTCAGTCACAAATACATTGGCTGGGTTCAGACAACACCAACAGTCGTTTTAAGCAGTCAATCGTCAGTTGAGTGGTCAACAGTTGGTTATTGTGTGGTCTGTCGGGCAAAAACTACCCCATGGTTGACTATTTCCCCAAAATAACCAAGATAACAAATGTTCTGCAGAGTTGACTACCTGCAGAACCGTTGGTTAGCATGTTGTCTGTCGGGCTCAGTGGACTATTTTACAGGGTTGAGTTGACTATTTTGGCGGGCTACAGAGTCCCCACGCAAGAGTGGCCAAAACCGCAACAGCCGCTCTGCTACAGCCAGCACAACTCGCAGAGGGATTGGGTGGGAAAGTTTACACCTCTTCTACCCATGTGCGGGGGTCCTGGTCCAGATTAGGGTCCTGGTCCAGATTAGGGTCCTGGTCCAGATTAGGGTCCTGGTCCAGATTAGGGTCCTGATCCAGATTAGGCCCCTGCACATTTTCGCTAAGGTAAAAAAAAAATAGCTTACACCTACTAAATTGTGGGACACTTGTTTCTCTTCCCACTATGATAGGTGCTGCCTCTGCCCTGCTGCACTCACGTGGTTCTAACTAGCCCATGTGGCCTTGCCACCGTCCACTCCGCACCCCTCCCTCCAACTTTGTTTGGATTGGCTAGGGGCTGCTGGGACATGCAAATTATCTATTCCCCCCCCCCAACCTCCTGCCATATGGGGAGAAACACCCTGTTAAATTCACCCTCCAGCCCAGGTGAACCCTTAAACAAACAACTCTCTCTCTTTCTCAGGCCTGGTTCGGATGACACGTTAATCAACCTGGGGGGCGGGGTGGGGCGGGGTGGGGAGAGGCAACCGTCTGTTGTGCTGATTATTGTGTCGTGTGGTGGTGGCAACACACAACGGACACACAACTCGCAGTATGTTATTTTGTCGATTTAAACAATGGGGAAAAACAACGGGCTGCTCCGTTGCTTATCCAGAGACCTGTTGATTAAAATGTTGTGTGGCGGGCTCCATTGTGTAATCTTCCCCTATTCCAGAAGGTCATAGAGTTCTCCAGCAGGAGCGGCCGAAAGCATCCCAGTTGCTCCTGTACATCTGGCAGAACTTTCAATGCATCGTGGGATAGGGCTGGGAGGACTGAGGGAGGGAGGAAGGAGCACCAGCAGCCCAGAAGGACACATTTCAGCCATGTGATGGGGGGAAGGGGCAACATGTCATGTGGGGAGTACCGGAAAAATAAGGAAAGGTCAGTTGCCTCTTCCCTCCTCTGTTGCCTAATATGTCGTCCGAACCAGGCCTCAGCCCCACTTCCTCCCTGCCGCCCCACCAGCCATCGGCAGTATGGCGGATAATAACACTAGCCTACCTAACTGGGTGGTTGTGAAGGATTATAGCTAGATAATGCACATGAAGCACTTTGAACACGTGAAAGTGCTTTATAAATGCCAAATGCTATCTAGTTTGGAAGCCAAAGAAAAGGCGCTACAAAGCGAATTGCTGCTCTACACGTGCTGTAAAGGTCCCCTGAAGAAATGGCTGCTGTTCAACTACAAATTCCCGTGTTCCCCAAATACAGAGTTCCTCCCCTTTTTGCTCAACAGAACAGGCTACCACCAAACTGGCTTCCCTGAAATTCAGGGGGCTCCACCTGACTGGGCCAATGCAATAGTCTTGCGGTCAAATCACTCACCCCCTCCGCCCACCTCTCACCTGTAGATGAAGACAATGATGAGCACGATCAGAGCAACGAAGGAGGCCCCGACGCCCAAGCCAATCTGGGCCTCCAGGGGAAAGGTGAGCTGACTCTCAGTGTCGTATTGCACACGGCCCAGCCAGAAGTTCTTGTTCCCCATTTGCACCTGCAGAGGACGGGAAGATGGAGAAGTGAACTCAAGGAAAGGTGAGAAGGAGGAGGAGCCTCTATCTTGGAAGACCAGGGATCTCTGGAACTTGCTGCTACAAGCAATGGACAACATGTGTGTGTGTGTGTGTGTGTGTGTGTGTGTGTGTGTGTTTTACGTTGACTTGGACTAATTTGTGCCCAAGGGTTGTTGCTGAGGACATAGTTCTCTTGCTGAGAATGTTCCAAAAGGACCTTTTGGTAGGGAGAAACAGATCCGTCGATTTCAAGTCCATGCCATTTCCACGTTTGTTTCTACAGAGGTCTGTCCTGTTCCATTTCCACATTAATTGACTTTTTCCTTTGAAATGGTTTTGTTCATATATTTATACCAAAATATGCATTTGAAATACGTCTTTTACAATCACAGTATGGATCTTGGAATGTGTTTCTTCTCAAAACGTGCATTTAAAAAGAGCTTGTTGATACAGTTTTGAAGCAAAGAACGGTGCTGACAGATTCAGAGAAGTGCGAAATCCAACGGGATTGCCGTATTCCCCCCACACCCACCCAGGTTAGTTAGTCTGGGACGGGGTAGACAACCTTTTTGAACAATGGGCATATCTGGCCATTTGAGAAGGTGTCCTGGGCTCCCATGGGAGACACGGCAAAGGACAAGTAACTTGCCCCAAAGTACAAGGTAGAGTTGGTGCCTGAGCCCCCAACATACTAAGGAAAGGAAAGGAACCTCTCATGCAAGCACTGAGTCATTACTGACTCTTGGAGGGACACCAGCTTTCGCTGACGTTTTCTTGGCAGGCCTTATAGCGGGGTGGTTTGCCGTTGCCTTCCCCGGACGTTATTCCCTTTCCCCCAGCTAACTGGGTACTCATTTTACCGACCTCGGGAGGATGTAAGGCTGAGTCGACCCGAGCTGGCTGCCTGAAACCAGCTTCCGCTGGGATCGAACTCAGGCCGTGGGGAGAGTTTCAGCTGCAGAAACTGCTGCTTTACCGCTCTGCGCCACACGAGGCTCTTCAACATACTAAACAACTCACAGAATCAGAATAGTAGAGTTGGAAAGAGCCTATAAGGCCATCGAGTCCAACCCAGTAGAGTTGAAAAGGGCCTAGAAGGCCATCGAGAACACTCCTTTGAACCTAGTTTTCAGCTTCGACATAAACCCATTTCACAGCAATTCCAGCTGCCAGTAAGAAAACGTGTTATTTTTTTTTCTTTAAGTGGGAGGGGGGCAGGGCACCACGTTGTCTACCCTTGGTCTGGGAGGTGCCAATGAAGTCAGTCCATATCAGCATTTGCAAAGATGTAATTCCTCAAACATCTTGCCTTCCAGCGTAATAACCCCAAATGGGCTCCAGCCCCATTTTTGTGATTTGATGCAAGTACATTGCATCCATTCCTGTAAGTCCCTTTACACTGATCATAGTTTAAGACTCTCCTCCGCACCCCCTGTCTACATGGGTGGTGGATAAAAACAGTTTGCTGCTGGGGTGGGTGAGGAGCTGTGCTGCTTTTTACCCTCTTTAAAAACTGAAAATTCTCATTTTGGGGTGGGGTAATTCTGACGGTACTGCTGGTGGGGTATGGTGGGCTACTGCTGTAGGGCACGGATATAGGAGAAGGATATCCTTGCTAGTGTTTATCACTAAATATTGGGCTTCTCTACATTAAAACAAAAATCCTGCACCCTTACCAGGCTTTCTTCTTGTGGAGTCTTTCCGGGATTACGATGGGCACGCTATATGTGCCTCCCCCTTTCCTCCACCCACTTTTTTGGGGGGGCTTTCCTTTGTGGGGAAGTCTCATATGTTCCATTTATACAGACAGCAGATGGTACTGCAACACTGCAGCAATACTGCACTATCCTGGAAATACACCAGCTGTTTGATGGTGATATCTATCTATCTATCTATCTATCTATCTATCTATCTATCTATCTATCTGCATTTTTGGTGACTTAAATCATGGCAGAATAAAGCTAAAAAAAATGGTGGGAGAAGAAACGGAGGATGACAACATCGTGAAAAGGACCCACAAACTTCGGCGAGTAACCAATCTTGATCACGCTACCTAAGCTCTGTGTGAAGAATCCCCAATGCAACTAAGTGTGTACCACACGAGTTGCGAAGCAAGTGATACCAGATCTCCCTTGCTTTGTGTGTGTGAGCATGTCGCTTTTGGGAGAGAGTATTTAACTCTTTCCTCCTTTGCTCTCCACCAGATGTTCCCTGCTCCAAATCTGCTGCTATTATTGTTATTTTAACAATGTATTAGTTTTTATATGATTTAATCAGTTTTATGTATTTTATATTTTTTTGTATTCTATGTTGTTCCCCGCCTCGATCCAGAGGGATCCAGAGGGAAAATTATTATTATTCCCATTGTTTATTTGTTTGATTTGTACCCTGCCTTTCTACCCCAAATATGGCACTCGAAGTGGCTTACAGAATTAAAAAGTATTAAAACAAATTGTCAGTTCCATGGAGGGATCAAATGAACAGCATCTATACCTGTCTTTCCCCTCTCTTCCCACAACATAGAATGGATTGATAACTGCAATTTTTAAAGCCAAAATAACAACAACATTCTTTTTAAAATGCACCCTTCTTTTACGCTGGCAAGAGGTCCCTGATGAACTATAAAGAAATCAACATTCCCTCTTTCGCCCACCCCATTGCAGTTGCTTCTCCTCATCTTAATATTCCTTTCCACATGCCGTTATCCCAATACACCCCCCCAAACCACTCCACCTGAATCCAGTTCCTCTATGCCAATATCCACCCCTTACTGTGAACTCTGGCAGCGTTTCTGTCCCCTCCCGCTTGGCCCGGTGTTGAGGCGCTGGTTGCTCAGTGGGGGGTTCGCAGTAGAGGTGGTTCTTCGTGAGGGTCTTGACCGAGCAAACCCCGACTCCAATCATGGCTTTCACCTCTTCTTTGCTAATGGCCAGGTCCAGATTCTCTCCCTAGAGGAAGGGACACAAGGGCTCAGTTCAGACAACATGTTAGTTAGGGTGACCATATGGAAAGGAGGACAGGGCTCCTGTATCTTTAACAGTTGTATTGAAAAGGAAATGTCAGCAGGTGTCATTTGTATGCATGCAGCACCTGATGAAATTCCCTCTTCATCACAGCAGTTAAAGCTGCAGGTGCCCTGCCCTCTTTCAAATCTGATCAGTCTAGTATAGCTCCTGCAGCTTTAACTGTAGTGATGAAGAGGAAATTTCACCTTATATACAAATGACACCTGCTGAAATTCCCTTTTCTATGCAACTGTTAAAGATATAGGAGCCCTGTCCTCCTTTTCATATGGTCACCCTAACGTTAGTTAATGCAGTGTGAAAACTCCACTCAGTGGTTAATTTTTTAAGGAGCACCCCACACAACATGTTCTAACTCCACCGTTTTGTGACTGTGGGCTACTGTGGAGCTGAGCAAAATCAAGGAGCAAGCATTTCTGCAAACTGAAAAGACTGATTTCTGTGATCAGAATATGTAATGTGGATGAAAGCAATGGGGGAATGAGTGGTTAATTTGCATTGTTCTACATGAGACTGTTAATCCGCTGTTAATCCACTGCATCTGCTTCGGGTTTCATTGAGAATGGAGGCCCGAGCACTACATGAGGAGAGTTTCCTTTCCTGCTTTTCTGCTACGTAACCTCTAGGTGGCATTATGGTGTAGCAAAATAGCACAAACACACAGAAGGAAATTGAGCTTTCTTTCACAATTAAACGCCGCATTTTCCCCGCCCTAAAAAAAAAACTTGCTAAAAGCGCCCGTTGCAGCAGCAAAAATGGAGGGTCATTGTCTAAACAACCATGAGTAGGGAATGACATTTAAAAGGAACCTTAAGGATTGGAGGAAGTATAACTAGGAATATCAGTTGCTTATGGTCAAGCAAAGAGGGAGAGCTATTCTGTATTCATCTTCTACTTATGTGTTTCCTAGAAGCATTTAGCTGGTCATAGTTGGAAATGTGGATGTTGGACTTTATCAGGAAGAGGGAACCTCTGACTGGGGGCGGGGGTTGGTTGTCGCCATCTAGCCCACTGGCTTCTCCCCCGGGCCCCACCCCTACCACCCCCTCTCCCCCTAGACCTGAAGTCTCATCTTCAGTTAGTAGCTGCCCTATAACCAATAAGCAAGGGCACAGGTGTCACCTCCTGCTGATGAGGAACTGGTTGTTCCATTTACCTCCACAGAGATGACGCTTCCGGGCTTGTGGCGGTAGGGTTTGGTATGGTCCTCTGTGTTGAGGGGTTTCAGGAAGGGATCAACCTCGTAAGAGAAGCCAATCGGATGCAATGCGTTGAAGTCAAAACTGAGATTATCCAGGACGAACTCCAGTTTTACTTGGATGGAGTGGGACAATGACTTAATGGCCGGTGTTCTGCACAGTATGAGGTTGGAGGAGTTGACCTCGCATGGCTCTTCAAACTAGGATCAGAAATGAAGAGAAGTGAGCGTCTCTGCTCAGCTGGCTTGTCTTCCAGAGATACTACATTCCCAGGACCCTCTGGAGCACATCCCTGGGGTGGGGCTCCTGGTGAATGGGGGAGATTCAAGACAAATAAAAGGAAATATTTCTTCACATAACACAGAGTTAAACTATGGAATAAGCCACCTCAAGGTGTGGTGATGGCCACCAACTTGGATGGCTTTGAAAGGGGATTAGGTAAATTCATGGAGGACATCAACAGCAGCTACTCATGATAGCTGTATATTACCTCCAGTACCAGAGGCCGGCAGGATGCCTCTCATCTGCATTTACTGGGGAACATGAGCAGAAGGCTGATATGGCACTCATGTCCTGTTTGCGGGCTTCCCAAGGGGCATCTGGCTGGCCACGGTGGAAACAGAATGCTGGACTAGATAGGCCTTTAGTGTGACCTTGGATGGCTTTTCTCATGTTTTTAGCAAACCCTTTGCAGGACACTCTCTAGAAGGGGTTTACCAAGAACTTGGGTATATTTCTTTTCCTTGTCCAATTCCAATTCTAATTCCCAGTGCAGTGCAGTGTTTAGAGAGCTGGACTGCAATTAGGCAGTTGCTGTTGTTTATTCGTTAGGCAGACTCAGGTTCAAATCCTTACTCAGCCATGAAATTCCTCAGGTGAGCGTGGGCCAGTCACTCTCTCTCATCATATTAGAACCCACTGGGTTCATCCCAAGAAGCTGATTGGTGGGAGATTCAGGACAGATGAGAGGAAGTACTTCTTCACACGGCACATAGTTAAGCTAAGGAATTCAGTACCACATGATGTCATGATGGCCACCAATTTGAATGGCTTTAAAACCATCTGTCAGGGATGCTTTAGGGTGGACTCCTGCATTGAGCAGGGGGTTGGACTCGATGGCCTTGTAGGCCCCTTCCAACTCTGCTATTCTATGGTTCTATGGTTAAAGAACCTCCTGAAAGAGAAGGCTATCAATGGCTACTAGTCCTGATGGCTATACGCTACCTCCAGTATCAGATGCAGTAAGCCACTATACACCAGCTGCTGAGGAACATGGGCGGGAGGATGCTGTTGCACTCATGTCCTGGCTTGTGGGTTTCCCTTGGGCAGCTGGTTGGCCACTGGACTAGATGGTATGATCCGGCATGGCTCTTTTTATGTTTTTATGTTTTCTCAGCCCAGCCTAACTCACGTGGTTGTTGTGAGGATAATAACTGGGGAGGGCTGGTGGTGGAATCATGTTCATCACCAGAGATCCTTAGAGGAAGGATGGGATGCACACTGAATAAAATGAATAAAGAAGACAGCGCCGGCAATGACTAGGGCTGTCCCCAAAAAGTTTGAGCTTGAGAAGGGGAACATCCAAAATCACACCAGCAGGGCAGCAGTTAAGAAAAACACAGTACAGTAATATGTGGCCAACCTACTCGCTCGACGCTGCAGAGAGCATTCTCTGAGCATTCAGTTTCCGGGATAATCCGACGCCACCTCCCCAGGCCTCGGCGTCGGCGCTCCGATGGTGAAATGGTGACACGGATTTTTGGCCCCTGCACGACGTCGAGATTATGCCCACAAACTCGGATCTCTCTCCCGCCACTGAAATACACACGCACACGCATCAATGCTAGGAAGCGATAAAATAAATAAAACTGCCAATACAACAATGCCGTTATACTTGCGATACTGTGTACAGGTCAAAAAGGGTATTGCAGAGGTAGAGAAAGTGCAGAAAAGGGGAACCAAAAATGATCGTGGGGATGCGGGAAGGGTTCTGATGTCAGCGGCTCGTTAGTTTAGATGAAGGGGTGAGTAAGAGATGATACAGGTGAGTAAAAATATGCATGGTTTGAAGAACTTCTCTGATAATACTAGAACCTGGGATCATCCACAGAAGTTGAATGGTGGGAGATTCCAGACAGATTCAAGGAAATATTTCTTCACATAGCACACACATTAAACTATGGAATTCACTTCCACAAGATGTAGGGATGGCCACCATTTTGGATAACTCTAGGAGAAGTTTAGGCAAATTCATGCCAATTCTGTCTAAACAGGCACGGGACGGCACCTTAACCAAATGTCTACAACCCTTGCACCTTTGGGAACTGCACCTTCTAGGTTTTCCCTTTAAGGGAAGGGTCTTGGTTCAGTAGTCGAGCATACGCTTTGGATTCAGTCTATCCCAAGTTCAATTCCTATCATCTCCAAGCAGGCCTATGAAAGACTCCTCCCTGAAATTCTGGAGAGCTGTAGCCAAACAGTGTGGACAATACTGGGTTAAATATCCTAATAGCCTGAGTGGGTATAAGGCAGCTTCTTATGTTCCCATCAAAAGCCCATCAGCTCCCATTTCACTTTCCTGATCACACTGAGCCTTACAGGTAGGGATGGGGAACCTCCAGCTCATGGGCTGAATCCAGTCCAGGACGGTTCCTCATCAGGTTGTCACACAGAGGAGGGCCAGGATCTCCAGGATCATCCCAGAGTGCAGGACACGGAATAACGGGCTGAAGTTACAGGAAGTCAGATTCCGGCTGGACATAGGAAAAACTTCCTGACTGTTAGAGTAGTACGACAATGGAACCAGTTACCTAGGGAGGTTGTGGGCTCTCCCACACTAAAGGCCTTCAAGAGACAGCTGGACAACCATCTGTCAGGGATGCTTTAGGGTGGATTCCTGCATTTAGCAGGGAGTTGGACTCGATGGCCTTGCAGGCCCCTTCCAACTCTACTATTCTATGATCTAGTATGCCAGCCTGTCCCAGGCCCAGCTTCATGCTCAGCACTACAGAAGGGCTATCTTTAGCGCTGAGAAGCAAAACCCTGCTCTTATCCCCAGTTGGCTGGAGTTAAGAGCAGCCTTTCTCTAGTGCTGAGCAGGGAAAGGCTTCCCCTTTCCCTATATACGGAGAAAGGAATCAGATGATGTCAGGGGGTGAGGATTTGGGGAAGCAGGTGGGGCTTCAGGAGGGACATCATCCAGCCCCTACCAGGTGTCCCAGGAAGCCATCCAACCCCCAAGGACAGAACAGTTCCCACCCTGCCTTAGGGAAAGTCTCCTGAAACCACCAAAGGTCCAAGAAAAAGCAGAAAAGAACAACAGCAGATGCTCCCAAGAACATTTGCAAGTCCGCCTGCCTGTGCAACTGCCAGTGTTTTGTAGAGGGATGGTTTAGGGTTCATGTGGTTAGACTATTGTATGTACTAAGCTGAAGCAGAAATTCCCATGAGATTACAACTAGTTGGGAGAAAGAGGCCCATCCTGTTGGTGGCAGGGCACAGCCCTGGCATCTCCAGGTAGAAGGGCTGGAGGGAAACCCTCCACCGGAGTCCTCCGAGAGCTTGTTCCAGTCAGATACATGGTCTAATGCAGGGCATTGGAATGGGGATGTGAATCCTACATTGGCTCATTCGCTTCTCTCCCCTTCTGGCAGGAATACCGATCAATCTTTTAACATAAATAGCATGAGGGAAATCTGTGAAAATGCTCTCGGTATTAAACAGGGATCTTCTAGTAACTGCAAGGTTACTGAGTTCAGAGGGAAGAAGCAGGCTTGTATTAAGACAGATGGAGGGAATTGGGGCAGCTCTAAAAATCCAGGCCACAACTCAGAAGACTCAGGGCCCAGGCCCAGGCGGGCATACAACACACCACTTATGCTCATGTATGAAAATGCCCTCAGTGTTAAGGCAAGGGTGGGGAATCCATGGCCCTCCAGATGGAGCGTGTTCAGAGGAGGGCAACCAGGATGATCAGGGGTCTGGAAACAAAGCCCTATGAAGAGAGACTGAAAGAACTGGGCATGTTTAGCCTGGAGAAGAGAAGATTGAGGGTAGGAGACATGATAACACTCCTCAAATACTTGAAAGGTTGTTGCACAGGGGAGGGCCAGGATCTCTTCTCGATCCTCCCAGAGTGCAGGACACGGAATAACGGGCTCAAGTTACAGGAAGCCGGCTGGACATCAGGAAAAGCTTCCTGATTGTTAGAGTAGTACGGCAATGGAACCAATGACCTAGGGAGGTCATGGGCTCTCCCACACTAGAGGCATTCAAGAGGCAGCTGGACAACCATCTGTCAGGGATGCTTTAGGGTGGATTTCTGCATGAGCAGGGGGTTGGACTCGATGGCCTTAAAGGCCCCTTCTAACTCTACTATTCTATGATTCTATGTTCCTGGACTCCAATGCCCATCAGGCCCAGACAGAATACACAGTGGTCAGGGGTGACAGGCGCTGTAGCTGACAATATTTGGAGGGCCACACGTTCCATATCGCTGGTGTAAGGCAACGCTTTACATTTATCACATTGGTTTCAATACCTCTGGAAACTCTTGGCTGGTTCTGCATATGTGATGTTGGGGTTTAAGGTGTATTTGAAGAGGGAATCCCCCAGCCGTTCCTGATCCCCATACTTGATTGTGACCGGGAGCTCCATGGATGTGTTACTGGGACTCGTGAGGCATTGCAGCTTATCCTCTTGCATCTCAGAACGACTGTGGAGGAAAGGGCGGGAGGGAAAGAGAAAAGGGATTGAATATATATATATATATATATATATATATATATATATATATAGGACTTGCTTGTATAGACAATACACTCTCAACACTCTGGCTGTGGAATGAGCTCTCTAGAGAGGTTCGTGGTACTCCTTTCGGCATCAGGTGAAAACCTTTTTATTTTCCCAGTACTTTAGCATTTTAGCATCTGAATCTTTTAGAACTACTGTTTTAAATCTATATTTTCAATCTCTGCATTGCTGCTAGGTTTTATTCTGGTACTTTTATATTGAGGTTTTAAGCTTCCATGAGCCTCGTGTGGCGCAGAGCGGTAAAGCAGCAGTTTCTGCAGCTGAAACTCTCCCCACGGCCTGAGTTCGATCCCAGCGGAAGCTGGTTTCAGGCAGCCGTCTCAGGTCGACTCAGCCTTCCATCCTCCCGAGGTTGGTAAAATGAGTACCCAGCTAGCTGGGGGAAAGGGAATAACGTCCGGGGAAGGCAACGGCAAACCACCCCGCTATAAGGCCTGTCAAGAAAACGTCAGCGAAAGCTGGCGTCCCTCCAAGACTCAGTGATGACTCAGTGCTTGCCCGAGAGGTTCCTTTCCTTTCCTTAAGGTTCCTTATTTTTAATATTTTATGCTGTACCTTACGGTTTAAATTTTTGTGACCCACCCAGTGAGCTTCGGGCAATGAGTGGTATAGAAATGAAATGAAGTAAGTAAATAATAAAATAAAAAAACTTTGCAAACAACAACTCTGAAAAATACAGCCTAATAAGCAACTTGTGGCTTGTTGGGCAAACCCCTGAGACCTCAAAGAGTCTTGTGGCTGGTTTGGGCCTAAACTTTTGCGGACTACAGGCGACTTCATCAGATGCAATCAGATCTGATCTGATGAAGCACTTCTGATGAAGTGAGCTATAAGCCACAAAAGTTAATGCCAGAATAAATTTGTTACTCTTTAAGGTGCTACAAGACTCCTTGTTTTTGCTACCCTCTAAAAACTGCTACTCACTTGAAACTGTTATCCTGAGACTTGCTCTCCAAATTGCTAAGGCCCACCCAAAAAAGGCGAAGAGATGCATGTTCATGAGCATGCGATCCCTCCCAGAGCCTATCAAGGGACAGGTGGGGAATTCATTCCTGGATTCCATCTGTCCAAAGGGTGACCACGTGCGCCTAGGTGCAAAGGCCAGTACTTACTTATAAAAGTATTAATTTATTTATTTGATTTTTATACCGCCCAATAGCCAAAGCTCTCTGGATGGTTCATGGAAAGCATAATAAAACAACCAACAGTCTAAAAACACAATTACAAAATACGATATAAAAACCGCACCCAGGATAAAACCGCACAGCAGAAATTGATATCGGTTAAAATATGGAATTAAAACAGCAAAGTTTAAATTTAAGTTAAATTAGGTGTTAAAATACTGAGAAAATAAAAAGGTCTCCAGCCGGTGACGGAAGGAGTACAGTGTAGGTGCCAGGCAAACCTCTCTGGGGAGCTCGTTCCACAGCTGGGGTGCCACAGCAGAGAAAGCGTGTAGAAGGGGGCTGAGGTGGGGTGGGAAAGCAACATACCCTCGACCATTGGCCTGTGGGCAAATCTGAAAAAAACCAGCTGCTACCGAACATTGTTTCTTACATGTAGCAAGGGAAGTGTCCAATCAGAATGCTGATTGTGCTGGGGTTGCCGGTCAGTAGCTTGGAGCCCGTCAGTGTGAGGAGCGTCCCGCCAGCCTTGGGGCCTCGCAATGGAGAAATAGATTTCAGCTCCGGGTTCTGTATGTAAAGGCAGGGAAGGTATTATTATCATCATCATCACCATCACCACCCCCACCACCATCATCATCATCATCTAAAATTATACATTCTCATGACCAAAAGCAGTCCTAAAGCAACTTGAGAGAAGAGCCTGGAGAAGAGAAGATTGAGGGGAGACATGAGAGCACTCTTCAAATACTTAAAAGGTTGTCGCACAGAGGAGGGCCAGGATCTCTTCTCGATCCTCCCAGAGTGCAGGACACGGAACAACGGGCTCAAGTTAAAGGAAGCCAGAAAAACTTCCTGACTCTTAGAGCAGTCCGACAATGGAACCAGTTACCTAGGGAGGTTGTGGGCTCTCCCACACTAGAGGCCTTCAAGAAGGACAACCATCTGTCAGGCATGCTTTAGGGTGGATTCCTGCATTGAGCAGGGGGTTGGACTCGATGGCCTTGTAGGCCCCTTCCAACTCTGCTATTC
This sequence comes from Elgaria multicarinata webbii, assembly GCF_023053635.1. NCBI lineage: Eukaryota > Metazoa > Chordata > Lepidosauria > Squamata > Anguidae > Elgaria > Elgaria multicarinata. Next base: position 144,318,293 of record NC_086173.1, read on the forward strand.
TATGATTCTACCCACACAGATACAGAAATCCAGAATTAATGTAATGAGAAAAAAACCCAAATCAATATAAATTAAGTTCAGTTCATCCTGAACTTTGATGAGATTCCCCCCCCCCCGGCCAAGTTCGCATGAAATTTCATATACCTTTTTGGGCATATTGCTTCTAATGCATGCATTTATGCCAAATATACTCATTTTCCCAAGCAATTTGCTAATAAAATGCATTTGTGAACATTATATTTCCATAATATACATGTTTTTGTGTACATTTTCAACTGGACAACTCTATTGCAAAATTCGGCCAAGTGCTAATTTCGAAGGATAGCTGAGTTTTGATTCGCATAATGGTTTGAAAGTGCCAAATCCTGAACAGATTTCTAGTCCATCCCTAGCAGGGTCACAGGAAAAGACAGGCTCCTGGTTGGAGGTCTTCGCAGGTTGGAAGTTCCCCATGGCTGCAATTGCGTGGGTAGTGGGGGAAATTGCAATGCCTGGACTTCACAACATGTATTCTCCGGTACTGGATAGTATGGGGAGGGATGCCTGCCTTTGCCGGCAGTCATGCATGTTCCACAATATCAGGTTTCAGCCCAAGAGTTACTGACAACAGGTGGCCACGTTACCTGGTAAGTGAACACATGACCAGAGATGCCCTGTCCTCCTCCGGGAACCTCCACGACCACATGCCCGGACCTCTCTGTGCTGCTTACGCCCGTGGTGCACACGATACTGCAGGACAAGGGCAGAAGAGAGGATGGAGAAGAATCCCCCACCAAGGTGCACCACATGGGCTGCTCTAAACCTGAGTTAATGAGAGGGGGGGCACTTTTAGCTCTTGGCCCGGCTGCAGAGGAGACTCCACCCACCTGAACAATGGGGCTGCTACGCCATTTTCCTGCCGCATGCGGTTGGCTCGCCAGTATGGCCTATGGACAGGAGCTGCAGCCCAACAACATCTGGAGGGCCAAAGGTTCCCCACCCATGCTCTAAACTGCCCAGCCTCTTTGTCCCAGTAGGAGTCACCAGCAGAGACTGTCAAAGGCTTCTTTCCAGGACTCAACCTTGCCCTGCTCACTTGGAACAAGGCAGTGCTGGGAATAATTTGGTTGTCTTGCTCTCACTGGCTCAAGACTCCCAGCAGCCCTTGGACAGGAGGCAGGAAAAGGCAGCTGGGTTTGCCAAGGACTTTGGACTGGGTTTCCTTTGTTGTTTAGCGTTGACTGACTTGAACCTGCCAGTTCCTGTTTCACTCGCAGGCTCTGGTGAACATTTTCCTTCGGCCTGATGTCCGTCCCATAAGATTTTTGTCTGTCCCTGCTTGAACACATCCCCTCCCTGGGCCTGATCCTATGAGCACCACTTGAGGACCTCAGCTAGCCTGTGACAAAAACACAGCGGTGCCAGAAGCAGCTGGCAGGAAGTGTAATGGCAAAGCCGACAGAGAGAAAGACATCCGTTTAAAGGGGGAAGACAGACAGAAATCTCCATCTGCCACTAAGGCGGGCCGTGCTGGAGCACCCAATATCCCCTTGCTCCTATGAACCCAAAGGAAAAGCACTGACCTGCTAGAGATCTCGTACACCAGAGCATCAACCTTGCAAGGGATTCCTGCCACACTGACCGTCTCTGCAATATCTTGATGTTTCTGCCCAAGGTTTGACCCGGTGATGGTGATTCTGGTGCTGCCTTCGACCAGTCCGTTTAAGGGATAAACCTGAGAAGGATGCCCAAACAAGTGTAAGCATTACATCTGAGCACTGAGCAACACCACCACCACCACCACACACACACACACACACAGGGCCCCCCTCTGAACAGCCTGTCCCCTCCGCCAGCTCACAAGGCTGAGGCCAAAACAGCCCAGGAGTTTGGTTCTCCATCCCTGCAGCAACCAGTTCCCAAAACAGGAATGATATCATCACCAAGGCCCTTGCTTAACTCCATGTCTGAGCTAGTTCTCCAGTAGAGCTGTTTTCCTTATTCTTATACCCTAACCCCCACCCCTCACTTTGCATGGCCTGGAAACACACAGTGAAAACATGACGCCCACCTCCACAATTCGGCTCAGCATCAACACACAATTCAACGGAGTGGGCATTCCTGTGCGCAGCCACACCCCTTCCCCCCCTCACACACAGAGGTATCCAGCCTGTCTAGTTATGTTTTCCAAAGAGGTTAGTCTTGCACCAAAACGACAAGGAGTCTCGTGGCACCTTAAAGTCTAGCAAATTCATTGCCGCATCAGCTTTTGTTGTTTAGAGCCCACTTCTGAAGAGAAAACCTCCGTCCATCTGACCAAGTGGATTCTAGTGTACCAAAGCCGCGTCTTTTTAAGGTGCTGCAAAAGTTTCTGTTGTCCTTCTCTACCGTTCGGATATGTATTTCCACTTTATCAGGTCTCCAGGTCCTTCAGTGTCGTGCTTCCGTCTAAAGCCCTGGCTGCAACACCTTCCTCACCTTCCCCCATTATCTTCCCTGCTCTCTCTGCTCTTCGTAAGCTCACCTCTCCTACACAGACCTCCATGTTTGGTCTTCTCCTCTGGCTCTTGGCTCTTTTGTCTTTGCCTCCGTGCTGCTCTGTGGAGTAACCACCCCCCACTCTGCCCTCGCTCCATTACGCCCTTTCTCTCCCCCTCCCCAAGTTCATCTTCAAGATGCGCATCTTCAGGCAAGTCCTTCCCTCCTTCTAAAATGCAAACGGGTATTGATTTCTCCCTTTCAAGGTTACTACTGCCAGAACTGTCTTGCAAACACACAGGGGACCAATCAAAACCATTCCCTGATTAATTGTCTCGGAGATGCTTCTCATGATAGAGCTATGTAAGCAGGGCCCGATCCTTTCCTGCATGCATTTGCAGGCAAAAAGCCACAACTGGCACATGTTAGCTACTCTTCTTCGGCGATATACCACGATGGGCAGGGACAGAGTTGGGCCGAAATCAAAAGTAAGCAGGACCAGAACCATTCCCCTCTCCCCAATATAACACACAAGCTCCACATTGGACCGAAGCCTAGGAAAAAAGCATCTCTTGGCACCAAAGCAAGCTTTTTTTCTAAACCTAATTGCCACGTAGATTGAGGATTTTCTGGGGGATTGCAACACACAGGCAGGGTAGGGTTAACCCTTCCCTTTCCATAACCCCCCCCCACACACACACAAACATGGCAATTCAGGTTCTACTTTTATTTATTTTTAGTGTAAGTGCCGCAGAGGAGGGGTTGGGGCCAGGAGGGGGGGCCGCCAACTGGAACAAAAGGCATTGCAGACGATCCTTGGACTAGATGAAATCGGAGGCTGATGGCTCCAATTTCAGTGGGGCTGTAAATCCATTCTGGGTTTCACTCAGAACCCGAAAGGAACTAAACTCAAAACAGGTTCAGCACCTCGGATAGCTCCTTCAGAGGGGAGGGGCCAAGAGGGCGACATGAATGCTGCTTCTGTTTTGAGCTCCACAGCTTATTTATTTATTTTTAGCATTTTAACTGCTTGGAGAGCTCCTTTAGAGTACTGGCTGGTTCTGAATGAAACCCAGAATGGATTCACAGCCCCACTGAAATCGGAGCCACCAGCCTCCATTGGCCTGTGGACTAAACTGCGCACTAAGTTAAATATGCAGCATGCAGCTGATCCTCACCATTTTGTTTACCTTAGTGTAAATCTGGATCTGTACTGGGACGACTGTGCACGGGCCGATGGTTAAACCTTCCCCCAAGCCAGTTCCCCCCTCCATCAATATCACACACACGCAAGCACACACACACACACACACACACACACACAGAGCGGGTATTTAAAAAAGGGAAGAAAACTCAATTGGTGCCACTGAATTTCCCCTCTCTTTTTTTAGCCCCCAAAAGACAGGATGAATTGTGGGGAATGGGGGGGGAGAGTGGATAGCTGCAAAGGTTAAACCTCCCCTGCCTGGGCATGGTAGTCCAGATCTGGGTTAGGGCCCTGCGGGCTCACATTAAAGTAAACAAAATATTGAGGGTCAGCTGCACGATACATATTTAAACGCAGCGTGTAGTTCAGCCCTGTAAGGCCGCTTCCTAAATGCCAGGCTTCGGGACACAGGTAGGGGGTTTGTGCTGTTCCATCTCCGAAGGAGGCAGCTTCATCTCAAGAAAGGAAGCAATTAAGCTGCCCTGTCAAAACTAGCCACCCCTTTGACCATAACCTTGGCAGGTCCGACGTCTCATTGGGCATTTTGCAAGCCTCCCGGATTCCTGCGGGTTTCTTCGCTAGACATCTGGCTCCCGCTGTGCTACGCTGTTACTCACAGCATGAATCTGCGGGTCCGGACACGTGTCTGTGACCTCTTCTTTACAGGAATCCCGGAACAGGCAGCTGGGCTGCTTCCCACCGCACCACACGCAGTTGTACTTGATGTCGGCGGTCTGGCAGCGGCTGCAGTCCAAGTGTCCCACGGAGCAATTGTACAGGGTGACTGCAGAGGAGCAGACATATGGGGACAGGCACTGGTGAGGCAGTCCTTTGGATGCAGGAATCAGGCCAAGGGAGACAAAGAGACCTTGGAAGGGGGACCCCAGAGGGATGCCGTGTTCTCTCCTACCCTCTTCGCCTGCTCCAAGGCAGGATCTTGTCAGATTGGCCCCAACTGCAGCGCTTTTTTAAAATGTAGGACAGCTGAAGGGGGTGCGGGAGAGACGCCCAGCTCCAGGGAAGGATAGGATCCTCAGGCGCGTGGAGCTTTCCTCCTTCCTCTGGCCCCAGGTGGTCTGAAAAAACCCTGGTTGAGGATCTTCAATCACCCTTTCTCAACTCAGCCTGGTCTAGAAATCCAGGCACACACCGGTTGCTTTCTTCTAAGGATAGTTCCTGGTGTGCAGTTTTAAAATCTCTTCACTGGCTGCCAATTAGTTTCCGGGCAAAGTACAAAGTGTTGGTTATCATCTTTAAAGCCCTACATGGTTTGGATCCAGGCTACCTGTGGGATCGCCTTCTCCCGTACAATCTGCCCTGCACACTCAGGTCTTCTGGGAAGAATCTACTTCAGCTAGCAAAAACTAGATTAACAACTGTTACCCAGAGGACCTTCTCTTCTGCTGCTCCCAGACTGTGAGATGGCCTGTCAGAGGAGACTCATCAACTTAACAGCCTTTTAGCATTTAAAAAAGCAATAAAGACTGCTGTATTCCGGAAGGCCTATCCAGTGAAATTTTAGAATGTTTTTAGGATGTTTTTAGGATGTTTTAATCATGTATGCTATGTTTTTAATCAGTTTTAATGTGTTTTATATTCACTGTTGTTCCCTGCCTCGATCTAAGTGGAGAGGCGGGTAAGAAATAAATTATTATTGCCGTATTTCTTCGATTCTAAGACGCCATCGATTGTAAGACGCACACTAATTTCAGAACCACCAACAGAAAAAAAGCTTTGATTCTAAGAAATAATAAACGCACCTGCGATTCTAAGACACACCCTGTTTTTAGAGATGTTTATATGGGGGGAAAAGTGCATCTTAGAATCGAAGAAATACGGTATTATTTATTTATTTATTTATTTATTTATTTATTTATTTATCATATTTCTATACCGCCTTTCTGAGGCCAACCAAAGGGGGCTTCCAAAAAGTTCAAGACAGAAAAGACATCTTCACATAAAAGCACAGTCAAGCATTAAGAACATTAACAATGATAACCATTTAAAAAGCCAGGTCTAAAGATGTGCCTGGGCCCCCTTCTAGCATGCAGGGGTGGGGGGATGGAGCGAGTCACAACTCCATAGGGTGGGGTGGGTGGAGGATGGGTTCCCAGAAGTCTCCTCTTCCATTCCCTCTCTAATGCGGGTGTTGGATGAGCGCTCCAGACCAGAGAGGAACCTCTGGAACAGATTATTGGTGTGCTGACTTAGGAGGAGGGACGCAAGATAGGGTAAGTTCAGAAGCAGGGGGTCTGTGTACATCACATCTGGGCAAGCTGTGGCTCTTGGGTTGCTTTAGTCACCTCCATGGAGCCCATGGAGCCCAACCCATTCCCTGCCCCCCCACTGCCCAGCAGAGCAGCCAGAGAACAGGGAACAGATCATTATTAGCTGCAAGGAAACAGATCTCGCTGGGGACGGGAGAGACTTTAACCTCACCCCTTTCCAGTGATGCAGAGGCTTTAAACCCGTCCACCACAGCAATACCCGTTCCCCGCCTGCCAAAATCCCTTCATCAGCACCACTGTTGACTCCCAGTTCAGTGCTGTGTGGGTAGGAATAGGTGAATCTGTCAATTTCGGTTTCTCTCAATTTCCCGTCTTAAGTTTGGTTCGTCTCAAACTTTTGAGAATTTCTCCAGGCTTAAGTTCAGTTTGTCCCAAACTTTGAGGTATTTTTTTTTAAGTTTGCATGAACATTCATAAGCATTTTTGTGTGCATTTGTGGCAATACATACATTTCTGTACGTATTTTTGCCTAATGCGGCACGTTTTTTGCAAGCAATTTCCCGAATATACTGCATTTTTAATATTATTTCCCCTAATATACCTAGGGAGGTTGTGGCCTCTCCCACACTAGAGGCATTCAAGAGGCAGCTGGACAACCATCTGTCAGGGATGCTTTAAGGTGGATGGCCTTGTAGGTCCCTTCCAACAATGCTATTCTATGATTCTAATATACACATTTTGTGTAGGAGTATATTACACCTTTTGTATGTGTGTATATTACACTTTTAAAAAAATGGAGAGCTCCAATGCAAAATTCAGCTAAGTGCAAATTTTGAAGGATAGCTTGAGGTTTGGTTTGCATAGCGATCCAGATGTTTGAAATTAGGTAAGTTTGCATTGAAATTCAATCTGAACCTATTTCTCCTCCATCCCTTGATCATCCGTCGGGAGTTGGACTCGATGGCCTTGTAGGCCCCTTCCAACTCTGCTATTCTATGATTCTAAATGTGACTAACGGCTCAACCCTACAAATACTTAGACAGTAAAAAGTCCTACAACTCCCAGCATGCCCCAGCCAGCCCTAATGATTGCATGTAAAAACCACGGAGAACTTCCGCTTCACAAAATGGAGACCATTTTGCCTCGAGCTCCCCTGACTTCATTACCAGCTCCCAGCCCACGATTTCCCCACACTCTTTCCCTGTACCATGAAGATCTTCTATGCTGTCCACACGGAGCCCTCGCTTTCTCTGCACGAAAACCACTGCGTTGAATTCAAGTTGTGGGGCTGAATAGCTGTACTGAAAGAGAGACCAAGACATCTGTCTTCAAAAGGAATTAAGTATTTCTTAACACAAAGGACTGGGGGTGGGGAGGGGGCAGGATTGTGAAAAATAAAAATAGTTTTGCTACCCGAATCTCAAGATTGCCTTCAAAATGTTTTAAATGTTAGCTGTTTTTACGCTTCTGTTTTTAAATTTTGTATATTGACTTTTAATGTTCAGTCTTTTTAATCTAATCTTTTTCATCTTTGTAAACCGCCCAGAGAGCTTCGGCTATGGGGTGGTATATAAGTGTAAATAATAATAATAATAATAATAATAATAATAATAATAATAATAATTTTTTTTATAAAGAGAACTTTTTTTTTCTTTGCCCCTCACTTAAACAGCCAGAGCTCCAAAACACAAAACCACTCTTTGAACCCCAATGAAGATGGCGCTGGAGGGCAGCACTTTGCTACGCAGGATCCAGCTTAAAATTAATCAATTCAAGCGTCTTAAGAAATGAAATAAAAATCGGGAGGGACAGGGAGCCATTAGATGGTAAACAGGTAAGGTTGACACACAGCCCCCCCTCCCCCGGTGACAGTTCCCCACTTTATGATCAGCCCCCCTCTTTAGCCACATCTTGAGACTGGAGCTAGTGGGAGCTTGAGGACCGGCTCCTCCTTACCTGGTGCAGCTGGCAGGTGATATAGCAAAGGGATGGATTGGTTTCGTCCTGCTCAATATAAGCCTCCATCACCAAGGTCTTCCCTTCCAAAACCAACGCGCATTCGTAGTCCTGGAGCCGGTCCTTGAAGGAGGAAGACATGCAGGGCTGAATCCTACAGATGGACATTCCTCCTCCCCAGCCTCCTGCTAGCAGGGGTTCCCAACGCCATGTCATGGCCCGCGAGGAGAGTCCAAAAATGCAGGCAGCTGTGTTGATCCGTGTGTGTGTGTGTGTGTGTGTGTGTGTGTGTGTGTGTATTATATGTGTCCTTTTTAAAAAGTAAGTCTTAATTACCCATTCAAAGCTAAGTTCCCCATCCCTCAAAGGCTCTGCATTAAAACAGGAATAGCTCACAACAATATATTCTTGCTGGGAAAACCAATTCCTCCTCCCCACCCCACCCCCGGTGAGGATTGCAGCTAAACTCAGAGGGAAGAGGGAACCCTGAGAAGGCTGGCAAATGATGCCAGAGTCCCTCCAAATCAAGAAGTCCTGTTGCTTCGACCCTGAGAGCCTTGGGGCATGGCTAGACCTACCGACGGAGGGGGGGAGGATCTCGTGATGTGATGATAGCAAGGTCCTCCCCCTCGGTCTACACACCATTTTTTTAAAAAGATGAGCGCTTGAGCGCTCCTGCGAAAAGGTATGTTTTAAAAAAACAAAACACCTCCTGCTCCCCCCACCCCATCCCCAATGGTCATGGAGCTCCTGAGCAGCTCGGTGCCCCGTGCCTGGTTCCCAGCTTCTTGTGGTTACTTGTGAAGAGCCAGGATGAAACCAGGATGGCTGCCCACACGTCCCGCGGTCTCAGGATGATCCCAAGACCGTGGGAAAAGTCGGGATTAAAGCCATCCCAGTTATCCCGGGGAAAGAGAGGGATCATCCCTCCCTGCTCCCAGGATCCCCTGTGTGTCATGTGGATGCACAGGGATGATCCCATGGCGATCAACAGGATATTGCCCCGCCTAGACATGCCCTTGGTGTCACTACACCACCGGTGTGGGCCAGATTAGGATGGATGGGAGCCCACCCGTCCCTTTAAATATGCACCTATGCTAATCATATCTAAAAGTTGGGGTGGGGGGGCAGTTTAACGAACAAGTGGGTGAGGGTGGCCCCTGCTGCTTCCTTCCAGTCGAGAGGAAGGTGGCACCAAGAGACAGACGAAGGGAGGAAAGTCGAGGGTTTGGCGCCCACACTTCAAACACACACTGTGCTCTTCAAATTGCCTCTCATCTTGTTCATTAGAGGGGGCAGACCCACATTTAAAGAGATAGGGCTGCCAGTTTCCCTGCCGCGGTTCGCCCAACCCGCCCACGCAGTACGGAGGGTAAAAATCCCAGGGCTAAGATCAGATGAGGTGGCAGTCAGGCAGCTCTCCCGGTGCCTCGTAACGCATTCGCTGGAGCGCATCCACTCAAAGGAGGTTTTCACCCAGTCCGTCCGTTGCCCTGCCTGGTCCGCCAGCAGGGCCGAAGCCTTTACCTCGTAGAGGTGGAAGTTCCTCCCTATCAGCGTGATCTTTCGCTGCACGTTGACCGGCAACAGAGAGGGCCCCTGAATGCCTCTCACACAGGGGCAGGCGGCCGGGCCCCAGTTGAACTCCTCGTTCTGAAAGCACACAAACCAAGCCAGGGATAGTCAAGTCTTTCTGCATAGCTTGCTGCTCCCCCACCCAAAACATTCTGCCATCATCATCATCATGCCATCCTCCTCCTCCTCCTCCTCCTCCTCCTCCTCCTCCATTCATCCACAGGATCTCAAGGTGAGAAGTGGCACTTGGCAGCAGAGAGCAAAGGGGATGTTTAACCCTTCCTGTCCCAGCCACTTTTCTCTTGAAGCTCCTCCTTCACCAGCAGTTTCTCCCCCAACCATCTCCCAGTAACATTTTGGACTTGCGTTTAAACCACGCTGTGTTAGCGGGGTGGGGGTGGGGGGGATGGGGGGGAGCAGTGGAGGAGGGGTTTAGGTAGAAAGGGACTGGCAGAGAAGGGTTAAGCACACACCCCCTTTCTCTTTGGCTCTTCTCAGGAGCAAAGCCCCGCTCTCCCAGAGGGAAGGGATCGCTGGACTGCCGTTAGGTGCGGCAGCGGCAGTGTGGACTTTGGCTCTCAGGTGCAGATCGGGACTCACCAAGTCCAGAAATCCAGGTGCATCATACTGGTAGTCCAGCCCTGGGTTCAGGATTCTGGGAAAATCAGAAATGTCACTCTCTGAGGAGTCTCCGTCGCCTGAGAGAAGGATGGAGGCAGAGAAGGAGGACGTGTCATTCTCAGAGGGCAGCGAGCCCAGCCATTCCTCGCTGTCCGTGGATTCCGTGCTGTCCCCAGGAGGAAGCCAGTCTGGAAGGCCTGTAGGAGGGGGCATCTCAGAGACAGGCAGCTCGGTCTCCAGGTCTTCAGGTGGCAAGTCAGTGGAAGAGGTGGAGGCATTTGCTGTTAGGTTGGAGGTGACAGGAGTTGGGACGGGAGATGTCGGGGCGTCTGGGACCGGAGGCAGAGCGGTGGAGTTTTCAGCATCTGGGGAAGGCGTTTGGGCCTCCACAGTAGGCCGCAGAGTGCTGAGGAGGGCAGTGGAGGACGAATCGGTGGGCCACTCTTGGGGAACAACAACCGGTTCTGAGGTAGGGTGTGTTGTGGGGCCAGCTGTCTCCGGTTGGCTGCCAGAGACGGGCTCAGAGGTAGGGCTAGCAGTAGTAGGCACTTCAGTTGGGGGCAGCGTCAGAGAGTCTGCGGTTGTCTCCGGTGAGGTGAGCGCATCTGCGGTTGTGGGTGATGGTGCGTGTGTGGGACTGAGGGTTTCTGGCTGCAGAGTCGTCATGACCGACGTTGCGGGTGGGGTGGTGGGGAGAACGGGTATGGTGGTGGGGCTGGGGGTGGAGGTAGCCACAGGCGCAACTGAGAGAACAGTGGGTTCAGGAGCCACGGTGGGCGAAGACGAGGGGGACACGGCTGCGGCTGGCATGGCCGAGGATGGCAGCAGGGTAAAGTGTGGTATCTGAGCCTGGGGGAGTGAAAAGAGGCAGAGAAGAGACAGCCAGTCAGAGCCAGAATGAGGCAGCGGCAGGAGACCGCGCTCCATTTATCGCTGTTATGAGAGAATCTTGCACAGGATGGGTTGGGGGTGGGTTGAGCACAGAAATGAAAATGAACACATTCCTCCCTTTAGAAAGCGATCCGGGAGGGGGGGGGTGCTTAGCAGAGGCACCACCACCTCTGACCAAATTGTCCTCAGAGGGCTTCACAAGCCTTCAGGCCCCTAGGAAGGGGCCTTATATCGAGTCGGACCATTGGCCCATCTAGCTCAGGATTGTCTGCACCTCGGGTGGAGAAACTGTTTTGGACTACAGCTCCCATCATCCCTGACCACTGGCCATCCTGGCTGGGCATGATGGGAGTCCAACATCATCTGGAGAGCCACATGTTCGCCAGCCCTGGCCTACATGGATGGGTGGCTCTCCAGGGACTCGGGGTCTTCCCAGCCCTTCTTGGAGAAGGTACTTGGAACTTCCTGCTTACAGTGCAGGCGCTCTTACCGCTGAGCGACGGATCGTCCCCTAATAAGCATCTTTCCACGCTTGTGTTTTTTCTCTAACTTTGTCAAACTGCACATTATTCTCCCTGCGCTGCAAGCCTCCTCTCATTTTTTTCTTTCATGAAAGAGATACGGCATGGCTAGACCTACCGGCGGAGGGGGGAGGATCTCGCGATATGCTGATGGCAAAATCCTCCCCCTCAGTCCACATGCACCGCGCCACGTCCCGGGAAGAAGAGGACGTTGTGCCCACCATTTTTTTTTTAATCGAAAATGAGCACTCGAGCGCTCCATCGAAAAGGTAGGCTTTCTTTAAAAAAAAAAACACCCACCCCTGATGGGCACAGAGCTCCTGAGGAGCTCAGTGCCCCATGCCTGGTTCCCAGCTCCTCGTATTTACACGTGCGGAGTCGAGAAGAAACCGGGACAGCTGCCCAGAGACCGAGACCACGGGAAAAGTCGGGATTAAAGCCGTTTTGCTTATCCTGGGGAAAGGGAGGGATCATCCTTCCCTGCCCCCGGGATCCCTTGTGCGTCATGTGGACACACAAGGATGATCCCGGGGCGAACCCCAGGATAAGCCCTCATTTAGACATTGCCCATGAGAAGTCTGGGTTTGGCCAAAAGGCTCCCAAAGGGGTGAACAGCGTATTAGTAAACGCAAAAAATAATAGAAATTCAATAAAACACACAGTCCTGAAGCCCTCTGAAGACTCACCAAAGTATTATGACCTACGCTTTTATGGACGAGAATGCATCTAGTGCACAAGAGCATGTATAGCATTAAAAAATGTGTTAAGTCTCTACTAGGAACGGCTGAATCGTTCAAGCCAAATTTTGCTCAGGTTCTCGTTTTTCCAATGCTAAGTTCATTCCACCCCAATCCCGTATCGGATTTTGGATTTTGTTGTTGCTGTTGTTGCTTTTAGTCATTTTTGTGTGCATTAAAAAACATATGTGTACATTTTTGTGTACTTTTTATTTTTTAAGTGTGCATTTTTTATTATTATTTTTTTGGAAAACTGCACTACGAACTTTAGAAATGTGCAGATTTCAATGGCAAACAACATTCTGCTTCTTGTTCAGGTTGAAGTAGTGCAAATGCAGTAAGCTTGCTTTGAAATTTAAACAAATGTCTTGATCACCCAGTCCTAGTCCCCACAGGTCTTTCTGTTGTCTCTTGCGTAAGACTGACTGATTAATACCGAACATGACTGTTGCCATCAGCTGTGCTGCAGAATGAATTTTAGCACGTGCAGCTTCTCCTATCACAAATATGCAACTTTCTCTCCAAAACCCCATGCTTTCCTGTATATATTCCAACTTTCTGAGGAATTCAAAATGGGAGCTAATGCAGGGTTCCATAAAAAAAATGCAGGGTTCTATCAAAACACACGCAATGATCCTATGAACAAAGAAGACTTGGATATTCATCTTCATGGTACCTGGCTGGATGACAAACTTTACGCCAAATAAGCACTCTCCCTTAGAGCCGTTCAAACACTCTCTAAACCAAGTCATTTCCCAGAAAGTTCTAAAGACCCACTCTACTGGGGCACTGAATTCCATGGCAACAAAATGGCCGCCCTCAGGTTCCTGAACCTTATCTGTCAGGAATTCAACAGACTGATGAGCAGATCGGAGCTATGAAAGACACACCCTCTCATTGTAGATAATGGTTCCTTCTTCACAGTTGGATTTATGAGTGCAGCGGTATTGATGGACACACCAATTGCACCCCCAGTGGCTGCTCACACATCCCTGGCACCTGAAAATAAGGACACAAGAGTAGCCGTTGAGGAGGCCCAATGGATCAAAGAGGAGCTACTGTTCATTGCAATGCTGGGGGAAATGGGCGTAGGGAGAGAGAGAGCACCCTTCTGGACTTACGGTGCCGACTTCCTCAGAGAAGCCACCGCCATGCAGTCATAGAAGGAGAAAGCGGTTGAAGCAATGAAGACACTGTGGAAGCGCACCACCAGCTGGATGGTTATGTGGTCTGAAAATGGGAATAAAAGGCATCCCTCATGCACAGTTCAACAGCAAAGAGCGTCCAGTTCAGACATTGACCCCGTTCAGAAGACACCTTAAACCATGGCTTTAACCATGGTGAATAAAGCAAAAAGCCTTATTCGTTGTGGTTAAAGCCATGGTTTAAGGTGTCTTCTGAACGGGCCCATTGAGGGCTAAACACTTAGTACGTAGCTTGCAGCTGATCCTCACCATTTAGTTTACCTTAATGTATGTGCGTGAGGGCTTGATCTGGATCGGGACCACCATGCACAGGTAAGGGAAATTTAAACCTTTATGAGTGGAGAGGTGTTGATAGACACACTACCAATCACACACACACACACACACACCTAAATTCACCACACACACACAAGGGGGCTAAATAAAGAGACAGGAAAAAAATCTATCGGTACCAATGGAGTTGTGTGTCCATCCCCCCCCCCCCAATTTTTAGTCCCTGCAATGGAGGGGGTAATTTGGGAGGGGAAAGTGACTTGGTGGGAAGATTTAAATGTACCTGTGGACAGTGACCTGAATCTGGATCAGGGTCCTATGCACCTATACTAAGGTAAACAAAATGGTGAGGACCAGCTACATGCCAAGTATTTAATGTAGCCTGTAGTTTACTCTTGAGAATGAGAGACAGAAATGGATATGTACTGTAATGGAACATATTCAAGAGTCAGCTAAAACTCATTTTTTTATGAACAGGAAAGCCAAATTCTACAAATTCACTGCTAGCAGGATATATTTTGCAAAGTTTACTTGTTAAATAATAAAATCATGTGTACTGTTTACATAAGAACATATGATTTTTAGACTGCAGAACTGAATGTCACTTAGCATCACCTGATGTAATGGGAGTTTGTGATAAGACCCACGCTGGGGCAGGCTAATTGGAAAACAGTGCTTTGGTAGAATCCAAAACAACTGGGGTGGGGGGACACGAAGTTAGGGAAGGCTAGTGCCAGGACCTGTGGTTCAGTCTTTGATGCCGTCACTTACCGGTTCCTGCTTTCAAGCTTGGGGCTTGGCTGGGATCTGGTGAAGGGCACATGAGGCCTGACCCTATCAGCACCGCTGGGCTCTCATACTCTTCAAAGAAGCACGAATAGGACTCTCCGTCCCGCAGGGCAGGCAAATCCGAAAGAGTCAGGAATATCTGCCAATCACAGAGCAGACAGATCAATAAACTTGTCCTCCTAAGAACGATTCTCTTCTAATTAACATCATTTCAGCTTATGAAACTGGAAGAGAACGGAGGAATAGAAATGTGGCGGGAAGGGGGGAGGGATGATAGGAAAAACCAGGGGGCACCATCAAGTAAATGAGCAGAACGCCCAAGCCCAGATGCCTGGAAGCTGATAAACCCCTTTGAATCCCTACCTAGAAGATGCTCAAAGCTATTCATTCTATTCTTTATCAGCATGAGGACTAGTAACTTGACTTGTTTTGTTGTAAATAAAATCAGAGATGCCTAGGCTTCTGCAACCATTCTTACAGACTGCCTAGTACACAACCAGATTCTATGTTGCTTCTCCAGATTATTTCCAGCCCCTCATTTATACGTGGGCATTTGGTCAAACCAGAAGGACATAAACTGGGCTTTGTATACACCCGTTGTTTTAAAAAACAAACTATACTTTTACATATAGAATCAATTACGTAAATTAATTACAGTTTTTAATTTTAAATTTTGTAAGGGTTGAGGGGATGGAGGTTAAAGATGGAATTGAACAGGGAAGGGGAAAGGAACGGAAGTCGATAGGGTGGGGAGAAAGGAAAGGAAAAATACGGACCAGATACCGGTGGTGGTGATGGAGACGCTGAATCCCCCATGCCCTGAAGCCTGAAGCCCCAAGCACTGGGGCCTGAAGAGGAAGACTGGCACATGGAAAACATAGGAAGCACCCTTGTGCTGCTCCGTGTAGCCCTGGAGAATTGCTACTCTGGATGGCAGCGACTCTCCAGGGTCTTGCGGTGTGTGTGTGTGCTTTGTTCTCCATTACGTGCTGCCTCATTATTTTAAGTGGAGAGGCCAGAAATTGAACCTGGGACCTTCTGCATGCAAAACATGTGTTCTACCACTGTGAGCTGGGGTCCTTCCCCTAGAGCACAGTGGCCACCCGTGGCCTTTTTTCCAGCCCCATTTCTGCTGAATTTGCTACTACGGCAGCAGCAATACCTGCCCCCAGTGTTTTTGCAAGGAAACAAGGTGCAAAACCTTATTCATAAGCAGAATGGTGCTCCCACAAGCCTCCCGGAAACCCTGATTCTGCTTGTAAATAAGGGACGTGCGCTCCTACTGCACCTTGTTTCCTTGCAAAATCACCGTTGTTGTTGTTGTTGTTTTGCCACTGCTGACAATTTCAGCACTGCCGGGAGTGGGGCAATGGGGGCAATGTGCCCCCCCCCAGCAAACCCCTGGATGCTGCACATCCCTGCCCAGGTGAGAGGAGCTTCCCAATTCTTTTGCCAATACTGTCCCCCAGAAGGGATAAACGCAACTGTTGTAGCTAAGGGAAAGGACTGTAGCTGGACCAATAGAGCATCTGCTTTGCATGTGGACGGTTCGGTCCTCAGCCTCTCCAGGCGGTGCTGGGAAAGAGGCCTGCCTGAAGCCCCAGAGAGCCACGGCCATCACTGTGTAAACAATACCGGGCCAGATGGACCAATAATCAGCATGAGGCGGCTTCCACCTCTGTGCATTCCACCTCTTCTCTCTATGACACCCATCTTAACTTGGGTCTCCTCAGCCTGTTCCAAGGATTTTCTGTTTCCAAGGTTATTCTGTTCGGCTTTGGGAAGCTTCACATTACATGAAAGCCTGGACAGCATGTGTGTGAAGGTCTCCCAAGCTCTCCCTTCACAAAGGAAGCGTGAAAAGGGGACGGGCAAGTCACCCACGCTTCCGATGTCCCCAGGAGGCGAGAAACTGCTCCTGGCAAGGCGGTTTCACAGCCTTCAAAAGGGCAACGCGACGCTTCACAGCTCACATTTTTCTGTTCTTCTCGGCTGATGCTGGCTGGGCTCAGGGAGTGGATGGACAGACACTGCTGGCTGGAATTAAAGCCCCAGAGCCACTGCTCACTCACTTTGAACCGGGAGCATTCGGAACGACGGCTGCACCTGGAATGGACACACATACACACACACACGCACAAATAGCTGAAGACAGGGGGAGAAAAAGACCTTCACTCGCCCTCGAGAGGAGATGAACTTCTTTTTAACTTAGTCAATTGCATATCCATCATCCACAAATGTATGTCAGGCTCTCGGCTGACCGGAGGAGGAGGAGGATTTTTGATCCCTCAGTACTCCCACAGATGCATCCTGAGGGGTTTTGTGGCAGGGATGCCTCATCTGAGGTCCCAAGGAATCCCTTCAAACCTGGCCCAGCCACGTTTCCTGACTCTCCTCCCTCATCCTGCAGCTTTCCAAAGCAATGGACCAAGAGGAACACTCAGTTGGAGCAACCATCAGAAGACTCTTTCACTCAGGGTTTACTCAGGAGGAAGGGCCTACCCGTGACCAAGAGGAGGAAGACCCAGCTGCAACTGGTGAATCAAGGCTGTCAAATATATAAGTCCCCTCCCAGACCTGGGGTGGGCAACTTGTGGCCCTCCAGCTGTTTTGGCCTACAACTCCCATAATCCCTCTCTTTAAAGAGCACAGCCAGGTCCTCCAGGGAGGCAGGGCCAGCTGCACAGCAGGACACACCACCCTTCATAAGGCTTCATCTCTCTACTGAGGCAACACCTGCTTGCTCAAGCTGACCCCATGTTTTCAATTTGAATTTTATTACATTTTTTCAGGTAAACTAGCAGCATATTGAAGAACATATAGAGGGGGAAAGCAGGGTAGTACTTTTTAATATAAACATTTAAAACAAAGTCAGTACATAAACAAGAATACACTACAGGAAAAAAGGTATCTACCAAGTGTGCAGGTCATTATACGTTTCTGGACTTTTGTCAAAAGCTTACAGGATTTTCCTCCTGTTCCCAACTTCTCCCATTTTGTGACTCACTCATTCATTTATTGTTTGTAGCCAATGGCCATCACAACATCATAAAACATTAAAACATTAATCTGATTAAAACCCTTGAAACAGTAAAACAAGTTAACACTTTAAGCAAAATAGAACAGCAATAAAACACGTTATCTTGAATCAATGCCATACTCTTTGTGTTATTCCAGCCTTCCTCAACCTGGGGCGCTCCAGATGTGTTGGACTGCACCTCCCAGAATGCCCCAGCCAGCTGGCTGGGGCATTCTGGGAGTTGTAGTCCAACACATCTGGAGCGCCCCAGGTTGAGGAAGGCTGTGTTATTATCTACCTTACACAAGGTCAGAATCCAGACCCGCCACAAAAGCTCTCCTTAACTTTAATGCTGCTAGGGCAAATAGGGCCACCCTGTAGCTTACAAAGTTGTCCGTATCTGCCAGCAACCACCTGATTTTGAACTCTTCTGTGTGGCTCTAAGGTTTCCGTTCATGGTTAACAGCAGCTTTGGGGTTTTGAAAAAGAAAAAGAAATCCTGCTGCTGCCTTTTTTTAAATAGCTTTTGTTTTGTTGCCATTCCAAGCAACGATGGTGGAAGCCATTTCCCCACCCCACCCCTTGACCATCAACAATGCCCCATTGGAGCAATTCTACGTCATGATACAGAATTATTCTAGTGGCATTGTTATAATAAAATATTGTGCCCCCCCCACCTCAGGGCATTATGGGGGTGACGGTGGAAATGGTGCATAGGCGCACTGCTACTTACACCAACAGCAAAATTAGGTTGCTGCTTTTTTTAAAGGTGTAACTGCTGCCACTCCCAGTGAAGCCCCACTTCCAAAAGTCACTCAGAATCCATCCCCCCTCCCACAGCCCATCGCTTCCCCCTTTATGAATCTCCATTTACAATTTAGAGAAAGATTCTCTGAAAAACGTCTTACTAGTTTGGCCCTCCAAATACCCTGTGTTGACCTTTGGACCCAGTGAAGATACCAACCCAGATCTACACCATCATGAGATCTTACCTTCCTTGGAGAACGCACCAACCGCAATATGGGTCCTTCTGGGCCAAACACGATTCACAATCCAAGTACTGTGAGCATTCAAATATGGGGATCTTGGCCACCTGCAAGAGAGAGATGCAGAACTAGAGATGGACAAATCTGCCAACTTTTGAGTCCATTTTGCTGTTTCTCATTTTTCCAATCTTAATTTCGATTCGGCCCATTCTTTTTTTTTAACGTTCAGTGAAAGTTCGTACACTTTTTTGTGCATGTTTCTCCTAATGCATGCATTTTTGGTATGCAGTTTTGCCTAATATACACATCATTTGTAAGCACGTTTCCTAATGTAACGCATTTTTGAAGGTTATTTCATTGACGTGCATTTTTCTGTGCCTTTTCCCCTAATATACACATTTTGTACGCATTTTTTTATTGGAGAATTCTATTTCAAAATTCAGAGGGGGGCGAATTTCGAAGGATAACTTGAGTTTTGGTTCATGCATTATTGTGAAAGTGCTAAATAATATAAGTTTGCATTAACTCGCGAAATGAACGAATTTCTCCCCCCAATCTCTATGCAGTCAAGCCAGTCAGTTGGCATCCACAGAAAATCAAACACCTTCTGATTGAGGACTCCATTACATCTCTCTTGTTCTTCCCCAATGAATCTCACCAAATTCTCCACTAGTCCACGGAGCAGGGGTACCACTCATTGCCCGAAGCTCACTGGGTGGGTCACAAAAATTTAAACAGTAAGGTACAGCATAAAATATTAAAAATAAGGAACCTTAAGGAAAGGAAAGGAACCTCTTGGGCAAGCACTAAGTCATTACTGAGTCTTGGAGGGATGCCAGCTTTTGCTGACGTTTTCTTGGCAGGCCTTATAGCGGGGTGGTTTGCCGTTGCCTTCCCCGGCCGTTATTACCTTTCCCCCCGCTAGCTGGGTACTCATTTTTCCGACCTCAGGAGGATGGAAGGCTGAGTTAACCCGAGACGGTTGCCTGAAACCAGCTTCCGTTGGGATGGAACTCAGGCCGTGGGGAGAGTTTCAGCTGCAGAAACTGCTGCTTTACCGCTCTGCGCCACATGAGGCGTAGGAAACATGAAAATGTAAGGAAACATGAAAATATAGGCTTACACGGCCCAGAATTCAGTTTTACTTGGTACAGTGTTTATGTTGACATTAGGGGTATCACCTGACTAAAGAAACTGTAGTTGATTTGCTGTATGGGTCTGAAGTGATTAACTGATAAATTAAATGTGCACTCATTTGCATGCAAGAAAAATAACAGTTCTAAATGAGTACAAAAACAGACTTCTTTTGTTTCAGGATGGTGCATACATGTGTCACCCCAGGCATCATTCTCTTTTCTGACGTTCAGATGCAAGAGTTGTTGCTTGCATAGCTGAGATGGGAGGGGGGAAACTAAGGGCAAGGGGGGGGAAACCCTCAAAACAGGCTGAGGACTGAGCCTGCTCAGAGGCCACACAATGCTGACTGTTGGGTGCATTGAGAGGGAGAAACAAAAATAACTGGGTGGAAGGTGAATGGAGTATTGTGGTGGAGGGAACAGGAACACTCCATACTGTTAACATTTTGCGGCAGGTCCGATTTGTCATCTTAGAACAGGCAGTCCTCTTTCTCTCACACATACAAACATGGGGGAATGCCTCTTCCATGACAGTGCCTGCCAGCTACATTTTTTTTTTAGTAAGTACTAATATTAAAGAATTGGGGTTTTGGTTTTTACATAGAGAACACCTTTTCAGTTCAGGGGTGGCCAAACCTTCTTGGGGCCCAGGGCCATGTTGGCCCCTGTGAAAACCATTTAGGGGGGCGCATGAGTGGGTGGAGGTGGTGATGAGTGTGATGGTGGTGGGTGAGGCCAGGACACACACACATCTATAGTCTCTCTCTCTCTCTCTCTCTCTCTCTCACACACACACACACACACAGACACACACTCATATATACATCTATAGTCTCTCTCATACACACACACGCACACACACTCTCTCTCATATATACATCTATAGTCTCTTTCTCTCTCACACACACATACACACACACACACACTCTCTCTCTCATATATATACATCTATAGTCTCTCTCTCTCTCTCTTTCACACACACTCATATATACATCTATAGTCTCTCTCTCACGCACACACATACACACACACGCACACACACTCTCTCTCATATATACATCTATAGTCTCTCTCTCACACACACACACTCTCATATATACATTTATAGTCTCTCTCTCTCTCTCTCTCTCTCTCACACACACACACACACACACACACACTCTCATATATACATCTATAGTCTCTCTCTCACACACACTCTCTCTCATATATACATCTATAGTCTCTCTCTCTCTCTCTCTCTCTCTCTCTCTCACACACACACACACACACACACACACACACACACACTTCCCCCCTGAAATCCCCCCCTTGATCTTGATGTGGATTGCTGGGGGACGAAGACATTAGAGCCTCCCCCAATTCCACTCAAGATCACTGTACGTCCACTGCTATTAGCAGCAGAGAAACAACAGCATGTTCCCCACCACCCAGCTGATGGCTGATCCAACGGGGGCAAAGCAGGCGGGACACCTCAGGGTTCTGCAGGCTGCAGACCAAAGGCCAGATGTAGCCCGAGGGCCATGGGTTGCCCACATGTGTTTCAGTTTATCAAACTGTTTTGATTTATTAAACCAATGAATTAGCTTAACCCCACAGCCCTTGTTTAAATGGTCCCTGCACAATTTGGCTGTTTCTCCCCTCTGATGAGAAAACTACCAAAAGAGTGGAAGAGAAAAGCACCAAAAGGGAAGATCAATGCCTGCGGAGGGCTGGGGGCGGGGGGAGGCTGGCGGGGGGCCGGGAGTGGGGAGAACCTCTGGCAATAATAATAATAATAATAATAATAATAATAATAATAATAATAATAAAGCCGATGGAGCCACTCAGGGTTTGAAATTCCCAATGGGCTTGGACAGAGCACTGTCACGTGGGTGGAAGCCTGGTGGAGAGCTCATAAAAATCGGACAGTGATAAATGACATCAGGCTGGAGGAGACGGGGAGGCAAAGCACAGGGCCAGGCTCTTTGTCTTAATGGACACTTCCCATCTGCTGGATTCCCCCCGCCCCCACCCTCCTGGTCCGTCGTCTGCTTTTCATCAGGAAGTCCCTCTTAATTGTCTGGACCATTTTTATGATTAAAAAGCTATCTAGTAATTTAAACACACACACGCACACACACACACACTCTCTCTCTCTCTCTGTCTCTCTCTCTAAAGCAACAGAGGCCCCACACAGTTTGCATTCATGCTGGTGAAATTTACTTTGAAGGGGTCGCTGATATGCCTGTGTGGTGTAGGGGCTAAAGCGTTGGACTGGGAGTCGGGAGATCCGGGTTCTAATCCCCACTCGGCCACGGAAATGCACCAGGTAACTTTGAGCCAGTCAAAGACTCTCAGCCAAAACCTACCTCACAGGGTTGTTGTTGTGAGGTTAAAATGGAAAGAAGGAGGATTATGTGCCTTGGGTTTCTTGGTGGAAAAAAGGCAGGATATAAATGCAATAATAAATAAATAAATAAATAAATAAATAAATAAAAAAAGATGGATGGATGGATGATATTCTGGAGGTGACAGACTTGACCTTGGGGGAGCTGAGGATGGCGACAGCCGACAGAAAGCTCTGGCGTGGGCTGGGCCATGAAGTCACAAAGAGTCGGAAGCGACTGAACGAATAAACAACAACAAACTGCGTTTCCTATTTTAATGCTTATGCCAATCAGGGTCAGTACTTAAACCTGAGCAAGCCCCTCGCATGGGCTTCTTGCTGCCCCCGAGGCCTTGGGAAATGACGGGTTAGGGATCAAACCAGATAAAAGCAATGAAATGAAAGGAGGCCTGAGAATCAGGCCTCCTTTCCAACTCTCATAACCAGCTTCACAACTAAAGCTATTCTTCCTCATCTTTTCAAACCTAACGGCCCAAGATTCCTGCAAAAAAGAAAAGAAAAAGACCTTCTTTGCAGCAATTGCCACAAAGTCATGCATTGCACCTAATCAGAAGTCTCCCAAGCAACGCTCTAAAACAGTAGCGGATTGATAAAAGTTGGGTTACTACGATTATGTAAAAGCTTACTCAGCAAGTGCAGCAAGCAAGGAATCCTAATTAAAGAGGGTATTTGTGGCACCACGGTTTGGGTTTCTTTTCTCTTTGGGAACCCTTCAAACCTCTGATCAAATTAGTCAAGTTCAGATACCTGTTTTTTTCTGAATATGATTTTACACACACACACACACACACACACACACACGATAGATAAATAAAGTTAGATATACAAAGTGGGAGGCTCTTCCCCATCTCTGCCATGAGTGCGGTTACGAAAAAGGGACTTCCTTGGGCTACACTGTGCTCCTTTCGTCGCCAGCTAAAGACCTTTTTATTCTCTCAATATTTTTAACACTTAATTTTAACTTAAATTTAAATTTTACTGTTCTAACTCTGTATTGTATTTCTTTATTTACAGTCAACAGACCAATATAAAACAAGAAGATACGCCATTATATAAAACAGTACAAAGTAGGGATAAAGAAAGAAGAGGGAGTGTTACAAAAACCACTGAAGATACTAGATTGTTATTTGTTGGTTTCTGAAAAGGGAACGGATTTGGGTTATTGGGGCCTAGCATAGTGAAAAAGGGAGGGATAGATAGATAATAAAATCGCTAATCTGTGGATTTAAGCGCTAACTCTGTATTTTAATCTTATATCAATTTTTGCTGCGTGGTTTTATCCTGGTTGTGCTTTTGATACTGTATTTTGTATTTGTGTTTTTAACCTGTTGGTTGTTTTATGATGGTTTTAATTTTTGTGAACCGCCCAGAGAGCTTCGGCTATTGGGCAGTATAAAAATGTAATGAATGAATGAATAAATAAATAGATTCATTTGCGCTCACCACAGACTGAGTCATGACATACAGGTGCTTCTTGGGCTGGTCGAAAAAGAGGTCTCTGCTCACTGCGTTGTTGGGCTGGATCACTAGAGAAGCATACAGGTTGGTGGTTCCCATTGCTCCCAAGTAGACCTGCAAATCAAAACAAGCGAAGAGGTGAGATTCAAGGGGAAATGGAGGCTCTGCGGCCCTCATCAGCCCTAAGCTCCTTGTCGCATTCGGGAATAAAGAGGTTCTTAAACTTCAAACTCTATGATTAGAGCCCTCCTCCACTCCAGAAAATAATAAACTGCACAAAAGTAATACCCTTGCTTTCTCGTAAGCCGAGGGCTTTTTAAAAAGCCTCACTGCAGCAGCGGAGGGGTGATTTTACAACGGGGGGGGGGGGGTCACAGCGTGGAGGAGGAGGAGAGCTTCCAAAGAATTTTCACAAAGAAATAAAAGAGAATAAATGTGGTTTGCAAACCAGGGGGGCACTAGAGTGGGGAGGGAAGAGAGGGGTAGTTTTATTTATTATTATTTATTTATTTAGAATATTTATATACCGCTCCCCATTGAAAAATTTCGGAGCAGTGTACAAGGTAAAATGAAAATAAAAACAGAATAAAAACAGTTAAAGCAAAATTTAAAAGAAGCAAAAACAGTAATCCAAGGCTGCATGTTAAAGAAAGGCTTCTTGGAATAAAGATGTTTTCAGCAGGCGCCGAAAGGAGAACAAGGTCGCAGCCTGCCTGACCTCCAGAGGCAGGGAATTCCACAGGAGGGGCGCCACCACGCTGAAGGCTCTTCCCCTGGTGGATTCCAGTCGGAGGATGGATCTAGGTGGAACCACCAGGAGCAGGCCCTCGGATGACCTCAGTGACCGGGCAGGTTGGTAAGGGAGAAGGCGCTCTCTCAGGTATCCTGGTCCCAAGTTGTTTAGTTTTGCTGGCAGTGGCTGCGTTAAGTAAATGGGGTGAGTGCTCTCATTTCATTTATTGTTGCATTTATATCCGACCCTTTTTCCTCCAAGGAACCCGAGGCGGCGTACATAATCCTCCTCCTCTCCATTTTAGCCTCACAACAACAACCCTGTGAGGTAGGTTGGGCTGAGAGTCTGTGACTCTGTACAGCACCATGTACATTAATGGTGTTATATAAAATAATAATAATAATAATAATAATAATAATAATAATAATAATGTCACCCAGTGGGTTTCCATGGCTGAGTAAGGACTAGAACCCAGATTTCTTGACTCCCAGTCCAACACTTTAGCCACTACACCACACTGGCTCCCATGCTGGCACTGCGCCACAAGAGAGACCTCAGACTCCGAAGTCTGCTGAAAATGTTAACTAAAAAACAGGCAGGCAGCTAGATCTATTCACAAATAAAATGTACATGTGGGAACACTGTGTCCCTCAGCATATCTATACCGTTGTTTTTATACTGTTGTTTTTATGTTTTTGATGGTTTTAGATTTTGTCTGCTTTTTAATGTTCATTGTTTTTAACTTTTGTAAACCGCCCAGAGAGCTTCGGCTATGGGGCAGTATATAAATGTAATAAAATAAATCAATAAATATTCAGCGTTGCAGCTAGGCAATTTTAGACTCCGGTTGTAATTGTCTTAGGGGGCCATCCTTTAGACAGCCATGTGCATTACTTCAGTTGGGACACACATTAAAATTTGTCTTCTCCCCCTACCAGCTGTCATTCCATACTTTACAACTTAGTGGGTGACGAGAGGTTTGCCAATGCCGATTTTAAAAAAGAGAGAGTTTCTGAGCATGTGCAGAGTTTTGTGTTTCAAACTCACTTACAAGGCAATCTTATACATATTTATTTATTGCATTTCTATACCGCCCAATAGCCAAAGCTCTCTGGGCAGTTCACAATATCTATTCAGGCGTAAGGCCTACTCCGTCCAGTAGAATTTACTCCCAGGTAAATGTGTACAGTATTGCAGCCTCCGCTCATCATGACTCTGGGGGATAACATTGTGTTCGCTTCTGCTGCCCTGAATCTAAAAACACTCAGCTGGGAGTAGAACCATTTTATGGCAGAAAGGAATCACACATTTTTAAAGTAAGAACAACCAAATGAGCATCTGTAACCATGTACATGCCCATCCTGCTATGGTGACCCCATGCCGGCCCTGGTGCTGATGGTGTCTGCCACTGTCCAGAACATCTACCATTCTCTGGGTGATCATTTGGCGGGTGGTGGTGGCTGGACTTCAAACCCAAGGTGTTAGCTGCACCACTGTATCTGTTCATAGAATAGTAGAGTCGGAAGGGGCCTATAAAGCCATTGAATCTAACCCCCTGCTGAATGCAGGAATCCACCTTAAAGCATCCCTGACAGATGGCTGTCCAGCTGCCTCTTGAAAGCCTCTAGTGTGGGAGAGCCCACAACCACCCTAGGTCATTGGTTCCATTGTCGTACTGCTCTAACAGTTTTTCCTGATATCCGAACAGAATCTGGCTTCCTGTAACTTGGTCCCATTAGTCCGTGCCCTGCACTCTGGGATGATCAAGTGCCGGACAAGGAATAATGAGCTAAAGTTACAGGAAGCCAGATTCCGGCTGGACATCAGGAAAAACTTCCTGACTGTGCACACACTGGAAGGAACATTGTAAGAAAGTTAGTACCTCTTGAATGCGGTGACTGTCGCAAAACCCACCCAGGGAGCCCAATCCATAAAAGATCAAATTGCAACAATGCGCTGGGCTATATCATGGGGATGGCTGCCGCCCGTGTTCCCTTTGGAAGAAAGCCGCTAGGTGGCGCCAAGGCCCAATGGATGAAGAAAGGGATGCTTCTTGTTAGCATGGGATTGATCGATGCCGGGGAGTGACAAACACTGCAGTGGGACAGCGAAGCTCCCAAACGTCCTTTTGGTTGACAGGACAATCAGGCTGAGTGAGTGTAGGAGGAGCTCATCTCTAGGTAACGCCAGTGTCAATGATGGGGAGAGACTGCTCTAGCGGCTAGAGAGCTGGATGAAGACTTCAGCTACAAATTCCCTAGGAAGGCTTGGGCAGATCATGACCTCTGCAGCCTCAGTTTTCAAATCTGCAAAATGGGAATTTTACAGTGCCATCTCCCGCAGCTTCCCCGTGACAGTGAACACCTGCCCCTCCCCCAACACCCCCAAAATTATCATTCTGGATTGTAGAATGCTGGTCTTAAGGAATACAGCACTTTTCAATGACATACTCTAGAGATAAATGACATTCCTCTACCCTAACATTTAACAGGTTGTGCTAAATGCTGCTGCCAGTAATTCAAGCACACATAAAATCAGCCTTCATGCCTCAGATTACTTGCACATGGAGGAAAGTGAGGCCGAGTAAGAAACGAAGAGAGCAATGCTACGGCCCCTAGACAGTGTCTGGGGAGAGTGAAGGATTGTTAAGCTTCCTGGTTCCAAGGACTGGGACAGCACTCCAACCGTGGACCCACGAAACCACGCTCCCCACCCCAGGAGTCGGCTAAGAGAGAACCACGCCAACTGTCTCTCCATGCTCAGAAAATGGAGCACGGAGACAGGGAAAAGGGGGGCGTTCCCAGGGCAGGGAGGGGAGGAGACCAGGGCGACAGTGGTACGATGTATCCAAGGGTGGCCCCGGCCTCCTTCCCTCCCCCTCCAAGGCACCACTGCTAGACAGGCAAAATCGTCCGTCTAGCACAGCCTTCCTCAACCTGGGGTGCTCCAGATGTGTTGGACTGCACCTCCCAGAATGCCCCAGCCAGCCGGCTGGGGCATTCTGGGAGTTGTAGTCCAACACATCTGGAGCACCCCAGGTTGAGGACGGCTGGCTAGCAGAAATGCCTGGCGGCTGAACTGCGGAGGCAAAGATCACCTCCACTCTCCTCCTGCCCTGCGTTGGATATTCAGCCGACTATCCACGTAGGACTGCATCTGAAGTCATTTTTCCCAGCGCAGAAATTTGCGTCCAAATTGGCCTATCAAAAATGGAGAGGAGGAAGATTATGTACGCCTTGGGTTCCTTGGAGGAAAAAAAGTGGGACATAAATGCAATAATAAATAAATAATAATAAAAACGTGTATATTCTTTTACAATGTGTATATTCTAGAGAGGAACGTCCCCCTGGCTCCACATACTGACTTCCTGTTCTGTGTTCATGACCAAACAGAAAAAGATTCTCATACTCTGGGCTGCGTGCATATCAACTGGAAGCTCTCTGGGCGGTTCACTTAATTTTTGTGAACCGCCCAAAGAGCTTCGGCTATTGGGCGGTATAAAAATGTAATAAATAAATAAATAAATAAACTGGACGCCAAAATCTCAGGCAGGAGCCACACTACTGCTTTATAGCGGTATTGGAAGTGCACTGACAACTGTTGGGGCCCATTGACACATCGATACCAAGCGGGATATAATAACACTATGAAAGTGGTTTGAAAGAGGTATATGGAATGTGTCAATGGGCCCCAACAGTTGTCAGTGCACTTCAATTCTGCTATAAAGCAGTAGTGTAGATCCTGCCTCCATATACCGCTTTCATACCACTTTCATAGTGTTATATCCTGCTTGGTGTAGATCTGGCCTATGTTTATTCTTTTTTCCTTTCTTTCACAAGCAAGTTCCTAGCCCTTAGTGCTGCAAATGTAGGTTACAAAGTATATAGGCCTAGTGAAATCTCAGAAGCCAAAAGAGGTTGCTCAATAGGATTTCCGGGGATCAGTGTATGTGTGTGTGTGTGAGCCTTACTTAGTTTTTCCTCTTACCTGCCACAAATAGTAGAATAAATGATGTAAAATAGCCAAACATATGCACATTTGTTTATTTTTCGTAATTTGCACAGGTTTGTGATTTACTTATTTTTGGCTCAGAATTTTTATTTCTTTTAATGCATCCTAGCACGCACTTAGAGCCCTGCACACATTACGTAATAAAACACTTTCCCTGATACAGAGATTAATCCATGCTGGGACAGGCAATATGCAAAGCTATCCTCACATGCTCTTGCAAGCAGCAAAGAAAACAAGACTCAGAGTCATAATGCAACTGGGATCCGTAGGGGAGCCCATTTCTCTCTTCTTTGCCAGACCCAACTAACACATACCTTGTGCAGTCGACCTTTGCTGTCCCCCAGGAAAATGACAGTGGGTCCGTCTTCAGTGCTGACAGCTACAGCGGTTAGACGGGCATCTGGCTTTTCCAGGATCGGAGTTGCTTCAAGCGGCAGCCGGCTGGCCATAGGACTGGGGGTGTGGTCTGAGCCACAGGGGTAGGCGTCCAAAGTGTCCTGCAGGGGGTGAGGGAAAGAAAAGAGAAAAAGGTCTTTGGGGGGATTGGTTCTATTGCTCAACTATATACCATTAATACACTGCTATAGTAGCAGAATTTAGGATGATCAGGGGTCTGGAAACAAAGCCCTATGAAGAGAGACTGAAAGAACTGGGCATGTTTAGCCTGGAGAAGAGAAGATTGAGGGGAGACATGATAGCACTCTTCAAATACTTAAAAGGTTGTCACACAGAGGAGGGCCAGGATCTCTTCTCGATCCTCCCAGAGTGCAGGACACGGAATAAAGGGCTCAAGATAAAGGAAGCCAGATTCCAGCTGGACATCAGGAAAAACTTCCTGACTGTTAGAGCAGTACGACAATGGAACCAGTTACCTAGGGAGGTTGTGGGCTCTTCCACACTAGAGGCCTTCAAGAGGCAGCTGGACAACCATCTGTCAGGGATGCTTTAGGGTGGATTCCTGCATTGAGCAGGGGGTTGGACTCAATGGCCTTGTAGGCCCCTTCCAACTCTGCTATTCTATGATTCTATGATTCATTACAGCAGGAGCAGGCAGAAAGCTGCCAAGTGTTTTCTGGGCTCAATTCAAGCTGTTGGTTTAACTATTAAAAAGCTCTAGGGTGACCATATGAAAAGGAGGACAGGGCTCCTGTATCTTTAACAGTTGCATAGAAAAGGGAATTTCAGCAGGTGTCATTTGTACGCATATTGCACCTGGTGAAATTATCTCTTCATCACAACAGTTAAAGCTGCAGGAGCTATACTGCAGCTATACTGTGACCAGATTTAAAAGAGGGCAGGACACCTGCAGCTTTATCTGTTGTGATGAAGAGGAAATTTCCCCAGGTTTCCCATATATACAAATGACACTTGCTGAAATTCCCTTTTCAATACAACTGTTAAAGATACAGGAGCCCTGTCCTCCTTTTCATATGGTCACCCTATCTAAACACCTTTGGGCTTGGCTGTCTCAGGGATCGCCTCTGTCAGTATGAACTAGGGAGGTTGGATGAATTCATTTTGAAGGTGGAGCTCAGCAGGGGTTTGCCAGCTCAGCCCCCTGGATGCCAGCTCACAGATTCCTGAGCTGGTTCGACTTGCCACACACCAAGTTGGGCAAGCTGGTGGTTCTCTGTGGGTTGTTGTTGTTGTTATTATTATTTCTGCAAATACAATGGTCCTTTGCACCTGCATTTTTATGCAAATTGTGCTCTTTAAGGCCGTGATTTAGCACAAATTGCTATTTCTGTAAATATTCCCAGTCGTGAATTTGCGCAAATCGCAGCTTGTGGACAAAAACAGAAGAAGATGCAAGCTGTCGCCAAATGCCCGTGAACCATCCGGTGTCTTGCTCTGCACGCACGCTGGCATCTTGCAACAGGTGGGAGCCCGGCGAGCAGAGCATAAACAGGACACAGGGGAATTTGCCCATCGCTAGTATGAAGCTGAAGAAAGCCTTGCTTGCAGCGGGTTTCTTGCTTGCAGAGGGTAGTCAAGCACAGGGGAAAGGGCTTCCTCCTGTGTTGCTTCCAAACTCTATAAAGCACATTCGGGAAAAGGGATCGAGGCACATTTTTAAAACTTGGCTAGCCTCTGCAAGCCCTAGAATTTAGGAACCAGCATGGTCTTGACATCATCAATGAGGGTGGTGGGAAAAGAGCTTCAATGCAAGGAGAGGATGTGTTCCACCTACTTTTAGTTTCTGAGTCACGCTCTTTTTATCATTTCTGTCTCCTTAGTAAGATATCCTGCAGTGCAGGTATCAGCCGGCACTCCAGGCCTGAGGGCAGGGCCGGCATCACCTATGCATAACTTTATGTGCACAGCCTTTTTTTAAAAAAGTGGGTGCACCAATTTGGATTGGGACCACAACATGTGGGGAGGTGAGGTTTAACCCTTCCCTTCCCTGCCATGATCCTGACCCCCCCAACCCACCAAGTACAGCAAATAGCAATAGTAAAAAAAATCCCATGTGCACCAATGGGAACTGGGGGTTTTACTATGTAGGGAGCAGCGCTGTTTTCAGGATTGTCCTCTGTGCGGTCGTCCCAAACCAGATCCCTGTGCTGCCGGTGCTTGGTTTAATTTTTTTAAAAAAAAACCAGATAATGTTTTATTTTATTTATTTTTTATTTATTAGATTTATATACTGCCCCATAGCCGAAGCTCTCTGGGCGGTTTACAAAGATCCATTCAAGTGATCCATTTAAGATAACATGTAGTTAGTGCCTTGGAGATATTCTCTTAAAACTTTTCAGATTTCCCATATCCCAGCAAATACAAATAGATAGATAGATAGATAGACAGACAGACAGACAGACAGACATGGAGGGTACCTCTGGTTATAAGCAGTTTTGACACTACTGAAAAACGAAATGTTACACCTGCTGCCCTTCTCCCTCAAATGCAAAGCACAGCCCAGTTATCATTGAAAATTTATTTATTTATTTATTTATTTATTTATTGCACTTATATACCGCTCCCATAGCCAGGGCTCTCTGGGCGGTTTACAGAAATTCTAATGTACTGCAGAGAGGATATTGAAAAGTTCTTGAAACATGATGCATAGGGGTCAAAAAGACGTATAAAGATGCAAAATGCTATTCAGTCTCATAGAGCTTAGGGCCATGCTGGATCTGGGATCTGCAGTCCAAATCATATGGCGAGTACTACATTGCCTCAAGCAACTGAGAACAGGCCTGTGATGGTGGTGGTGGTAGTGGCGAGATCTAACCCTGTCCTCTGTGTTCCAGTTTCCTGCCAAAATCTGCCCCACAGCTGCTAATTCTCCCCACCTCGAGGTGTGTTTTGCTACAAACAACCCTGGATGCAGAGGGCTGGTGGGAAAAGGCTGGAACAGTGCATGGTCCCAATCCTGATCGGGGCTCTGCAAGGGTGTGTTTTCTAGTGAGGAAAAGTAGTCCGCGCTAATATTCAGAATATACCATGCCTTCATAAGGTAAATAGC
The DNA here is from genome assembly GCF_023053635.1 of Elgaria multicarinata webbii. NCBI lineage: Eukaryota > Metazoa > Chordata > Lepidosauria > Squamata > Anguidae > Elgaria > Elgaria multicarinata. Next base: position 144,349,951 of record NC_086173.1, read on the forward strand.
AGCTGTAGAGGAGATTTTAGGCAGGAGACTGACATGCGGTCTCCTGCCAAAACAAAACTTCATAGAACAGCAGAGTTGGAAGGGGCCTACAAGGCCATCTAGTCCAACCCTCTGCTCAATGCAGGAATCCACCCTAAAGCATCCCTGACAGATGGTTTTCCAGGTGCCTCTTGAAGGCCTCTAGTGTGGGAGAGCCCACAACCTCCCTAGGTAACTGGTCCCATTGTTGTACTGCTCTAACAGTCAGGAAGTTTTTCCTGATGTCCAGCTGGAATCTGGCTTCCTTTAACTTGAGCCCATTATTCCGTGTCCTGCACTCTGGGAGGATCGAGAAGAGATCCTGGCCCTCCTCTGTGTGACAACCTTTTAAGTATTTGAAGACTGCTATCCTGTCTCCCCTCAATCTTCTCTTCTCCAGGCTAAACATGCCCAGTTCTTTCAGTCTCTCTTCATAGGGCTTTGTTTCTAGACTCCTGATCATCCTGGTTGCCCTCCTCTGAACACGCTCCAGCTTGTCTGCATCCTTCTTGAATTGTGGAGCCCAGAACTGGACTTCTCACCCCAACCATATTCGTGATCCGGATTGGGGCTCCATACAGCTACTTTTTACTGGAAAAAGGAAACACCATGCACTGAGTTTGTTTTTTAAAAGCTTGTTTAATATCACATGTAGTTTTACCCGGGAAGACATAAGCATTGTTAAGGATCCCCTGTCACCCAAATCTTAATTAGAAACACACACACACACACACACACACACACACACACAAAACAATGTTTGCAGAACTCTCAGGAAGCCCAGCCAATGATTTTACAGCGGAAACAACCCAGCTGAACTTTTGTCTAGTGTCTGGTGTTTCTGGCTGTCCCCTATATGTTGAAAATAGATTCAAAAAGCTAGCTTGAGAATTCATTGGGGAAGTAGTTTCCGGAGCAAACCTGTGCAGAAGGGCTGGCTTGCAAAGCCAAGAGAGACAGACAGACAGAGAGACAGAGGGACTGAAAGAGAGAGAAATATCATTATGCATTAATTCAAAGTAAGGAGAGAGAGAAAAGAATCAAACCAGTTTGAAATAAGCTCGGGGGGGGGGGAGTTTGACTCTAGAAACCTCTGGGAGGAGGGGGGGCATTGTGAAAGCTGACTATTTGGCAACGCTTGCCATTCTCCTTCCCCCAGTGGCCAACCTACAAGACCCTCCTCACAATACATTCTGTGCTCCATCGCAATGGCAAACTGAGAGGCATTCTTCCTGCTTGCCCTCCAGACAGGGCTGGACCAGGATGATGATGATGATGATGGTGATGATGATGATGATGATGATGATGGTGATTGTTTTTGCTCTCCCAGACAAATTAAAATATTGCTGCTCCCCCTCCCTTCTTTCTGTCTTATAACCAGAGAACACACACACAATATCAGGAATTTGACTGGGATGCCCATTTCCCTCCTTTCTAAATGTCTCTCGCTTCTTCCCTTCCCTTCACCGCTGTGCCTCTGCCCCTGGTGGCCGATGGAGATCACAAGGCTCTTGGTCGTGTTCCAGGCAATAAGGCTTGCCAACTTTTCCGCTGGCCCCTGTAGCCAGGCCGTGAACACCTGTTTAATCTGCAGCAATTAGCAGGTGATCACATTTCTCTTGCTCCCTCTGCCCTTCACCGGCTACTACTTGTTACGTAACTGCTGCCTGAGTCACAAGAGCAGGTCAGGCCGTTTTGTGTGCGTGCCTGCGCAGGCACGAGTCTGCCTGCGTTCCTGGCCAGTTGACAACCCTACCTGGATTGGAGGGGATGCCCTCCAATCCAGGCTTACGGCTTGTCAGATCGGCTTCGTGTTTTTCTCTAGAAACCCAAGATGCACCAACCAGAGCCCGGTGCAAAAGGCATCCTCTAAGCAAAAGAGAATTGGTCCTCTCTGAGCACATTCTGAACCCAGGGATTTGTTTTCAGTAGTGCACGGCACTCCCAGTACACTTGCACAAAAGTCTACTTCTGGTTACACCAAGATTTCTTCATTTCAGCAGTCCAACTTCCATGGGTGGGTGGGAACCCCATCCTTTTGTTGCCATTACTGTAGAAACAATTGGGAAGCAGAGACTCTTGTCGACCTACTGAAAATCACCCAGAGAACTACCAGTAGATCCCAATCTACTTTCTCCACACTCACGCACACACTCTATGTGACAAGACATTAAGCAGCCCACCTGTGTGCCTCTCCCAAACAGCAGGCATTGCCTCCCTGTCAAAGACATTGTGACATACTATGGAAGGAAGGAAGGAAGGCAGGAAGGAAGGCAGGAAGGCAGGAAGGGAGGGAGGGAGGGTCTTCAGTGAGACTTACTCCATACTAAGTATGCTTTAGTTGGGAGTGTAGCTTCTGCTCGGCTCCTCACCCTCGCACTCTGACGACTGGCTCCTGCTAATCCTGGCTTTGCTATGAATCAGCATTCCTCAACCTGGTATCCTCCACATATCTTGGATTCCGACTCCCATCAGCCCCAGCCAGCAGGGCCAACGGACAGGAGCGCTGGGATTTGTAGCCCACCCACAACTTCTGAAGGGCACCAGGTTGGGGAAGGCGGCTATAAATACTCCCAAGTCACCTCCACCTCTTGCTTAAGGGCAGAACTCGTCTGTCTGGTGGAGCCTGAGGCCTAGCAAGCTGGGTGTCTGCCAAAGAGCCGCAAGGTGGCGGGATGGGTGCGGGTGGGGAGGGAGACATTTGAATCAGGAGTGGCAGAAACGCAGGGGGCTTGGCTGCTGCTCCTTCCCCCAGCTAATTCCTGCTGCCACCCCCACCCACCCAGACAGAGCTCCTGATTAATGATTGTCCCATTGCAGGGAGAAAAGGTAGGGGTGGGGATTGTTGGGGGAAAGTGACAGATGTGTGTGTGGGGGGGGGGGGGGGAGTTTAGGAACCTGCCTGCTGCTTCTCCACTTCAAGTTCTGCCCCCTCACACCGTTTTGCAAAAGTTTGCCAAGTTCCCAAACCTTCTCCGCCAAACGACTAGTCCTCCCATGAGTATCAGATTAACTCTGTACTTGTCAGTCTTGATTTTTGCTCCTGCCAGCTCTCCGTGCCGTGGCCCAGACCTCCTGCCCAATTGCTTCCTTGTTCCTGTTTGGGTGGTTCCTTCAACCCAGTTCTTCTGGCCTTCCAGCCACCACTGAGATAATTGTCTAAGGAACATAGAAATCTGCCTTATACCAGGTCAGACAGCGTCTCCATCTAACCCAATGCAGTCTACTCCAGGGCCGGCCCTATTATTAGGTAGATTGAGGCAACTGCCTCGGGCAGCAGATGCTAAGAGGAAGCATTGGCACCACACCCACACCCACACCCACACCCAGAGTTGTTCTTCCTGAGTGCCCCAGTCCAGCCCAGTCCCTTGGAGGACAACGCTATGCGTGCCCCACCACCTGTCCTGCACCTCCTAAACTTGCCTGCTGTCTCCAGGTATAAACGGGGCCCTGTCTTGTTGCTAGTGTTGAAGTAAGATTCAATTGCCAGTCTAGTCAGTCTCTGTATGTGGCATGGAGGGGGGCATCTTATCCTTTACCTGAAGGTGTAGAAAGTCTTGGGCTGGCCTTGGTCTAATCTGAGTCTCGAGCAGAGTTCTTGCACATCATCTGCTGCCTTATCTTTTTAAATAGAGATGCCCAGAAACGAATTTGAGACATGCCTGAATTCAGAGTAGAGAATCAACAGAAAGCGCTTTTCTCACCGGCTGTTTTCCTGCTTCAACTTGCCCTGACCCAGAGGCTCCCCCCTCAAAGGTGGATTTGCCCTCCGAGACAAATGTGTGCAGTCAGCACTTCTGTGAACTGCACTATTGTAATAAATGATATTCCACGGTCCATTTTATTCCATCCATTTCGTCATAGATGAATGAATGAAAGATTCCCCCACACACACACACACAAATGCATATTTAATTTATGGAACTTACTGTCACAAGATGTGTTGATGGCTGCTGGTTTATATGGCTCTTGAAGGGAATTAGACAAAATCATGGAGGACAAGGTATATCAGCAGGTCTCAGCCATGATGGCTAAGAGGTCCCTTGCTGTTCAGAGGCAGTATGCCATACGAACATAGAATCATAGAATAGCAGAGTTGGAAGGGGCCTACAAGGCCATCGAGTCCAACCCCCTGCTCAATGCAGGAATCCACCCTAAAGCATCCCTGACAGATGGTTGTCCAGCTGCCTCTTGAAGGCCTCTAGTGTGGGAGAGCCCACAACCTCCCTAGGTAACTGCTCTCCCTAGGTAACATAAGGAGAGCCCTGCTGCAACAGGCCCAAGGCCTCCTAGTCCAGCACGCTTGCCAGTCAGATGTCTGTGGGAATCCACAAGTCGAACATGAGTGCAAAAGCACCTTCCACTTATGTATCCTTACAACTGGTATACAGATGACTGTGTGAAGGAACAACGAGAGAGGGCTGCTGCCTTTTTGCCCTGCTTATAGGCTTCCTGGAGATACTTAATTGGCCATTATCTGAAACAGAATACTGGACTAGATGGACCTTCTATCTGATCCAAAAGGACTTTCATTATGGCTTTTTTTAAGTACTTCTAGGCTATGGGTTGGTCAGACTTGAAAAAACAGCATCAGCACACAGGAGACTGCATATGTAAGTTATTTTAGTCAGTTTAAATCCCCACCTTTCCATTGAAAATAATCCTGTCCCACAACCCAAAGTAAACAATGCAGAGCATTTCCACAGAAGGTACCGCTTTTGGTGTACCTGAAACAATGCACCAAGTGTCCTAATGTTAAATGAAATATTCCACATTGGCCACTCTGTAAATAGAACGCTGCACTAGATGGGCCTTTGGTCTGGTTCAGCATGGCTCTCTTTACGTTCTTATGATAATATATACTTCTGGTCTTACTACAACAACAACTACTATTATTATAACGAAACACTTTTTTTGAGATGCAAAAAGGTGTCAAGATGTGGACAATATCTAAGTTAGAAGGACTTGCATTAGTAATTAACCTCCTTCCATCCCTGGCTGAGAACTGAATCGCTTTTCCTTTCTGTCACGAGAAAGCGGTCTAGGGAACGTGAAGAAGAGTCCCTCCCATGTATGAACTATTATGGCAAAATGCACCACATTACCCATTTAGTATCTCTTTGCGACTTCCAAGGAAACAACAGTCAAAACCAACCAACTGCCTGGGTCAGGGATGGCCAAATCAGAGATAAATGGCCCCAGGGCAGTATGAAGGCACTTGATGAAACCACCTTGCTAAAGCTAAACCGGTCTGGATCTGGTCAGACTACCTGGGAACCCTATGGATTCTGTCGTGAGTTCAATGATGGGAGAATGGCCGGATATAAATGTACTAAATAAATAAGTTGGCCAACCCAGTTTTTTAGACTATAGGTCCAAATTCGCAGATGTGTGCCGTGAACTTACCGAGGACAGCTGGACGCAGTTAGAGTTGACGTCATATTCTATATAAGCCACCTGTTCGCCATTCTTCAATTCCCCATCATTTGTGTAGCAAAGGTCCCTGGTCTGGGTGGCGAGGCGATCCACCTCGTCCATTGTATAAGTACAGAGTGCAGATTCTTCTCTCAGCTTCCCCGAAGAAGCCTGCCAGGCAGAGAAGGCGGCAAAAAGCACCCCTCCTTGAGCTGCACCAGCATCTCCCTCTCCAACATCGGCAGCCTGCAGGAGACTGTAACTCTTCTCCCCGCTCCGGCAGACCAAAGGTAGCTCCACATAGGAGTAATAGTGCGAGTCGTCCAGGCAGATCCTCGAAATGTAGGTCCTGTACTCGCGGGAGTGCGACTTAATATCACGCCGGTAGAATAAGAAGTAAACGCTGGAGCCGTGAGTGAAAGATTTGATAAAATGGTGGTTATATTCCGAGAGTCGGCCCACAGCCAGCTTTGCCGTTTCCTCGTACGAGAAGATGGAGTGAAGGTCTGGTCCGGCCACCTCTCCTGGGTGTGGCCGGAGATTGCGAGTTGTAATGGGAGGAATGCTACCTCCCACCCCGCGACTGGTGTACCCTCGGCCCACAAACAGAACTGGCACGTTGTCTTTGGAGTATCCTATTAGCCCCACGGTGGAAATATTTGGGTCATTTGCTGCCACATATTGCGTGTCTCCTGGAGTTCGGGGTTGGAAAAGGACGTGGTTAATGAAGTCGAGGCTTCTCTTCTCACAGATTCCCTGCCACACACTACCGCATACGATGAGCTCCTTCTCCAGCGAGTTGACCAGCAAGAGCTTGTTGTAGTTGTCCGTTTCCTGAGCCTGGGGACACTCCTGCTTGGTGACAGGCGGAAGGCAGTCCTTGCTGTCCAAGGAAGGCCCCGTGGAAACGGCCTCCTCCACCACCAGGCTGGATGTCAGCTGGAAAAGGTAATTTGTGGCCCCCAGATAGAGTCTTCCAGAGTCAGGATCCATAATCAAATGAAGAAATTTGGTGGCATTGTGTGAAAAGGTGGCATACGGTAGTCCCTGTGGAATGACTGCCCCCAGGAAACACAGAGCAAAGAGAAGGAATGCCCCCAAAGGCATCATACTCATTCTGCAAAAGAGGACACAGACAGAACACAGGGTTAATTTCTCTGCTGATTCCAAATATCGGCTATTGTCGTCTCTCTCTCTTCTCTTGTACTTACAAATACAGACACTTTACATCACATGAAGAGTTCCTCTTAGTATAAAAAATGTCTTAAAAATAGTAACAGTGCAATTGTACTCTTATATAGACAATAAACGGAGGACACATTCTTTGAGAAGTTTCTGTATGTTATCTGACGTCTCTCCTTGGATGTGATTTGCCTCAAACCCCTTGGAGGGAAGGCAGGATGTTAAGTGCAATAAATACAATCTCTCAGATGGCTATATTCAGGCAATCTGATGGCCATTCTGACTACACTGCATGCCCTAGAAAAGCATTCTTTCAATGCTAGTGTGTGTGTTTCTATGCACTTGCTGCAGTAATCAAGTTCTAAAACAGATCGTAACATTCATAGCCGTACCACCCCATCCTTCAAATACCTGAGTAATAGGACCAACAGATTTAAGTGGGAGAAAGCAATGATCAAACCAATTACAATAATAATTCTTCCCCTCCCACCAAAAAATGTCATAATTAACACTGTTCCACCAGCCCTTCTCAATTCTTAAACCAAGTGTGCGCCCAATAATAAGTGCAGCACGGAGTCATAGAAACCTATATCAAGAGCTGCAGCAAATTCGCATGCCATTAACCTAGTTTGCATATCTCCCATTGAAATCACAGCTGGTGGATGTATTTCAGTTATTCTACAAAAGCGGTGTAATCTCCTTCACGCTAAAGAAAATCCTCATTCTGCGCTAAGGGAATTCAAATTCTGCATGTGGGGAGCTGAATTATGGAACATAGGAAGCTGCCTTAGACTATGGATCCGTCCAGCCCAATATTGTTGCCACTGAGTGGCAGCAACGGCTCTCCAGGGTTTAATGCAGGAATAGTTCAAATACTTGAAACGTTGTCACACAGAAGAGGGCCGGGATCTCTTCTCCATCATCGCAGAGTGCAGGACACGGAATAATGGGCTCAAGTTAAAGGAAGCCAGATTCCGGCTGGACATCAGGAAAAACTTCCTGACTCTTAGAGCAGTACGACAATGGAACCAGTTACCTAGGGAGGTTGTGGGCTCTCCCACACTAGAGGCCTTCAAGAGGCAGCTGGACAGCCATCTGTCAGGGATGCTTTAGGGTGGATTCCTGCATTGAGCAGGGGGTTGGACTTGATGGGCTTATTAGGCCCCTTCCCAATCTACTATTCTTTGATTCTATGATTCTAGTTCCAGCCCAACCCAGAGATGCCGGGGATTGAACCTGGGACCTTCTGCATGCAAAGTAGCTGCTCTGCCGCTGAGCTGCAGCCCCACCTTATGCATACTTGCATGATTGTCCATTTGCTTTGGTTGGCAATATGGAAGGAAAGGGAACTCCTAATGCCAGAACCTGATGGCCCTCCCTCCAGGCCCTGAGATTTTACTGCACAGTGCCTACACCTCTCCTCACAGGAGCAGCAGCAGATGAGCCCTGCTGGATCAGACCAATTCAGAATCCTTCTCTCCACAATAGACAACCAGATGCCTCCAGGAAAAAGCGGGGCACCAGGCCTCCCCCACTTTTCCTCCCCAGCAAATGGCATCTGGAGCAAAACTGCCTGTGAACAGGGGGAGGCTCCATACATAATGGCTGCTGGAAGACCTACCCTCCATGAATTTCTGTAGACGCATTTAAAGCCAGCTAAGCTAACAGGCTACATCTGCACAGCTACGAGGGCTAGAATGAATGCTGAAATTCCCAGAGAATCCCACAGCTGAATGCTGTGCTGAGTTCCAGATGTCATGCTTGTGCAGAATGCAGGCCACCTTGGTAATACGATCTTCTCCGCTGTCCCTACCATTAGCCAGAGTGAGGTGGCTGCCCCAGGCAATGGATGCTGGGGGACAGCAGTGAGGTGTTGGGGGGATGGAGCCATGTGGCCTACATGGCCTGTCCTGTACCTTCTAGGCTGCAATGTGTGGTGGAAGATACTGTCCCATCACCAGTGTTGAAGTAAGATTGAGAGCAGTGTGGTGTAGTGATTAGAGTGTTGGACTGAGACTCAGGAAATCAGGGTTCCAGTCCCCATTCAGCAATGAAGCTTACTGGGAGACTTTGGGCCAGTCACTGACTCTCAGCCTAGCCTACCTCACAAGGCATCTCAGAAAATTAATGCAAAATAATTTTAAAATATATCATGATAAATCACCAGAATATAAAGGACATAGCACTAATCCACTGAATGAAATATAAATATGACACAAATTATAATTAAAATAAATCATTGAAGGGTTTCAGTGCAGGTCAACAGAATGGATTTGGCCTGATGCCTAAAAATGGCAGTGAGGGTGGGGCTGCCCATTCAGGGGCACTAGCGGGTGCTCCAGAAACCCCCCTTGGCCCCACTCTCTTGACAGGATTGGCGCACAACCTCCCGCTGCCTGAGGAAGGAGGACACAGTGGGGGAGGAGTGGAAGGCGCTACCCCTATTAGGGGGAAGGGTGTGAGCTGCCACTGCTTCTGGGGTGGGGGGGAGCGCGAGCTGCTGGAGCTGCCACCGCCTGCCTCTTCCCCCAGGAGGTGGCCCTGGAGAACACCTGTGCTGCAGCCCCGCTCAAGAAGGACCCCTCAGAGCAGGTCAGTTGGATTGAGGGGAGACATGATAGCACTTTTCAAATACTTGAAAGGCTGTCACACAGAGGTGGGCCAGGATCTCTTCTTGATCCTTCCAGAGTGCAGGACACGGAATAATGGGCTCAAGTTACAAGAAGCCAGATTCCAGCTGGACATCAGGAAAAACTTCCTGACTGTTAGAGCAGTACGACAATGGGACCAGTTACCTAGGGAGGTCATGGGCTCTCCCACGCTAGAGGCGTTCAAGAGGCATGCTTTAGGGTGGATTCCTGCATTGAGCAGGGGGTTGGACTCGCTGGCCCTGTAGGCCCGTTCCAACTCAGCTATTCTATGATTGGTGGGCTCTATGGGGAGCCGTACCGGCAGCAGAGATCCCATCTGCATACATGGATGATCTCAAAATTATATTGTAAAAACATGACCTGTTAGAACAGCCTTTCTCAACCTGGGGCGCTCCAGATGTGTTGGACTACAACTCCCAGAATGCCCCAGCCAGCTCTGCTGGCTGGGGCATTCTGGGAGATGCAGTCCAACACATCTGGAGCGCCCCAGGTTGAGAAAGGCTGTGTTAGAAGATGGAGGAGGGAGAATCCATATAATTCAAACTTAGCACTGTGGCTAAGGTATATTACCGATGACATTTTTTAACATTTGGAGAGGGCCTCAAAACAGTTTACAATCGTTTTTTTTCGGTGAGTCAATAGCAAAGAATCACATCCAGGCTTCGATACCACTTTCAATACGCATCAGATCACTTTTTTAGATGTTGTTGTCTCCAGTGAAGCCATTGTCATGGTCGCAATAACATCTAAGAAACCCACTGATAGGAGCAATTCTCTTAGGAATGAAAGCTATCAACTTGCCCATCTGAGGAATAATCTTCTGTACAGTAAAATTCTTAGAGCTAAACACAACTGTTCGTGTAAGGATGGTGTACAAGAAGGAACCTCGCTTCCTAGTTCAACATCTCTGTGACAGAGGTAATCATTTTCCAGTAGTAAAATCTATCAGACACAGGACTAATGCCTGAGGCCAAGAATCTCCATTAACACCTCTTGAGAAAATGACATGCAATAAAGCTATGTGTGTTCCTCCTTTCAATTCCATCCCCAAAGAAATCCAAAATAGCCTCCGTAGCCAGCGGCACTTGGTGCATGATTTACCTGGTCCATCAGAAAAATCTCTTATATCATTCAAAAGAACGTACAACCTTACATAGAGATTTCACATACACTAGAACCACTGGTGGTCAGTCAATACTTTTTCAAATTTGTAAACCGAAAGGACACCATCCATGTGGACAGTGTTCCTATTGTAAATTCATTCAGAAGGTAATACATTTCCCTCGCTCTGTCAATTAACAACACGTGTCCTTCACTACCTTTACAACGTGTAATAGTTCAGGAGTTATTTATATCAGCAAGACTTCCAGACCCCTTAAGGTAAGAAGAGGAGAACATCAGTCCAATTTGCACCACAGGAGGAAAGCGGCTCCTTTCGTAAAAACACTTGGTCTTGATGCATACTGCTTTGGGGCGTAGAGAATGGTGCAGGTAATGACAGACTGCTAACAAGAAATAACTTTATTGGATGATGCCATCAGAAACTTTGGCTCCATTGGGTCTTAGTGAAGGCTTTGATTTTCCAGCCAGTTTGTGATTACCATTTTTAAAAAAGAAAGCTAGATAGAACTGCCTTTCAGTTATATAAGTACAAGCAGACTCAGTAGCAGTGTGTTAGCAGAAATGCACAATGACACAACCCACCACAAGCAATGGATGAGCTGTACTCAACCAGGGCATATAAACAACCTAAGGCTAAAATACTCCCACAGTTGGTCAACTTTTGAGTGTTTTGGTAACACTTCTCAGAGAACAAAGGAGAGTTAACAGTACTAGGTAACTTTTGTAGAATTTGTAATCTTCGTGTTTGGTTTTTTTTTTTTTAAGTCATTTTGTGTGGAGTAGTGATTAAATTCTTGTAGGAATGCAAGTAGAGGATTCTTGCAGCTAATGGAGAGTTTTAACGTTTTAGGTATGTTTTAAATCTGTGTAACTAAAATTCACTGAAGTTCCAAACTTAGTCAACAGAGACCTTTTGTACATGTGGTTCTATTGCAACTCCCTCAAGCAAGTCAGTACATTTCTGTTATGAGATATGCAGGCATTTAGAGAGAGAGAGAGAGAAAAATCCATGGAAAATATGAGTGTTTGTCCCTATATGAATGTATAATTTTTTTTAAAAAAAAGAATTACATGTATTTATTCTAATTTATCTTGTTTTATCGTTATTATTGCTCCTGACGAAGGAGAAAAATGCTCTTTAAAATGCATTGAGCTTTTATATCAAATAAAACACTTCTTCCTCTGGCACTTGAGAGGCATTCTCTGTTTTTTTCCTTCGAAGACATGACCTGGTCAGGTGAGTGGCAACATGCTGAAGCAGTCCATGTAGGATTGACAAAGGGTTCAAGTGCAATACGGTCCAGGACGATTCAGGAATGTTCTGCCTTTAGCTATCTTCTACTCACAGAACAGGATCAAGGGAGATTAACTGGAGAAGGTGGGTGGCCATTGCATTATCTACAGTGGCTAAAGGTCAGGCGTTTTGAAACTGGATTCTGGGAGTTCCCAGAAACTTATCAGCCATCCCTCAATGGGATGATATTATAATATACACATGAAGCTGCCTTATACTAAGTCAGAGCAGCTAGCCCAACAGTGTCTCCTCTGCAGGGTTTTTTTCAGTGTGCAGTTGGACACAAAATGTGCAGTTAGGGAAAATGTTAGAAATCTGATAATGTGCAGTTGAAAAAAGTGGTGAAAAAAATAAGACACATGTTATGTGTATGTGTTTATTAAGAACTTAACAACAGACAAAGTCAGGGACGGCATGTAACACAAATTATATAAGGGTGCAGGTGAAAGAGCCCTTGATGGTGTGACTGATGTTGTTGGGTCCTATGACAGTATTGCCTGAATAGATGTGGGGGAAAAGTCAGCACTTGGGTCTATTGCATGGTCTGGTTCCTCTGTCTGTGTCTCTGTCCTGTGTACTATTGCTGGTTAGCATCTGCTTCAGGCTGGGAAGTTGTCTGTAGGCCAGGACTGGTCTGCCTCCCAAGGCTTGTGAGAGAGAAGTGTCTGTGCTGATGATGGGTTGGTGTTCACTGACGATCCATTGCAGTGGTTAAATTGGGGGCTGTAGGTGACCAGTGTACTTCTCTTGGTCTGTCATCCTTCCTGGGTAACTTTATGGCCCTGTCAATCTGTCTTAAAATTCAAGGTGCTACTAGTGTTGGTGATAATCTGTCCAGTTATGAAAGAGAAATAATGTGTTTGGCTTGGGCGGCGACAAGGGCGGGGGGGAGCAGCGTCCGACAGGGCATTTATGCAGTTGGAAAATTTGCTTTAAAAAAACCCCCTACTCCTCTGACTGGCAGTGGCTCTTCAAAGTTTCTTTCAGTCCTGCTTCCAAAGAACTTTTTAAATGAAGATTCTGGGGACTGAATCTGAGACCTCATGCACATGGCTGGCATGGTTGGGCTTCTGCCCAGGTACCACATACCAGCAGGTGCCCACTGACGGAAGTCCCTGGACCTGCTCCTCATCTTTGTCATTACAAGCTGCTTGTTTACCTGCCTCTCGGTCTGGCCCAGACAACAACTGTGGTCAGAAGGAGGAGCAGTAGATGCCATCACCTGCTTGCTCGTTGGCTCTCTGCCTGGCAAGTCTGGAGTTGGTAGCAATGATGAGGAAGAGAAGTAGCAGCAGGTGGCACTGTGGGCGATCAGGTAGACTCACTGAAGGAGAGGGGACCATTGAGGATGTGTTGGCCAAGGGCCATCCAAAACCTGGAGCCGGCACTGCTTACCCATGCAAGATACGTGTGGTCTATTACATAACTATGACCCCCCCCCCCCGTGCACTGTGCAAGACACACACTTTGACATGTTGGTGACAGGACTGAGCAGGGAAATGTTTCTGTGGGTTTTCAGCAGAGCTTGCTTGCACAGCACGGACTGGCAGACAGCTGCTGTATTCCTGTTTGTAGGATTCCTGGAGGCATCTGGTTGGCCAATGTGGGAGACAGAAAGCTGGACTAGACAGGCTTCAGTACATAATCTGGATTGGTTGAAAGTTGCTGCCCTTCATCCCTTTTACAAATGAATTGTATTTTTGTTAAGGGTGCTGAATGAATAGATAAATGCATGAATGTTTTTTTAAAGCATGATCCAGCTGTAAAATGTAAACTGTCTCAGGAAGGAAGGAAGGGATCAAAGCCACTAGCCAATCAGTGTTGTGCACAGCCAGCCACCAGCCAATCAGTGCTGTGCACAGCCAGCCACTAGCCAATCACTGCTGCGCACAGCCAGCTCTGTAGCAAACCTTGCAGAACCAATGAAGGCAGGAACCTGGGTTTGTCTCGCCAAGTGGAAACACACCATGGCAGCTGGTATTTACAGATACATCTGTACATACCTCAAGAGTAGTGAAAGATTATGACACCAAACCTTACTGCCTTCCATAGGGCCATAAGAAACTATCTCCTAGTGTCAACTCTAGGAGAGCCGGTGTGGTAGTGCTTAAGCCATTGGACTGGAACTCAGCAGATCTTGGTTCTAGTCCCCACACGGTGATGAAGCTCACTGAATGACTTTAGACCAGTCACTGCCTTGCAGCCAACCTGCCTCACAGTATGCTGTGAGTATGAAATAGAGAGGAGGAGGAGGAGGAGGAGGAGGAGGAGGAGGAGGAGGAGGAATGCTACCTTGAATTCCTTGAAGGAAAGGAAAGATATAAATGTAACAAATAAGTAAATAAATAAATAAATACTGTAAGACAGGACTTATGTTAGTGACAAAAAAACAAAATCACAGATCATTGCCTAAGCAAGGTGAAAAAACAGACTCTGCTGAGTTATAGAAAGTAATATTAAACCAGAGAAAGTGATGCACAGGAGATGCTTCCCAGGAAGAAGGGAATTTGTGGGCACTAGCTGTCCAACTTGCAAAAATGAGCCCGGCAGACAATAACACTAGTAAGCCAGTGCAGGGGAACAAAACCAGCCAGGACTTATTGACAAAACCCCAGATCCTCCCTGTTCTTAATCCGTCACCATAGAAACTGCCCATGAAGGCATGAAAGGTCAAAGTTGCCTTGGTGGGGAGAGGAAAGCCCAAGGCAACAGTTTCCCAATGAAATCCTCTTGTTTCCCAGAGGGCCGAGTGCTCTTTGCCCCATCACACTCCCAATTTGCTTGGCAGGACAAGCGTTATCGAGGTGTGACTGTCCGCGACTTTCACAGCATAGTGAAGGAACAGGCTGTCCAGGCCAAAGTCTCCCTTTTTGTTGTTGTTGTTGTTGTTTTGTGTGATTCTGCGTCCACTGGCAATTAAAGGCTTCCAGTCCAGAAGCTTTTCAGAGCTGTTTCCGACAGTGTTTTTTGTTTTTAAAAGTTGACATGGATGTCAAGAACCAAGTCTTTGAGATCTGTGTCAATATCACTTTAAAATTGCTGGCAGTTTTATATTGATCTAACTCCATAACAAAGGGACAAGAATCTTAACTATTCTCAAAGGGCTTGAGGCTAGGGATGGGCAAGAAATTTGCTTTGTCTGGATTTTTATGTGATTGGGGTGGGGGGGAAACTACTCTGCTTCTGGTGGCTCCTTGGCAAGTGGACACCAGCTGCCACCGGTCTGGCTCCACATATAGAATTGTATGCGCTGGTAGTCTACAGGGGGAAACAATCTAGAGCAATTTCTGCATTACAAAAAGCATCATCGGACAGGTGGAATTTCACGTTTTCCTACTGTCACGATGGCCTCTTGCCGCTGTCTCACAACAGCGATGGTCTCTTTACACAGGGAGAGAAAGACGAAGCAGCAACAACCACATGGCCCATTCAGTGGCCATTTATATCATGGCGCTTTTCCTGCACACAGCAGGAAATGGCGGCACATTCCATTTAAAAAAAAAGTCGGATTAAAAGGGGTCTATTTTGTGATGGAAAAACGAGTGGAAGGAATGGGAGGCGCTTAGGAGGCAGATGTTGTCTAAAGGACTCTCAAACATCCATAAGTACGCAGTAGTGAGCGTGAGATAAAACGCTCGTCTGATGACGCCCAAGAAATGCTACAGCAATAGTGGAAATAACAAGAACTGCTGAGGTTCATAGTGGAACAGTTAACTTTTTCACACACTCACACACACACACACACACACACACACACACACACACACAGATGTACAACTAACCACCAAGTATTTAAACAAATTCCCTTCACTTTCAAAAGCAGTTTGCCCTGAGCATGAAGGGCTGTTCTTTGAGAAAAATCAAGTCAAAAGTCCCCTGGGGCTCAGAGAATTGTTCTTATTCATCCTGGCCAATGTATCCAGATAGTGATGCCTTACTGCTGCAATTCATGGAAACTGCTGACAATTATATTGTAATTTGGCCAAACTCAAAAGCTTAATTTCTACAAAGACTGTGTTGAAATTTCTCCCAAGGAGGAGGAATTGCTCTCTTTGCAAAAATCATTCAGGCTGCACAATCCTACTGTCCTGGGGCAGATTTCTGATCATATCAGTGTAGAATTCAGACAGAGTAAAAGGGAACAGGTTATTCCAATATTATTCCCATACACTTGCATTCTTCCTTTGCAGCAGCCAAGTATGCCCACGGTTGGATATGGGATCGTGCCCACTGTAGGACTTTGGTCTAATCTGCTACCGTTGCTCAAATATCCTTATGAGGTTTTAGAATCAGTGAACTACGTAAATATGCCCCAGAAAAGATAGCTCAAATCCTGTCATTCCCAGATCTGAGAGTTGGGCCAAAACTCTGGAAAGTGGCCTAGAGAAAACATGTATTTCTCTGGGAAATAAGGTATGTAGGGTATCCTCATAGTACTTTTGTGTATGTTATCCTCATAGTACCTTTGAATATAGGCAATTTGGCAGATGTGTGTATGTCAGAAATGAGAAGACAACGGAGCGCACTGAATATTATTACTGTAACAGACAGCATTTTGTTAAGCTCTAAAATCCAGCTCCGCGTGCTTATTTTAGGTAAGCAAGCAAGACGGCCGGGACACTCGCCCTCACTGATGCTGCTTTGGCACACTGCCCTGGAAGCTCACATATGGCGATTCACATCACACCAGCTCTGGCTGCTGTTTAGGTGGCATAGACAGAGGGGCTTTTGTTCCTGGGGGATAATGGGGCACTCACCATTCCCTCTTCCCAAAGCCACTGGAGGCACCAGGCTCCCTCACATTCCCAAGCAACTCTGCACTGGGCTTTGGCGAGATCTCTTCCCTCCCTCCCTCCCTCCCTCGCCCGCTACCCCTTCCCAGGCTTCAAGGGGAAAGGAAAAAAAAGAGAAATTGAGGTGCATTTATTATAGCCAGATAGACAGTCCTTTGTGGGACTTTGGGGTAGGGGTGGTTACAGTATGCTAATGTTCAAATGATAACGCCTTAACCTCAAACGCACTGGACCTTCACACTATAGCAAGGTAGGAAATAAATAATGTTCCTACAGCAAAATGTAGCTCCATCCAGAAGCCCTTAATCTGTGGGAAAGAGAAGAAAGCAGTGGTATAGTGGTGCCAGGGCTTGCAGGGTAAAGGCACCAGGACATTTTGACTAGCAGGGCCAATGACATCATCAGCTGCTACCCCCCTCTCTCCCCTCGCCCACACACCCTGCTCAGACTTCCCTGTTCCCTCTGAGTTTAGCTGCAATTCCTCACAAGTAGCTAGAGAGGGGAAGATGGATTTTTGCAGCAACATACATACATACAAACACACAAACAGATTTGGCTCAATACAGCTCCCTGTATTTTTGGAGCATCTGCTCTTCAACATTTTACCATTACACCACTGGGAGAGAGGGCTTTTCTACATGAGACATTAATTGCACTCTTATCATTCCCTACTCACAGTTGTTTAAGGGTTCTTTAGATGATGACACCACCCTCCAGTTTTACTTCCGTGTCTAAAGAGCATTCTCGGTGAGTTGTGGGTTTGTTTTTGTTTTTTTACGCAGTGAAAGTATTGTATTTAATTGTAAAAGCAAAAGAAAACACTTCTTCACTTGTGTATTTGCACAATTCCACTATTCCACAGTGCCATCTAGAGGTTATGTAGCAGAAAAGCAGAAACGGAAACACTTTTTATAGTGCTTGGATCTCACCCTAAAGTAGATACAGCTGATTAACCGCCTCGTGCAGAAAAGCTCTGAGAGACAGTAATGGGGTTTACATAAGAATGTAGGAAGAGTGCTGATGATCAAACCAAAGGCTCATCTTGCCCAATGTCCCAGAGTGGCCAACCGGTTGCCTCTGGGAAGCCCTCAAGCAGCACAAGAAGGCAATAGGACTCAGAGCCGGTGCGCATGTAACAAGAAGCCACCATGGGTGAATTTTCTCACAGGGCTTTCCAGTGTGGCAGCAGTTGCCATTTTGAATATTCCGGAATTTATGCCGTTGCTTGTCATTACATGCAAACTTGAAGATGGTGGATTGTTGGGGTGGTTATTATTATTATTATTATTATTATTATTATTTATATAGCACCATCAATGTACATGGTGCTGCACAGCGTAAAACAGTAAATAGCAAGACCCTGCCGCATAGGCTTACATTCTATTAAAATCATAGTAAAGCGATAAGGAGGGGAAGAGAATGCAAACAGGCACTGGGTAGGGTAAACAGGCACAGGGTAGGGTAAAACTAACAGTATAAAGTCCAAACAGCATCAAGTTTTAAAAGCTTTAGGAAAAAGAAAAGTTTTTAGCTGAGCTTTAAAAGCTGCGATTGAACTTGTGGATCTCAGATGTTCTGGAAGAGCGTTCCAGGCGTAAGGGGCAGCAGAAGAGAATGGACGAAGCCGAGCAAGGGAAGTAGAGACCCTTGGGCAGGCGAGAAACATGGCGTCAGAGGAGCGAAGAGCACGAGCGGGGCAATAGTGTGAGATGAGAGAGGAGAGATAGGAAGGAGCTAGACCGTGAAAAGCTTTGAAGGTCAACAGGAGAAGTTTATATTGGATTCTGAAGTGAATTGGAAGCCAGTGAAGAGATTTCAGAAGTGGAGTAACATGGTCAGAGCAGCGAGCCAAGAAGATGATCTTAGCGGCAGAGTGGTGAACAGAAACCAACGGACTGATGTGAGAAGAAGGAAGGCCAGTGAGAAGAAGGTTGCAGTAGTCCAACCGAGAAATAACTAGTGCATGAACAAGCATCTTGGCAGAAGAGACAGACAAAAATGATCAAATCCTGGCAATATTATACAGGAAAAAACGACAGGATTTAGCTACTGCCTCAATATGAGGAATAAAGGAGAGCGAGGAATCAAATATAAAGCCAAGACTACGAGCTTCCTTGACCGGAGTGAGTGTAACATCATTGACAGTAAGAGAGATGAGGAGAAGGTTTAGGAGGAAAAACAAGCAGTTCAGTCTTTGCCATATTAAGTTTCAAACACCCCATGAGTTCTGGGTGGCTTGTCAATCACCCCAACAGCCCACCTTTGCCAGGTTCACATGTAAGAAAAAGCTACAGTGGAGGGCACTTGGATCACCAATCTGGCACCCACGTGTGCCACAATCCACCACGGCTAATAAACCAGGTTGAGTGACTGTGTGAACCTGGGCTGTGCTGTTTGTGCAAAGCAAGTCCGATTCTCTTCATGTTGTTATACAGCAGATAGTTTTATTATGGAGCAGCATACAACGAACTGACCCTGGAGCTTCCGTTTAGTTATCCTCCTTCAAGCATGCCTGGAAGCCATGCTTTCCTGCCTGCCACAAAGCCATGTTGGAGAAGGCTATTCTAAAGTAACTAGAGACACAACACCAAATCAAATTAAATTTTATTTGCACCAAGCCATTGACCATTGCAATTTAGAACAATTAACTGAACATAAGGCATAAAACAGACAATAAATGTCCAGAGTTCAAGAAAAAACACAGTCATTAACATATAAAACTCAGTGTCTCCAAGCAAATAAAACATTAAATACAGTTAAGGCTAAAATTATATAATATAAAACTCAGGGTGCAATTGCAGCCCTCATTTTAATAGCAATGGAGACACAACAGCATAAGACTACAGTGGCCTTCGAATAGCTTAACCATCGGATGTGGCAAGAACACTCTTAGATGTCTTGTTTGCATAGAGAAGGGTTGAAATAATCCGAGAACTGTACAACTGAATTGTACAAGCCAAAGGAGAAGTCAGGCCAACGCTTAAAATGGGACCCAGTTGTTATAATTTCAAGCAGCCTTGGGAGGGTATCATTTCAGACAGAAGAGTGATGGGGGAAGTGTTTAACCCTTTCCTTCCTCTAGCATTTAAATTCTGCAAGTGGGATCTTTAAACAGCCCCCATCCCACCCTTCCAGGATTCCAGATGGATAATGTAGAACCCGGTAGAGTATCTAGAACCCGGTAGAGCAAAAAAAATATGTCAAGGGAATCTTGATTTTTAAAAATGGCCATCCTAAACTCTTCTCACCCATTACTCCTCTGCTCATTACTGCAGTCCCTGGAGGCTGCTTTTCACTTATGCCTGGGGTTTGTTACATGCATTTGTGTATAATGTGCATTTTGTTCCAAAGGGTAAAATGAAAATCTAGACAATTCCAGACAAATATTTGACAACTGTACCTGAGCTGTTGAATACCAAACTGTGTAACTTGCCATTAAAAAAAACCTAAATAATAACTTTTTTAAAAATTGACTTGCTAATAAATTTTAAAGCAATAATACCAGGTTTCTAAATCCATCCTTTTATAACTTGTTTTTCTAAAACCCTTGAATCCAGCAGCATCATAGTGAATCATGATATACAACATGGTTACTTTTGAGCAATTATTTATAGAACAGTATTAACAGGCTCAGGCAGCCCAAGGTGGGAAATGTGCCATACCTATAAAAAAAGAAATTACCTTCTATAATTCTACAGTATTTATAGTTACAAGTTAAGACTGAAAAGAAACTGCTTTGCAAATGTTTAAACAACCAACAAAAGATAAAAGTTAAATAAACACCATCATCAGTATTTGTCAGTATGGAAGATCCTTCTTTAAGTGTGTTGCCTTTGTAGAGGCCAAAACAGAACAGAGTTGAAGGCATGACATGTAGTATAAATCGTTGCCAAGAAGGAAGTACAAGAAGAGAAGACAACAAAGACCAGGAAAGAAAATGGAAAAGAAGAGGATATGGGAGAAGATATAAAACACCAAAGGTCACCCCGCCACTGTTCATTCCAACAGGAAGCTTATTTTTCCATGGAATCTGCAGAATATATTACAATAAGACATTGGACAAATCGCCAAAAGCTCACAGAACTGCTTTAAACGGAGTCATCAGACGAAGAGGGACATCAACCTCATCAGTGCTATGACTGGTCTGGTCAACAAAACAGCAAATCATATGGAAAAACCTTGCCTGGATTCATATTGGGGGTGGGGTGGGGGGAGTCATGTGATTTCAATTCTCCCTGCATACAGAAAACTAGAAATTAGGAGAGAAAAACTCTAGCTTTAGCTACACCCTGATGGGCTAGTTTTGTGTAGGATGTTTTTTTTAAAAGGGGAAGCATTAAAGCAGAGATAAGCAACCTTTTTGTCACCAAGGACCACATGTGGTAATGAGCGGTGTGTCAGGGCTCGTAAACTGGTGGTGGACAAGTTTGGGGGTGACCATGAGTGAGGCCAGGGCCAGTGTCCCACTACCCCACATACAGCCTCCTAAACTGTCTCCCCTCTCAAAACGCACACACACGGCCTTCCTCTCACCCTGCACTCTGAGGTGGTACAGTCCGGGGACAGTATTGCCATAGCGATATGCTATTTGCACAGGATGGGCCTTTGATGAAAACCTGGGGCCTCGGACATGTGACGGATGTGCTTGCTCACTGAACTTTCATCGTTCCCCAAAAGCACATCCTTACTCCAAAACATTTAGTGAGTTTTGTACGACTGAACTCTAGAGCACAGAACGTTGATGTCTAATGTGGAATCCACTGCAGAGATTTAAATTTCGGTGCTTCCTTTTGCCTCCTTCATAGATGGTGATTTCTCAACCAGGACGTTTCTTATTTGCACCATTGGACTGGTGCAAAATAGAGCAAGGACCCCCAACTCCTATGAGAAAGTAACCCCGGGTGCACCAATATGCAAACACTGGCTTTCCACACTTGTCTTTACACCATGCTGCTTATACTTGATTGCTTAACAGCCTTCCTCAACCTGGAGCGCTCCAGATGTGTTGGACTACAACTCCCAGAATGCCCCAGCCAGCTGGCTGGGGCATTCTGGGAGGTGCAGTGCAACACATCTGGAGTGCCCTAGGTTGAGGAAGCCTGGTTTACAAGAAGCATTAGGTTCAAATTACCACAAAGCAGATTAAGACTGGATATCAGGAAACACCATAAGAATTCAGGGGAAATATTAGGAAGGAATTTTGATTAAATTCCTCAGGCATGTTTCCCAAACTATTAAGAATACCATGGCAAGCAAAAAGGATTTTATTTTATTTTTGAGCTAGGCTCAGGGCATCTGGGTGCCTTGGACTAAACAGAAAACTGTGGTGTATTCCCCTTCCTCCTGTATCCTCAACCGGCAGGCCCTTTTCAACTACCCCACACACTACACCCTGTGCCTTAGCAGTTGTTTGCTGCTGCTTTTTCTATATAACAATTACTATTTCCATAAAATAAAAAAAGAAAACATACAACTAATCTTACCAGAAAAAAGGATTACAACTTTTTTAAAAAGCAGACAATATTCAGTATTTCCTGATGCACTCCTTTGTGTGTTTAATTCTGTTCTTGTACTACCGTACACAAAAGCTCTCCAATTATCCATAAGCATGGATTATCTATCAGGCTTCTTTCATACCCCTGGGGAAGAACACAGGAAGCTGACTTTATACCAGGTCAGTCTATTGGTCCATCTAGCTCAGTATTGTCGACATAGTCTGGCAGCAATGCCTCTCCAGGGTTTCAGGCAGGGTCTTTCCCAGCCCTTCTTGGGTACACTAGGAAATTAACCTGGGACTTTCCGCATGTCAAGCATTGCTTAGCCCAGCCAGCCCATCTCCTACTGGGATCCCTGATTTCCCTCCTCCCTCCCCGGTTCTATGTCTCTTGATGGGAGCAACTTTCAACAGAGCAACTTCCTGCTCGTCCCCACACCTCATCCAAGGTGCACTAGACTCCTTTCTACCAGCTAGAAAGAAGAATTCTGCTGCCCTGCACAGCTCCTTGCCGTATCCCATGATTAGCTGTCCTGTGGGTAGGAAGCCAGAGCGGAGGGCAGGAGGAGGGGCAAGGCTGGCAAAGATAAGGCCAGGCTCCTGCTGGGCTAGTTTTGTTTGGAGGCAGGAGTGGGCAAGTTATGTCTCTCCAGATGTTTTGGCCTACAACTCTCATCAGGCCAAGACAGCGCAGCCAAAGTTGTGGTATGATGGGAGTTGTAGACTAAAACATCTGGAGGGACACAAGTTATCCACCCCTGTTTTACGTGTGTCGCTTAATGTACACACTGCATTCTATAACTATTGTGAGAGATGCTTTGAGGACTCCAGTTGAAAAGTGGGGATATAAAAACAATCAATTTCCATAATTTGATCAGAGAATCCAGCTTTTCTTGGCACATATTTTTCCCTACACAAAGAGCACGAACGTCCTTGTCTATAGCATTAGGACTTCCAGTTTTCCTTTGCCCCAACTATTTCTGAAAAACAGAGCACCGCTCCTTCCTTCCTGCCTTCTACAGCTGCAATAGCAAAAAAGAAAAGAAAATTGCAGTTTGCCATGTGCTGTTCTACGCCACTTCCCAGTAGTGCTCTGACTAATCCCAGCATCATAATCCTTAGCAGAAGGGAAGAGAGAAGGATAATCTATGTGTACATCTGCAGATTGTGTTGGAATTGGCCAAATTGAATGCTAGTTCTACCACAGCAGTTCAAGCCACAGGCTTTCTCCTGCGAGACAATCACCAACATGCCTATTTAGAAAGCAGCAGTTTCCCCTTTGAAATACTCATATATTCTTCTCCATCAGGAAGATAACACTGCATTATTATGGTGTAGTGGCTAAAGTGTCAGACTGGGAGTCGGGAGATCCAGGTTCTAGTCTCCACTCGGCCATGGAAACGCAGTGGGTGACTTTGAGCCAGTCACAGACTCTCAGCCCAACCTACTTCACAGGGTTGTTGTGAAGATAAAATGGAGAGAAGGAGGATTATGTACGCAGCCTTGGTTTCTTTGGAGGAAAAAAGGCGGGATATAAATGCAATAATAAAATAAATACATCATCATCATCATCATTATTATTATTCCCTTCCCTAAGGAAATTTCCCACTCCTCACTGCTAAAATACCACTCCCACGTTCAATGTATTTAATTTGGAGTGCAACAGAAGGCGATGAAGGATTAATTGCTTTGGCTTCTGTCAGAGAAGCCTGTATCTCCTGTTAGTGAGCACATGAGCGTCACAGGAAACTGGTTGAGCTACTTTTGATGACTTTTGTTTTACAACTGAAACAAATGTTGATTGGTACCGGACCACCCTTCTTGCCTTGGGGTATGTCTTTGAGCTCCCCCAAAAGGCAAAAAGAAGAGAGACAGAGATCACACTTTGTGATTCCCTCCCACAAGCAGAGAGACTTTCTAATATCATATCTGCACTCAAGAGATTGATTTCAATCCTCTTCAATTAACTGCCTAAATGACAAATCCTGTTCCCTCTTGGAAACATGAAGTGATAGAGAATAATGCCTCTACTTTCAGGCTAGATTTCATATTATTAGTTAATAATCCCGCTGGAATTCTGTAAACAGAGCGAGTTGATGCAAAGTCATTAGCAGATGCTGCTTTCTCTAGAGTGTGAGCAGTAAGCCGACTCCAGGAGAACCCTTTAGCAGTTGTTTTTAAATACTTTCAAATTGACCTTGTTCCTAAGTCTGAAAGTGGTGCAGACTCAGGGGCAGTTCTTGATCCAAGTAATTTTGGATCTAAGTGTTTCCAACAGAACAGAACATGGATCAGCCGTACCCAACCGGCGGCCCTCCAAAGGTGTTCAACTACAACTCCCAGCATGGCTGGCTGGGAGATGCTGGGAACTGTGGTCCAACATTTTTGGACAGCACCAGGTTGGGGAAGGCTGCCATAGATCTTCCCAATAAGACCATTTTCCCCCCAACACAAGGCGTAATATCTATTTTAGACTTTTCTCTAGCTAGTTTTCTAATTGTTGTGAACCCCCCAGAGAGCTTTGGCAATTGAGTGGTATAGAAATGTAATAAATAAATAACTTTCTTTTTCCATTTGAGACTAATTTATTCGCTTTCAGCTCAGTCATAGTCCAAAACATATTTTTCTCTTTCCTTTTTCAATAATTCAATTCTCCTAATTCAAACAAATGCAGGGACTACTTAGCTCTGCTCTCTGTATTTACCATTATCCACTTTTCCTTATAATATAAAGACACGCCAGCTGCTTTTCTCCACTAACATTGAATCGCTCTGGTTTTCAGCACACCTGCCTAAAAATATAAAGCCCTTTCATCTTCTCTGTATAACAGAAGGTAAGTCAGCCAATACAAGAATTACAGAACCATTGAGCACCGCAGAACCCCCTGCTCAAAAGGTACTTATTAACTGAGCTCTCACAGAGGACTTATGGGGCTATATCTCTTAGGAGATTTTCTTCCTTTGCACATCGCGATGGAACCTTATGCAGTGGCTATTTTAGTAGGACCCGCAAGATCGGCCCATGTTAAAGATTTCCCCAGTATCACTTCTACTTGTGTTGTGAAAGGCCAGGAGGTGGAGTCAGGGATAAATGAAGGGGTGTTTCACACAGACTTCTCAAACCTGGCACCTTCCAGATGTGTCAGATCAGACCAAGGGTCCAACTGGTCTAGCATACTGTTCAAACAGTGGCCAACCACTTGCCCACAGGAAACCAACAACCAGGACATTAAGGAAACAGCACCATCCCACCCATGTTCCCCAGCCACTGGTGTCCGTAGGCATACTGCCTCTGATACTGGAGGTAGCACAGAGCCATCAGGACTAGCAGCTATTGATAGGTTTTTTCTCCAGGAATTTGTTTAACCTAGGGTGACCAACTGTCAGGATTTCCCCAGATTTGTCCTGGTTTTTGTTCTTTCCATGGTGTCAGGGGGGATTTTCTATAATTTTCAATAATGTCCTGGAATGACACACCTTCCCCTTTAAGGCTGCCATTAGCATGGCAGGAGGGAATGACATGCTTTCTTGAGGCACATCATTCCCCCACCCCGAGCTCCAATTGAGGTCTTAAAGGGGAAAGTGGGTCATTCGTGGACATTATAGAAAAGGCCCCAATTGGAGTGGATGGTGGTGGTGCAGAATGAAATCCTTTCCCTTCCTCCACTCCAATCGGGTTCTTTAAGGTGGCGGGGGAATAAAGTACTTTCTGCAGGACTCAGAAAGCTGCTTCCCCACACACACACTAGGTGTCCTCTTTTTTGGTTTCTCAAATATGGTCACCCTATTTAACCCCCTTTTAAAGCCATCACTACATCTTGTCAAAGTGAATGCCATAGTTTAATTACAACTCTTATCATTGGCCCATCATCCTCAATGACCATGCTGGCTGGGGATGATGGGAGTTGCAGCCCAACACATCTGGAGGTCACCAGATTGGGGAAAGTAATATTGGTATAATGCACCCTTTTACTTTTAATTTTCTTGCTCAAAACCGAGGCAGGGGCTCAACAAAAGCATACAGGACAGCCATACCATTTCAGAAGGCATCAGGGGGGGCTGTGTTTTGAACGTGTCTCTTCTTCGAAAAGTCTCCTGCACATATAAAACTAGCCCGTGGGAGAGAACATTAGACAAGAATCCTTCTCCCCAACATGCTAGCTTTTTGATATGGAGAAGCAATCAATCCTGAATTTACTCCCCATTCACTCTGCAGAGCTACAGTCCTTGTAGCCCATCAAGGAGAACAGTACAGGAGGGTGCCTTTTCAGTTTAGGTGTAGGCTAAACAGAAGTAGCTGCTCACATGAATATGAATTAAATCAGGGAGAACAGCTGCATATTTTCATGTGTGCGTGCGTGCGTGCGAGAGAGTGGCAAAATTGGTTTCCATTCATGAAGTATGCATCATCTAGGCGTGAGTGAATCTGTCAGGTTTGATTTCACTTCTGCAACAAATTCCACTTTCTTTTAGTCTGCATAAAAATGTGTCCATATTTTCATGCACATTTTAAAAACACACTTTTTTTTAAAAAAAAAAGTACGCATTTGTGTGTGAACATTTACGAATGTGTGCATTTTTCCAAGCAATTTTTTCATTGAGTAAAGCATTTTTGTGCACTTCCCCCGTCAAATATACACTTTTCAAATAGATATTCTGTGCATTTATTTATGTACAGATTTTTGTGCACACAGTTTCAAATGTATGCATTTTTGTACGCATTTTTTGTTGTTGTTAACTGTATCGCAAAGCTTGGAAATGTATGGATTTCAGCGGCAAATAGCATTCCAATTCATATTAAACTTCGGGAAGTATGAATCTGTTATGTGAAATGGGAACAAAACAAATTTCTCACCCACGCTTAGAATCGTCATAGGGACAATCAGTGGGTCAGGGCTATAGTCTGAAAGTACATGATGCAGCAACACTGCTGGGATTCTAGCTCTGTTCAGACAACACATTAACCACTGGTGGTTTTAGTCATCAACCATGAGTCGAAGGGTCAACGGCTGGTATTTCTGTTATCTGTCAGGCAAAAACCACCCCACAGTTGACTTTTCTGCAAAAAACACACACAAAAAAATCACTGGAGAAGCACAAGCAGCTGCAGAGTTGACTAGTCACACAACCGGTGGTTACTGTTTTGTCTGAACTGAGCCAATGGCGTTTTTTGACATGTTGAGTGGACTATTTTGGCTGGCTACAGAGTTTATTTATTTATTTATTTATTTATTTATTACATTTTTATACCACCCAATAGCTGAAGCTCTCTGGGTGGTTTTGGCAAGAGCAGCCAAAACTGAGCCGTCCGCTCTGCTACAGCTTGCACAACTCACAGAGGCTGCTGGGATAGCACCAGGAGGACTGAGAGAGGAGGGAGGGAGGGAGGGAGGGTGGGGCCGTGTCTGTGTCAGTCTATTTATTTATTTATTACATTTTTATACCGCCCAATAGCCGAAGCTCTCTGGGCGGTTCACAAAAATTAAAACTACGAAGAGCATAAAAACAACCAACAATTGAAAAACACGAATACAAAATACAATATAAAAAGCACAACCAAGTGCTAGGTTGGCTATTAGTCCGCTCAACACCAATCCCAACCACTCCACAGTTGTGTAGGAACATGTTGTGTGGGGAGTATCCGCAAAATAACCGACTGTGAGTTGACTACTCCACCCACCATTGACTAAAGTGTGGTCCGAACACAGCCTCTGAGTCTGGTCAGTGTGAGAACGGAAGACCACCTGAAAATCCCCAAAAGCACATCATCTTGAACTCCCTGGGAGGAAGGCAGGACAATGACCTGCCCACCACTTATGATCAGCATCAGATCTTCTATTCCCATGTAAGTGCTAGAGTGAGATTAGATGAGCGGGTACTCAGAGAAAGAGCCTTTTAGTACCACTATTGTGAAATCCTCTGTGTGGAGATCCATCAGAGTTCCCTCTTCTTGCAGTGTTTCAGGCAGCTGCTGAAGGCCATTTTATATGTTGGCTCCAAATTATGTTCTCTGCATTCTGTTTGGCTGCTGGCTTTATAAAATCTGCTTTCGTAGTTAATTTATGATGATTTTGTATTGCGTATTTTATTGTGTTTTGCTGCATATTTTTATAATTACTTAAGCTGTCTGGTGCATTTTTGACAAAACAGCAGCAATTAAAACACAGTGACTGTGGGCAAAACGGGGAACGGGCCCAGGGTATGGGGTGTGGGTGGGGATTAGAGAGGCCTTGTTCTTCATATCCCATCAGCTTCATAGGCTGCAGCTGCCACATGCACCAACCCTGGAATGCCCAAACATGCAGGCATCTGTTAAAATCCTAAAACTCTCACCCACTTTGAAAACAACTCTTGAGATGAGTAACTATTTCCCATTTATCATCTTGGAGACCTATTAATAGAAGGCAAATTAAAAAGCTTCCTGCCAGTTTGGTGCCTAACAATACATTTCTGAGAGATGTCAGAGAGCATAGCTTTTTATTGCTCAATGGAGCAAATATTTATTATAACTGCTAATTATAGAAAAGGTGGATGAAAGCAACAGAGGCGCGGCACTTAAGATTCTCTGGTTTGGTTTAACAAGGAGATATGAAAGAGTCACTTGGGGAACTTTGCAGGGGTCTCCGGCCCATCATAATCACTAGTCCCAAGGAAGGGCTCAAGGTAGTTCACCGACTGATCACATAAAATGAAAAAGACTGGAGGTGAGGGAAGCATTTACTATCCTTACATTTTCTCCAGTATGCATATCTACATGTTTTCACAGGCACTTAGAATCAATGTTGGTTTCACTGAGCGGGATGTATGGTGGGATAGGAGCTGCTAGACTTTTAAACTACTGCCTTTTGTGAGTAGTGATGCAGAGAGCTGGGCCTCTGAATTAGGGTGACCATATGGAAAGGAGGACAGGGCTCCTGTATCTTTAAAAGTTGTATAGAAAAGGGAATTTCAGCAGCTGTCATTTGTATGCACCCAGCGCCTGGTGAAAGTCCTTCTTCATCACAATAGTTAGAGCTTCAGACGCCCTGCCCTCTTTTGTAGAGTGACCAGATACAAAAGAGGGCAGGGCTCCTGCAGCCTTAACTGTTGTATAGAAAAGGGAATTTCAGCAGGTGTCATTTGTATGCATACAGCACCTGGTGAAATTTCCTCTTCGTCACAAAGCTGCAGGAGTTCTGCCCTCTTTTGTATCTGGACACTCTAGTATAGCTCCTGCAACTTTAACTGTTGTGAAGAAGAAGGAATTTCACCAGGTGCTGCATGCATATAAATGGCACCTGCTGAAATTCCCTGTTTTATACAGCTGTTAGATACAGGAGTCCTGTCTAGGAGGTCACCCTACAGTCTGAATGTCATTTACTTCTGAGTAAACATGCATGGCGCATATGTGCCGGATTTGTAAAGCACTTTTAAACCTGCTTTTTTCTATGCATGGATGTATAGTAACATTGCCTACATTGTGCCTTTGGCCAAGGCCACTTTGGCCCCACAAACCACTGAAATTCAGCCCCCAAGACCTTCTACAAGACTGAATTCATCCTTCAAGCTGAAAAATGTTCAACACCCCTGTACCACAGCAACCCATAGTGCTCCATCCCTCACCCAAGTAAAACAAGTTACCATTCTGCAGTTGGGTGCATTATATTATTAAATATTATTTGTATCCTTTATTATTATTGCTATTACTTAAGAGTAAGAGAGGTTTGACACTGGAAGCAATTGCCTATTGGGATGGTGGATTCTCCCCCTGCTGGACGTTTTCAACCAGAGACTAGAAAGCCATCTGTAGGGGATGCTCTAGTGTCAAGCAGGATTTGGGGCTCAGTATCTCTGAAGCCTGAGATGAGGAACATCAGAAGCTGCCTTATACTGAGTCAGACTATTGGACCATCTAGCTTCATATTGTCTATACCAGCCAAAACTATCTGCTCCCCTCCAGAAGTTTTGGACCTCAACTCTCATCATCCCCAAGCAGCATAGCCAATGGTTGGAAACGCTTGGAACTGTAGTCCAAAATACCTGGAAAGCATAACAGGTTACACAAGGGTGGTCTACGCTGACTGGTAGGGGCTCTTGAAGGTTTCAGAAAGGGGTCTTTCCCAGTCCTACCTGGAAATGCCGAGGACTAAACCTGAGACTTTCTGCATGCAAGTGAGGTGCTCTACCACTGAGCTAAGGCCCTTCAAACGATCATGTAGCAGGTGATGGGAACAGCTGTTCCTTGCCCTGAGACCCTGGAGGACAGCTGACAGTCAGAGCAGGCAAGACTGGGCGAGACAGACTGATATTGTGACCTGATATAAGGCAGGTTCCTATCAACAAAGAGGCTTCTTTTAAATCCAGTTCTTATTCAGTTTCTCCAGGTGCCCAGGGATGTCACCCAAAGTGCCGCCTGTAGCTCTTGATTCATGCGCCACAGTCTGCCACCCTTGGAACACGTGGCGCTTCCTCATCCTTCACTCTTGGGTAGAATTTGGAGGCGGGGCAGACATGAGAGAAATCAGCAGGATTGTGTTCTACAACGTGGGCGACTCTTTCGCAGGGCAGCAGCTCGTACGTGAATCCAGTTAGCTGCTTCTGGGATGCCTGTGCAATTTCGCCCTTGTTTAAACAGCTTTCATAACAGACAAAGCCTTAAATTATTTCTTTCCCCCCGCAAGGCCACTGAGAAGCAGCCAAGATTTTATAAGATACTTTAAAAAAAGGAAAGAAAAACAAACAAACCCTCTCTCTAGTACGCACATGCCCTAGATAGCTAAATATAGAAAAGTGGCTATTTTTCATTAAAAGCGCAATTCACAACTCAGGTCCACCTAAAGCCCAAACAACGGGTCGCATGGTAAAACTGCTCCTGGACTGTACCACCAGATGGCGAGTGGATGGTCACATGACTGAACAGTACCATATACATTAAAAACAAAAACCTCCCAGCACACGGAAAAAGATGTCAGGGAGAAGAGTTTTAGCCTAGTTTTCTCCCCAGCATGCGAATTCGTTATGTGTAGGGATTATTGCCATGTGGGTGAATTTAATAATAATAATAATAAAATAATAATAATAAATCCATTTCTCGCCTGCCTCTCCATCCTGATCGAGGCGGGGAACAACAATAAACGATCAAATACATAAAATACATTTATTTCATTTCATTTCTATACTGCCCAACAGTTGACGCTCTCTGGGTGATCCACAAAATCACTCACCACGATACAAAATAAAAGCATAACAGAAAATCTGTAACATGCAACATTTAAAACAACTTAAAAAGCTAAACCAGTTACAATAAGGTACTGGAGCTGATAGAAATAGCTGACGTAAATGCCGCATCATATTCCATCAAATGCCTGGGAGTAGAGGGCAGTCTTAACCTGACGTCGAAACAGGGACAGTGTTGGTGCCAAGCAGACCTCTGTGGAGAAAGCATTCCATAACTGGGGGACGGGACGGGGGACAAACCACTGAAAAGGCCTTTATCCCTTGTTGCCATCTTCTGAGCCTCCCTTGGGGAGACACTCAGAAGAATAATGGGCATCATCAGACGAGCGTTTTATTGCATGCTTGTTACTGGGGTCCCACGGATTTTGCGGGTCCTTCTCATGATGTCGTCTGCCTCCCACATGCCTCTATTATTATTGCTATTACTTAAGAGTAAGAGAGGTTTGACACTGGAAGCAATTGCCTATTGGGATGGTGGATTCTCCCCTGCTGGACGTTTTCAACCAGAGACCAGAAAGCCATCTGTACGGGATGCTCTAGTGTCAAGCAGGATTTGGGGCTCAGTATCTCTGAAGCCTGAGATGAGGAACATCAGAAGCTGCCTTATACTGAGTCAGACTATTGGACCATCTAGCTTCATATTGTCTATACCAGCCAAAACTATCTGCTCCCCTCCAGAAGTTTTGGACCTCAACTCTCATCATCCCTACATCTCCCCCACTGCAGTAGCAGTGAAATATATGGGGTTCCTTCAATGCTCTTTAAAATTGTTTTAGTTTTAAAACAATGTAAAGACGTTACATTATTTTAAGTTTTAATCGTAAAGCACTTTGAGGACTCTGTACATGCCTCCCGCCTCTTCTAGCCTTCTTCATGGGACAAAAAAAAAAGCCCCCAGGAAGTCTGTGTTGTTTTTAAAGCTGTATGCAGGAGAAGTGGCGCAATAAAGACGGCCCCTGCAGCCCTCCCCAACTCCCATCATCCCTAAATCCCATCATCCCCAGCCATCATGGGCAATGGGGCACCCTGCTTTAATGTATTTATTATTTACTGAATTAATGAATTCATGTCCTGTCTTTCCACTAAAAACAGTCTCTATATAACATGTGTTACTTTTAATATTTTAATTGTTTTTATGTATTTTATTATTGTTGTAAGCCGCTTTGTGAGGGCTTCTACCCTGAAAGGCAGCCAAGAAATGTTTTAAATAAATAAATGTGCAACTTTTGATATGATTTTTGACTCTTTGGAATTTTTGGGTGAAAGGGTCAACAGTAAACGAACAAGAAGGACATCAAATGGGGAATATACGAAGGAAGGCGAACTGGATAGAAGAGGGCACAAAGTCAACTGAAGAGCATGTGCTTTTCATACAGAAGGTCCCAGGTTCAACCCCTGCCATCTCCATTTAAAATTATATCAAGTAGTAGGTTGAGAAAGCCCTCGGTCTGTGGTCTTAGACTAGGGTGACCATATTTTGGAAACCAAAAAGGAGGACAACATGGTCGCCCCCAAGGGGGCGTGTCCAGTACCAAGGGGGCGTGCCCACCCGAACATAGCCTTGGTCACATGTCTGATTTTACAGCACACATTTAAGACAAATCTGTTCTACATAACATCTTAATGTTAAAATCACTGAAATAAAGAACAAGAGAGAGATTCAATGTATCTGAAATTAACTTCACTCACTCCTACTTTTGTAGGTTTTGCTGTACTTTGAAGCTTTCGCTATACTCTGTGTGTTACATTCTCCCCTTCCCTCAAATATCTTTTCTGACTCTATCTTCACTCATTGCAAGCTGCTGTTGTTGTTAACAGGGTTTGCTACTGGCCCCAGATCTGTTCCAAATTTGGTATGGCTAAAGCTCTACCTAAATCCTATCATGGTGCAAAGTTTCATCTCTTTATATTTAAAAATGACAGTTTAAAAATATTAATTTTAAAACCTCAATTTTAAAAAAAATCCTAAAAAATCAATGGATGAATGGATCTGTTTCAAATTTGGTGTGGCTAAAGCTCTACCTAAATCCTTTCATGGTGCAAAGTTTCATCTCTTTATCTTTAAAAATGATGATTTAAAAAGTAATAATTTTAAAACCTCAATTTTTAAAAAAATTCCTAAAAAACCAATGGATGAACGGATCTGTTTCAAATTTGGTATGACTAAAGCCCTTCCTAAGAGCTACTATTGTGCCAAGTTTCATGTCTTTACCTTAAAAAATGACAGAGTTATTTTTTGTTAATTCCCATTAGAGCTGCTCTTTGCAAAAAAAATCCGGATTTCCCCTCCCCCTCCCAGATTTGCCAACAAAAAACCCGGACAAATCCGGGTAAATCCGGTCATATGGTCACCCTATCTTGGACAGCCAGTGAAAGTCAGTGGCCAGTGATTCCCAAATGATTCCCAGCAAGTCAAGTGATTCCCAAATGAGTCACAGTATAAATCCTCAAGTACATTTACAATGAGACTACAGAAGCTGAAGTATGCCTTAAACAATTAAGCCACCACTTTGGCTGAATGAACCTTAGAGTGAGCAGGCCACATACAGGATTAATCCATTCCCCCCTTACCCCCACCCCACAAACAATGGGCTGGTTTGAATGAAAATAATCCTAAACTCCCCCCGCCCCCGGCTCTCATATGCTCTTCCTCCTCCAGTGCTACTGCAAGGAGTTTGGAAGCTTTCACTTCTGTTTTTTTATTAACTGCAGCTTGTCATGTCATCCAAACCCTCACAAACTGTGGTTAGCCTTAACTATGTTTAGCATAAACAAGCCCACATCAAACCATGGTTTACACTATAGTTATCGAACGCAATCCTCTGTCTAAGCCAACATACAGGCAGTAAATGATATTGAGGGTGGTCAAAGGACCCCTTGGAATTCCCTGATACAGTCAGCAACACAGCAGTAAAGGCTGGGGGAAAGCCCTGAAGCATCACAATTGCCTAGTATATATCCCCGAACCTGTCTGACTAGTCAAAAAAGAGGGCAGGATGCCAAGAGACATATTAATTGGTCTATCCTTCAGTTACTAGGAGGATGCCTGTCGCATTGTTCTGGGAGGCTGACTGAGAAAATACGTATTTCTTTGAGAAAAGTGTGCCTGATATTTTTTTAAAAAAACAACACCTGTGAATATAACAAGGAAACTTTGGAATAGACATGGGAAAGAGAACTTCCGCATTTGGCCCACTAGGCCAAAGCCTCGACTTGAAGGCTAGGAGGGAGAGGATTCCCTGCTGTAATGTCCGATCAGTGAGCTACAATGTGCGATAATAACAGCAGAGATTCTCCACAGCATGCCGCCCGCCATTCCAATTGGGAGGACAAGTGTGCTGGGTTTGGTTCTGCCAGGTCCAAGTCATCAATCAGGTTCTTTTGGTTATCAAGATGAAAACAAGCCACTTGTGCAAAAAGATGACAGTTTACTGATGGAAATAAATATCTGCTAGGTTCCTGCCTCTTTCTTAAGAGCTGACAGGCTACATCCCTCCCCACCCTCAGAAGAGGCGGAGGGGGGGGGTCCCTCTCACAGGTTCTCAAACCATCTCATCTCAGCTTGGGAAAATAATTGGCCTGGTTAGGAGTGAAAACATCCCAGCTCATCCCAAGATAAGACTCTAGGAGAAAAGGCAGACATAACTATGAGAGGCCCATCCAGGGAATGAGGCCTGCTCTTGTCAACAAAAGCCTGCAAAAATCCTACTCGCTGTGTTAGGCTGTAAAGGTCTCTTGGCAGCATTTTGGAACTCGGTGAAGTCCATATTTCTGCTCACTAACAAACTCACTACAACAACCTATTTTCTAAGTGCTTTGCCATCCTCAAGGAAGTCATGGGACAGGCGAGCCCACCCCAACCAGCCCCGTTCGCACAACACTCCATGCTCCCCGAGTTTAACCCCAATGAGACCGCCAGCCTGTATTTTAGGAGGACACCCCGCACGCATTTCCAAACATTTCACTACACCCTTCCATCATGAAGGCTAGAAACTTTTTAGCTTGCAAATTAAGGGCTGTGGTTCTCAAGCCATAGGTGCCAATGGTGAAAGGGCAGATTCCACATCGCCTGCCTCAGTCACAGCCACTCAGACCTCTGGCTCCTCCTCGCCTCTAACCAACACACAATAACTGTCATAACGAAACCACAAAAAGCTCTAGGCCAGACAGTGCTGTTATGTGAGAGGGATATAAATTGACAAGAAAATGACAGTGATCAATTGTCCGGTGTCACACTGGGAGGAGGCTTTGAGTGGAGCTGGCAGGCATCCCATACTATTCAATATTTTAATTAGATATTTGAAGGGCTGTGTGGTAAATACACTAGCTGGATTCATGAATGATCCAAAACTGAGGAGGGAGAGAGGGAAGGCCGTGGACAGGATCATAAAGAAAAAAGGTCTGACCTCAATAACATGGAGAAGTAGGCTGAGTTGCTGGCCTGGTGCCACGCAAAAGCTTACACTCCACAGGCTCCAGCAAAGCTTTTCTCATGCACTTTTTTTTAATATTAAAAAGTTTTAATGGATTTGAATTCTACCAGTCTTAGAAGATTTAGGCCAGGAAACAGAGAGCATCTGCTTGGTCCTGGGACAAATCCTCTACCAATGTACAAAGTTCAGCTTCAAGAAAGAAGAATATTTATGGGGCAAAAAAAATATTTTAAAAAAAGACTTGGAGAAATGTTAATAATGAGGAAGATCACTGGACCTGTGACTGTGTGCCTTTCTTGCCTGTATTGTAACCAAGCACCCTTCCCCTAGAATTCCCACTATCAATTAACACCATCCCCCCTCCCCACGGCCACCTAAAAAAAAAACCCACCTCTGGACGGCAAAGTCCCTGCTTGGGCTTGAAACTTTAAGCAAGGAAGAAAAAACACACAGCTGTCATCATAATTATTGCTGTTAGACATGCACAATGAGAATCCTTGCACATGCACAAGAATCAAGGGCCTCCATTAGAGTGGCCAGGTGTCCTATTTTACAGAGGACAGTCCTCTCTTTGAAAGCAGCCTCACTTTAAAGGTCTGTCCAGTCTAAGTCAGATTTAAAGATCAAAACCTGTAAGAAGGGAGAGCAGGGAGGAGTCTTGGAATTTCCTACGAGCAGTGAGCAGACAGAGCAGGTACATAGGACACCTGGTCAATCTTCCCCACAAAGGAGAGATATACTGTATTTCTCTTCGAATTACAGTTATTATTTCTAAATATCCATATATATAAGTTCCCTCTTTTGTCCTCCTTTTTGGCAATGCATTTCCTCTTTTTTGGAGATTCATAAGTGGACACCACTGCCTCCATACAAGACCCAGTAAGTGTCTAGCAAGAAAGCAAGATAGAAGCCTGATTCACATGTAACAGCAATCCAGACTATGGCTTGAGTATGGGTTGTTGTTGAATTGTGAGCTATTGTTGAATTGTGGGTTGTCATTATGTGTGAAACTTGCATTCAGGTTTAACTATGGGTTGTTAACTATGAACATCCCAGGAAGAGAGCCCCTGGTTTGTTGGTAGGTTGTAAACTCTGGGTTGTTCATGGTTAACAACTCATAGTTAAAACATAGTGCAGGGTTCACACATAATGACAACCCACAATTTAACAACCCATGTTCAACCTGTCAGAGAATGGGCAGGGTCAGAGAATGGGCAGGGTGGCTGGGGAGGTGGTGGGTTTAAAAACAAATAATTTTTAAACTTTTTTTTTATCCCACCCTCCTTTTGAGAGCCCAGGACAATGTACATGATTATACCCCCTCCATTTATCCTCACAATACCATCATGAAGTAGGCTAGGCTAAAAGATCACCCAGTGCACTTTGTGGCTGACTGGGGATTTGAACTCAGGTCTCCCTGATCCTAGTCTGGCAGTTTTTGATTCACAGTGCAAAGGAGAGTTCTTTTTATGTGTCCCATCCCTACATCTCCCCCACTGCAGTAGCAGTGAAGTATATGGGGTTCCTTTAATGCCCTTTAAAATTGTTTTAAAGTTTTAAAACAATGTAAAGACTTTACATTGTTTTAAGTTTTAATCGTAAAGCACTTTGGGGACTCTATTTAGCCCAAAAGATGACTCATACATTTATCAATAAAAACAATTTAAAAAAACACCTCTTCTCACTTGGTCTGTGCTGTGGCCTGTTGGTCCTCTCTGAAAGATATTTGGCAAGAGAGAGGATGGGATGGGGAGTCAGAGACAGTAGAGAAAGGGGAAATAATTCTACTCCGACAAAATTTTTAAACATAACAAGTACTGAGAATACTGCAGCATTGTCTGCAAGTTACTGGAAGGGAGCAGTGTTGCAGTAAGTTAATGCATGGGAATTTTTATTATAGCTAACCTTAGGATCTCTGTAGCCTACAATGTGGTTTCCTGTGATTTCTTCTTTTTGCTCCTCCCTGACATCCACCATTGCTGGGAAGACAAGTGTTTACTTTTGTGACTGCCTATGTAACGGAACACAAATTGAACTGAACAAACTCCTTTTAAAACTCTATGCTGTACCTGCATTGTAAATGCAAGAAGATTTGTGAGTAAACTGTTTTTCTCTCTTTCACTGAATGAGAGTGTGCTCTCTCCTTTACTAAAGCTGAGACAGCCTGTGGGGCTGGTAAACACTCATTCTGTTTTGCTGTTTGTTTTTACTCTGCTAATTACCTTTCTAACAGGAGGCATCAATACTAAGTAATCCCATCAAGGAGAAAAGTATAAAGAGTACGGTGGCCGTGGGAAAGAGGGCTGAGGGTGGAGTTTCTCCCCAGCATCCCACGCTTGTACGAGAGGTCTGAGCGAACAAAGAAAAATGAGGATTTTGATTGGTGCCCCATGATCATTTGATTCCCTTGCTTGAAGGGTTCCGCTGCCCAATGGTTTCTGCTACAGCTGTCCTGAAACAGTTAAAACTCCTTCCTCTAACCATGAGGGACAGCAAACGCTGTGACAATGGCATTTCCCTGCAATAGTAGCAGCATTTCTGGGAAAGATGCCTGCGCCCCCTGCAACAACGACTAAGAATAGCTGTGCAGTTTATATTGTACAATAAAGAGTCTGACTTCAACTTCAACTCTGGACTTGAACTCCCTACCTTCCCATGTTTTGCAACCACATCTGGCTTGGGGGACATAATGACAGTGTTGCTGCGTTTTCTCTCCCTACTTCTGTGCTAAAACAAGAGCCGTGTGAAGCTCCGACAGGGCAGGGCAAAAAAAGAAAAGAAAATGAAGAACTGCCTAATTTAACAGGATTATAGTCCCTCATAAATGCAAACAGCAGAAGGTTTCTTCTTCTAACCCTCTCATCAAACTGTCTTTTGCTGGGTGTTTTCCTTTTGGTCTCAGGGCTTTTGATGAACTAATTAGCCCACCCAGCCTGAGACAGCCCTTCCTTGTCTTCTATTTTGCCCCGTACCATTTTTAGTCTTTAGAAGAACTGTAAGAAGCACAAAATCTTTGGGCTAACACTACATTAAATCCAGAGCGTAGAGCTGATCTTTTTTTCTTTTTTTTACTTTAGTGTACACGTGCAGGACCCTGATCAACATTAGGACAACCGTGCATGGGGAGTGGGCGGTGTAAACCTTCCCAACCAGCCATTCCCCACGTCACCAAAAGGGCTCTTTAGACATAGAAACAAAATTGGAGGGTCACGAGTCATGTCGTCGTCTAAAGAACCCATAAACAATCGTGAGTAGGCAATAACGAGCACACAACAAATGCCTCATGTAGAAAAGCTCATAGTATCCTTGCAACAGAAGTACTGAGGGGAGGCACATAAATGCCCACCCATAACAAACAAGTAACAACTACAATAAATATTGCCCAGAGAAGCTCTTACCCATATCAAAGGGCTATATGCCATGTTAAATGTATGGCACGTAGTTGATCTAAACTTTTTTTAAAAAATATTGTAAGCGTGTGAGTGTTCGATCCGTATCGAATCATAGAATCATAGAGGTTGTGGGCTCTCCCACACTACAGGCATTCAAGAGGCAGCTGGACAACCATCTGTCAGGGATGCTTTAGGGTGGATTCCTGCATTGAGCAGGGGGTTGGACTAGATGGCCTTGTAGGCCCCTTCCAACTCTGCTGTTCTATGATTCTATGAATAGTAGAGTTGGAAGAGGCCTATAAGGCCATCGAGTCCAACCCCCTGAGTGCAGGTAAGGAGGTTAACCTTTCCCAAACACCTGCTGCCCCCACAAAAAATTGCCCCCTAAAGAAAGGGAAAAAACACTAAAGTAAAAAAGAAGAAGAAGAAGAAGAAGAAATTAGGATTAGCTACATACTACGCATTTAATGTAGCATGTAGTTTTGCCCAAAGTCTAACTCTAGCTGGGAAAGCTACTCTTGCTTCCATGCTCTGTAGCAGGGGTGTGCACAGACTTCAGACCTATGAATCTACTTTTTGGTTTTTTCCTAGAACTAGAGATCCAACCATAGCGTGGTGCAATAAGCATACACTTAGAATTAAAGAATTCTGGACCAAGGAATTCGTTTTAAGTACCAGAACTGAAAGGAGTTCACAGAGTCTTCCTGTACAAAAATCCAGGTTACCCCAAGCTTTCTTCATTTCAGCTGTATAATTTAGGCTGGAGTGACATTTTGTTGCTATTGTCAAGCAACTGAGAATCAGAAATTCTTGCTGATCTACAGCAAATCACAATGAGATCTAGGACTATTTTTTGCCCCCTCCTGCTTTATACTCTGATTAAGAGCTTATGTGTGTAGCTCTGTGAGTCTTTGCAGGAAGGTTTTCTTTTATCATGTCAAAGAAGTGCAAATGGTTTCAGGTTGAGGAGAGAGAAGCATTCACAGGGTTCTTCAAGCCTTTCCTTCCCAGTTGTATGCTCAAAATCATCACCTCACCTCTCCCCACCCCCACTGATGCTTCTCTCACCAAGGGGTAAAATAAAATGCAGGGTCCCATCCTGTAGCTAGAAAAACAAAAAAACAGCGGTGCTACTCCATCTCATCCTCTACTGCTTTGCAGACTAAACAGTCCTGATGCTTTTACTTCCCCTTTGTACAGACACCCACTCAGATGCTTTCCATCAAGTTTTCTTGACCTCTCTGTAAGCTAAGCTCCCCCCATCTCCTGCTTTGGCAGAAGGTTTGTGTTGTAACAGCTGGTGGCATCCTGTCCCAGGCAAGGGTGGAAAAGCCTTGCATCTCCCCTCTCCACTTGTCATGTAAAATGCCTTAAGGTTCTCCCCGTTCCACTACTGGAACATAGGTAGGGTGGCCCTATGGAAAGGAGGACAGGGCTCCTGTATCTGTAACAGTTGAATAGAAAAGGGAATTTCAGCAGGTGTCATTTGTATGCATGCGGCACCTGGTGAAAGTCCCTCTTCATCACACCAGTTAAAGCTGCAGGAGCCCTACTGTTAAACATTCAGGAGCCCTCATCTCCTTTCCTTATGGCCACCCTAAACATAGGAAGCTAACTGGCAGCAATGGCTCTCCAGGGTTTCAGGCAGGAGTATTTCCAGCCATACCTGGAGATGCCAGGGATCGAACCCGGGACCTTCTGAATGGAAAACAGATGCTCTACTAACTGAGCTATATAGTCCCTCCCTAAAGCATGTCTGGTAACCTGCAGCCTTTGATTTCATTTAATGTGGCTCTCAGGCCTAATTTCAAAAGTCCTCTGCAAGCAATGTAGCTCAGACCTCCAGCAAGAGCTATCTGTCCCTTCCTCCAGCAGCCGACTGAGCAGGAAGGAAAAGAGAGGAAGAAAAAGAAAAGGGGGTGGCAGAAATAAAGAAAATGAGTGCCCCCTCCATTTTGGCTCTGGCCCTGGCCCCAGCTGGCTCCTCCCTCACCCACCACTAACATTCACCCTGTCTCCAATAGATGGCTGTTTTCACGGCACTGAGTTGTGCACAGCTCTTCCACCAAACCCCACGGTATCGCTGGTGCAGGGTGGCAGCAAGTAATCTAGATGAAGGGAGGCCATGTGGGCTTTCTGGTGGCCATTAGACTTCCTGGGCCCACCCCCTACCCTCTGCCTGGGTGGACACTGACCAATCAGGGGTCACCATCCACCTGATCATGCCTCCGCTGTAACTCTGGAGAGAGAATAGACGGCATATGTGCCATACTTGCCTCACTCTGGAGAAAGAGTCGGAGTAGATTTCTGAATTTTTTTATCTGTAGCTTCGCCGGAAATTGACGCAGTGCCACCGCACACCCATCCCGGGGCTTTTTGTGCGTTTAGACAGCCCCCCTCCCCCTTGAGAGAATACAGCCCTGAACAGGGAGGGAGAAGTTCCATACTCCTGGCCTAAAGGGAATATTGTTGGTGGCACAAAATTTAAAGTTGCGTGGTCATTGTATGACGTTCCAAACCAGAGAAATGCCAAGGCAAAAAGATTTAATTAAAACTGTGTTCCAAAAGCACTCAGCAGCCCAATTCAAAGCACGTTTAAACAGAAGGAAGCTCCTTTGACTTCAGTAAACGTTACACAGCAAGCCTATGTAACATTTACTCAGAAGTAAGTCTCAGTGTGTTCAACGCATCTTACTTCCAGCTTGAATCCTGACTAATTGTCCTTTTCTTATTGCATTTATGTTTAGTTCACTTTATTCACATCTATCCCAAAGTACATTTGAGGCAACGTATAATCAAACCAATATCAAAACAAGAATCTACCTGGAAAAAGACAAGAGCTTGAAAGAGGCATTCGCTTTAAATAAGACTGAAAGCTTATCAGTGGGATTCACAGCAGCACACATCGGGCTCCCAGAAAGCCTCCCATTCAGGCACTGGCCAGGCCGAAACCTGCTTAGCTTGAGCAAGGGAGCCCTTCAGACAACAGCCCTGAAAAGAGTTCAGCTTTGCTCTTATTCCGTTATCAAGCTGGATACTGCAGAGCATCAAGGCCAGAGCAAACCTTCCGGTGTGGATTGCAGCCTGCGCTGGGAGAGCATCAGGGCTACTAGACCCAGCTGCATCCTGCCCAGCTTCCCATAAGCACTCCTTAAGGAAGCAGCAAGAGGCTGCTGGTCAGCAGCTGTTTCCGCTCTGTGTTCACGTCTGTTTCTTAGACCTGAAATAGACCTG
This sequence comes from Elgaria multicarinata webbii, assembly GCF_023053635.1. Lineage (NCBI taxonomy): Eukaryota > Metazoa > Chordata > Lepidosauria > Squamata > Anguidae > Elgaria > Elgaria multicarinata. The sequence goes on from NC_086173.1 coordinate 144,392,194, forward strand.
GACTTAGGGTGGCCAGATGCAAGAGAGGACAGGGCTCCTGAACTTAATAGATTTGTAGACGAGAGCATTTCACTGACACTTGCTGAATTCCCTTCTTCTATACAACTGTTATAGGTGCAGGAGCCCTGACCTCTCTTGCACCTGGCCACCCTATCTGGATTATTGATTACCCTTTTATAGCAATCAATAATCCAGGCAGGCAGGCCTATCATCTGGGGTTTACCCAGCCCCTAACCCAGCCTTCCCCAAGCTGGGAGTCCTCCAGATGCTTTGGGTTTCACCCATCAACCCCAGCCAAGATGGACAATGAATAGGAATGGGGAAGGCTGCCCTAACCAGCCCTTGTGTAATTCAAGTCCTATGGGGAGGGGCCACAGCTCCGTGGCACCTGCTTTGCATGAAGAAGATCCCCCGTTCAATTCCCAGTTTCTCCAGGTAGGGCTGAAAATCCCTGCCTGAAACCTTGGAGAGCTGCTGCCAGTCAGTTTCTACAATACTGGGCTAGATGGGCCCATGGTCTGACCTAGTATAAGGCAGCTTCTTATGTTCCTATGTATCAGTACTTTCCTCCATCTCAAGTGAGGCCTCAGTACTGCAAGGACTACTAACCTACCCAAGCCTCTAATGGCATCTTACACATTAGCCATCTAATAGCATTTTACACAACCGTGCATTAGCCCATGTATTATTTGTTGGTTGTTTAAACTCCCAACAAGACATGACACTCAGGTTCGGACAACACAACAAGCCATGGCCAGGCACTGATTATGCAAATTGTGTCCAACATGGGCCACAGCTCACAATGAGCCACCATGACTTGTGTAAGCCATGTAGAAGAGGAAATCTCAAGAAGTAATGCAGCTTTTCTTTCCCCTATGGGATAAGCTGCTTCTGCTCAAATTCTCTCTTTCGAGCATTTACATCAGCTTACCCCATCGGGGTGCCCTCCAGATGTGTTAGACCGCAACTCCCATCATTTCCATGCAGGCTGGGAATGATGGGAGTTATAATCCAACATATCTGGAGAGCACTCGGTTGGGGCAGGCTGCCTTAAATTAAACAATACACACACAGTCTTGAGTGCAGGCCAATGGCCTATTTAACATTGGCAATGCAGCTCCTACGCAGAAAACTTTCCTATTCCCCCACCCCTTGTTTTATGCTCCATTTCTCTCATTAGCCACTCAGAGGGCTTGTTCAGAATGGCTGCATTGATGTGATCCTCCAATCTGAACAATACTTGTCCCTGTGCACTCTCTTCTCCCTTCACATGTGTGCTATAACACATTACTTCTGCTTTTGCCCAAGCCATTGGTTTCCAGGAAACCTGGATTGCAACATTTGATCCTTGTTTGCAGGCAAAACATGGTTTGATCAAACCAAAGTTTGCCATATTCAGACTTTGGGCCTATTCAAATGACACGCTAAACCATGGTTAGGCTGCTAAGACTTTTGCAGCAAATGGTTAGTGAGCATGTTTAAACTGCAGTTATGTAGCCACCATGGTTAGGAATGATTCACATGACATGCGAAGTCATGGTTCACATGACACGCTAAGCCATAATGTTTAGCTTGACCACCATGGCTTAGCGTGTCATCTGAACAAGGTCACAGTGGCAAACCATAGACTGATCAAAACAGGAAGTCATGTATTGAGCCCCTTGTGTTGGGGTTCTAAGAAGGGTGCAGGCATGAGCCTCATTTTCGATCGGTTGGGAGGATTGTCTGAACGCAGTCACTATAGCTTCTTCTTTTTTAAACTATCCTATCTGCACCCATTGAACGATCATGTCACAAACAGAAGTCACAAACGATCTCAATAGCAATGGTAGCAACAGCAAAAGGAACAGTCACATTTAAACAGCAACATTGCCATTTGAAAGCTGGGTTCTTTGCCATCGAACTGCAAGAAGGAGTGAAGACATCAGATTACCCCGTAGCCAAAAGCTTATGAAGGTGTGGTCATTTGCCAAAAACATTTTAGCATCTTGACACTGAAACTTTCCTCATCTACAAAAACTCAATGTAACTACATTTGCTTGTTTGTTTTCCTTTTAATAAGGGGAAAATGGAAGATGCTGAATCTTACATGACTCAGAACAAACTTACCTGACTGCTATAGGCTCGGTCTGGTAGTACTCCACAATCTATGCAATGGCAGCAGTAGAATGTCTGCTGGTGAACTGTTTAGAGCTGCAGCCAGAAATCTGTGGAATACCTGGAGATCAGGCAACCTTAAAAAAAAATGGGGTAGAGGAATAAAGTTAATCTCCTACTGCCTGGAAGTAGTCAGTATATGTTGTACATAAATGTCCCTATAATGCATAAAGACCTCTAGGATTGTGGGCTGCAACCCCAAGATGTTGCATTTCCTTTTAAATATGATGAGGCCATGGGATGTGGTCATGACTAGAGATGTAAAGGTCTGAAAAAAAACCAGAAAAATTTGGGGGGAGGGGACGGTTTTTTCTGTGTGTTTTTCCAAAATAATTGGGAAAATTGGGAAAAAATGAAGAAAAAATGGATTACGGGATGTTTTATTTTAGCATGATGAGTAAAATGTTTAAGACAAGGTGTTCAGTTATTTACTTCTCCAAATAATTTCTAAAAACTATGTGCAATATTAGATTATTACAATTTCTGTGCACCGAGGACAAGCAAGTCCTAGGTTGCAAGCTCTCAAATGCAAGAGCAAGATGCATTTCTGCCTCTAGGGGGCACTGCCACTGAAGCAGAGACTGAAACTGATAGTGATAGCTATAGCTCAGGAAATGAGTCTGATTAAATTTCATGCATATTCATTGGATCTTGGTCCCCCCTTTTTCTCAGTTCTTTTTATGGGAATGGGTACTTTATGTCCGCTTGACACTGTGGAGGACTAGTGGAGACATAAATAATTTTCTTTGTTACTAATGTTGATGGTTTCCTCTGTTGTTGTTTTAAATTATTTTTTGCCCGCTCCTCATAAACTGGCAAAACCAAAGAGGTTCCTTACAGTTCAGGTGTTCCTAACAGTTCAGGAGCTGTACATTCAGTTTGTAATAATTGTTTGAATACACTGTACTTTTAATATACCAAATGTAATAATTTTATGCCAAACCAACTTGGACATAATTACATTTTATGTTCCTAATTACATTTTTACTTTCAATCTGTAAAAAGTGCTAATACTGCATTATTTCAATTTTTCTGAAAAATTCTGTTTTTTTCTGAAACCCCCCAGGAAAAGAAGCATGTGCTATAACACATTACTTATGCTTTTGCCCAAGCCATTGGTTTCCAGGAAACCTGGATTGCAACATTTGATCCTGGTTTGCGGGCAAAACATGGTATGATCAAACCACGATCAAACCAAAGTTTGCCATATTCAGACATTGGGCCTATTCAAACGACACGCCAAGCCATGGTTAGGCTGCTAAGCCTTTTGCAGCAAATGGTTAGTGAGCAAGTTTAAACTACACTTTCCAAACACAGATGCAGAATTCAGAGCATCACAGAATTCTAAGTGACAGGCTGGTGTTTGGTCAAAGATGCTCACTAAGGTCAGATCTAGACTAGAGATGGGCTGGAAATTCTCCTTTGGGAACTTATGGTCAAACAGGGTGGGGTGGTGGTGAAGAGAGGTCGGAGGCAAAATGGAGGCTGGGAGGATTCCAAGAGGTATCGTGCACTCCTCCCCCAAGTATTTCTGACCACCCCATTTGGGACCGCAATACCTGATGGAACGCCTCTCCCGACATGAAGCTACTTGTACACTGCGCTCAACATCTAAGGTCCTCCTCTGAGTGCCTACTCCGAGGGAAGCTTGGAGGATGGCAACAAGGGAGAGGGCCTTTTCGGTGGTGGCCCCCTGACGGTGGAATGATCTCCCCGATAAGGCTCGCCTGGCGCCAACATTGTTATCTTTTAGGTGCCATTTAACAACGCTAAGTTTGTTTTTTAACGGACCCCAGAACTATTGTTTTTAAATGGATATTGTTGTTTTTATACTGTTGTTTTTTATGTTTTTAAATTTTGTATACTTTTTAAATGTTTACTGTTTTTAACTTTTGTAAACCGCCCAGAGAGCTTCGGCTATAGGCGGTATATAAATGTAACAAACAAATAAATAAATATAAAATAAATTTTCCACTTTATCAGCTTTCAGTCACAGTATATTAAGATCCTATATTACACAGATTCAGTACTTGCTCCCCTAAAAATGTGCTTTGCCTCCTCCACTTCTATACCTTTCAATTTTCAGGGGTAAAGGCAGAACTCACCAAACTGGTGTGGTGCTCCTCCTGGTGGCTGCCATATCCCGCCCCCCCCCCCCGAAAAAAGCCCCCAGAACAATACTGCATGATGACATATAAAGGCTCAGACCAGGACTCATGGACAGGAAAAAAAAAAGAGTGGGGGCCTCCATTTTTCCACTCACGGCAACACAGGCGTTTGGGGCGGGGGAATAGTAGCAGCCAAATGAAAGGAAGACAACACAGGAAACTGGGTTTTGCCCTCACCACACCTCGAATATCACTGCCTCCCCTGAAAATCCCAAGGCACGCCCTCCATATTCCAATGGGGCCTCAAAAGTAGGAAGCCATTTTCGGCCTACTTTAATCTAGACCCTGCCCTCCCTGGCTTCTGACCTATGCAGCAGTACAGCAATGAATTGTGACTTTTTATCTTTTCTTTTCTTTTCTTTTCTTTTGCTTACCATCTGGACTGCCTGGGCTTCATTTCTCTTCTCAGTCAATGAACCTCAAGCTGTAAAAACACAATACGCAGAATGTAAAGAGAACGTATTTTCTTAGGCAACGCAAACGCAATTCACTCTGAGCCTACAATCAGGACTTGCCTGTTCCAGCTCCGCACAGGAGGCCTGCCGCTTTGATATGTGTGGCTGGGGCATGGTAGGCGGAAATGACATCACTTATCACAACATGATGAGTTCCTCGGAGGAAGGGTGAAGGGGGGATGTAAGAAATGAATGGACCAAGGGACCCTCTTGCTCACACACAGGGAGACAGCTTCCCTCAGTGCAACCAGGGCCAGCGTCAGAAGCAGGCATTGTGGGGCACATGCCAAGGCCCATTTTCCTACAAGGGGGCCACTGTCCATCCCCGGAGCCTCCTAGCCCTGCTGCTCCCTCCTCCTTGCTGTCACTACCTGTTCCTTCCCTTCTCTGAGCATGCAAGCAGGGACCATGGGGGCTGTCTTCAAGGCGCCGGATTGGCTCCGCCTCCCTCCTTAACCCTGTGCTTTCCCTCTCCTGGGGTGGCATCAGGTAATCCCAACATGGAGGAGAGAGAGCGGGCTTTCTGGGTGGCCATCTGGGTCCCAGAGCCTCCCCTGCCCCCTCCTGGTGGAAGGCGACCAACCACTGGTTGCTGTCCACCAGGCTCCTTCCCTGGGTTGGCCTTGGATTAGCCATGGAGAAATGTTACATGGCAGAAGTGCCATGTTGATATTGCTCCTTTGGGGGGAAAAACACGGGGTAAATCCCCGACTTTTTCAAAACGCAGCATCGTGGGGAAGCCCAGTGGTGGCTGTGAAGCTGTGCCTGTGTTGTCTGATCGGGCGCAGATCCCCAGCCACCCTGGGGCTTTCCCCGCATGTAGACAGCCCCTGCCTTGTGCTCTCCCGCTGCGTGGCTTTTACAGATTGGGTCCAGAGCGAAATTGCGCACAAGTGGGCAGCAGAGGCAGAAGTAGGAGGGGGCAATGTGAACATTTTGCCCAAGGATCCCCAAAATCCAGAGCTGACCCCGAGTCATCATTGTGGCCCAGAACATTATGAACTCTAAAACGCGAGTATTGGCAGATGAGACTGAGCAGGCAAATTCACAGGAGATAGACCTACCAAATGGATGCAAGCCATGATCAATCAAAAGGTGCATCCATGACTAAAAAGTAAAGGCACTTCTGACTGATGGATGTTGGAAGCATCAGGAAGCATCACCCTGGCTGTGAACCTCCCGAAGTGTCTAGCTGGCTTTTGCTGGGAGACTGAATTCCGGAACTAAATAGGCCTTTGGTCTGAAGTGACATGTTAGGAATGGTTAAGTCCTTTATATAAATCAATGCATCAGCCCAGATTGGGAATACTGTGCCCAGCTCTAGCCACTCTGTCTGATTTATAGAGCAGAAAAAGGTGCAGAAAAAGCAACAAAAAGGATCAAGGATTTTGAGCATATTCTCTGTGAGCGAAGTTTAAAGCATTTGTGAGTTTTCAGTTTAGAAAAAATATTACTGTGCAGGGGGAGGCATTACAAAGGTTTACAAAGTTATGTGGAGAGGGAATAAATACACAGAAATACAGATTGATTGGGAGGTGAATTTTAAAAAAAAATGTAATAATGAATGCATGAATGACCAAAGACTACACACACACACACACACACACACACACACACACACACACCTTACATCAGAGCAATGTTGTAAACCCAGAATGTGAATATTAATTTTTTTAAAAACCGTGAGCACAACATATAATTAACTTCTAGAATTCACGGCAACAGCATATTGTGATGACCACAAGCTGAGAGCGCTTTAAACAGAACCTTTGATGTTTAAATTCACTAAGATGGCACTTTGTTTTAACTGTTTTTACATTATATATTGTTTTAACTTGATTCAAGGTTTAATTTGTTTTTAACTGTGCATATTTATTGTTTTATACTGTATGCTTTTATCTGTACGCCGCTCTGAGATCTTAATGATAAAGGGCGGGATATAAATGTTTTAAATAAATAAATAGAGTGCTTTAAACTATGACCCAGTTCATGGTTCCAAACTGCCAGCCATGCCTCTTCTCAGTTATTTTATTCCATTCCCCCACCCCCCTTAACCTTCCGCCTCCACACTCAGACAATATTCAGTGGCCACTGTGCTGTTTGGGGGTTTTCTCCCCTTTATACACTTTTTTGGTACTTCTACAAACCTTGGCGTTCCCTCACGCCCTCTGACATCTCCCCTCTTGTGTGTGGATGGTGCCATTCGGCTGCATAAGCGACAGCATTCGCACCCTGAACATCTGAAATAGAGGGGATGGTTGCCAGCAAAACCTTCCTTATTCCTCTGAATATCAGACACTAGAGGACAAAGGAAAGGAAAGGGCTGCCTTCATACCTTCCTCCTAAGTTTCCCAGAAGCATCTGGTGGGCCACTGGGGGGAAACAGGGTGATGGACTAGAAGGACCTTTGGCTTAATCTAGGGTTCTTCTTACATCTTCATGTCCCAGGAAGGGAATTCTTATGTTCAAAAACAACACAGCCTTCTGGCACCTTAAAGACTAACAAATTTATTCTGGCACCAGCTTCCGTGGAAATGCTCCACTTCATCAGATGCATCAGTGTCCACAAAAGCTTGTGATAGAATAAATGCGTTGGCCTTTCAGATGTGGCAAGGCTCTTCCTTGTTTTGGCTGAAACAGACTAGCACGGCTACCCCTCTGGAAATGTTCTCATCTTCAAGTCTCATAACCCAAGCCAGCCTTCTGGTGCCCTCCAGATGTGCTGGACTGCAATTACCATAATTCCCAGCTAGCTGGCTGGGAATGATGGGGGTTGTAGTCCAACACAACTAGACGGCACTAGGATGGGGAAGGCACATAGTCCAAACAGACCGACGGATCGCTGACTAGAGCATCGTAGCCGCCTTCTTGCGAGTCAGACCATGGGTCCATCTAGCCCAGTATTATTGCCACTGACTGGCTGCAGCGGCTGTCCCGTGTTTCAGGCAGGTTTTTTCCTAACCCTGCCAGGGGAGGCCGGGGATTGAACCAGAGACCTTCTGTCTGCAAAGCAGGTGCTCTACCCGAGCTGCGGCCCCTCCCATAAAATCACACCAAAGGCGGGTAAGCTGAGCCCAGCTGCACAAAGGCTAGGCCAGGCCTGTGAAACAATACAGGGAGCGTCTCCGTTGCCAGAGTCAAGTTTTGGCTAGTCTTCTGCTTCACCTTTCCAAAGGAGGAGAAGAGAGAGACAGAAAAGATTCTCTGCTCCCTCAGCCCCAGGGGAGAGGATTCTGTTGGCATGGTGACAGTCGGCCCTCGCTTCCTTTTAACTAACAGGAATAAAAATGTTTTGTTCTCATTAAGGAAAAATAGAGCTGCATTCCTGATTGGTGAGTAATGTCTCTGCCCCTGAGTTAATCTCCCAAAACATTGTGGCAGCCTGGAACTGCTTCCAGCTCAACCCACTCCACCACTTTCTCCTGAGCCTCTCCAGATATTCTGAAGAGGACAGTCTTCCTATCCACCCCGCACCTCCACCTCCAGCCAGGGTCAGGCCCACAGCCTCCCACCCCACTTCATGCCAGGTATTTCCTCAGAGTGTCCAAGTGGGCATGCGATCATCAAGCTGGTTGGGGTAGTTGGTTGCATGCAATTCATCAACTCTCACTTGTGCTAGGCCAGCCTTCCTCAACCTGGGGCGCTCCAGATGTGTTGGACTGCATCTCCCAGAATGCCCCAGCCAGCTGGCTGGGGCATTCTGGGAGTTGTAGTCCAACACATCTGGAGCGCCCCAGGTTGAGGAAGGCTGTGCTAGGCGAATATATTAGCAAGACTCGTTGTTTTCAGCAGGTTTTGGGGTTGCTGTTGTTTTAATTATAGGCCTATAAGCCAGTCATTTTCAAACATTTTACCTTCAGGGAAAGCTTTCTACATTCCCCTTGCATACTGAAGCACCAACCACAAACTCTTGCATGTTGCAAAGGATTCTGGGGCCATGTTCTAGGACGCATATGAATTCAAAGTACACCCTAGAATACACACAACGCACAACACTCTTCTGCGACTGCATTAGTGTTGACCTGGACAGTCTCAGGTGACAAGCTTTGGCTCAAAATCGGAGTGGTTGTCAGTTTTGCAGCAGTGGCTGCGAGGAGAGCTCATCCTGAAAGCCCCTCAGAGTTAGGGTGACCATATGACCAGATTTGCCCTGATTTGCCCGGGTTTTTGATGGCAAATCTGGGAGGGGGGAGGGGAAATCCAGATTTCCCCCCCTAAAGAGCAGCTCTAATGGGAATTAACAAAAATGTTTATAACTCCGCCATTTTTAAAGATAAAGACATGAAACTTGGCACAATGGTAGCTCTTAGGAAGGGCTTTAGTCATACCAAATTTGAAACAGATCCGTTCATCCATTGATTTTTTAGGATTTTTTTTAAAATTGAGGTTTTAAAATTATTATTTTTTAAACTGTCATTTTTAAAGATAAAGAGCTGAAAGTTGGCACCATGATAGCTTTTAGGTAGAGCTTTAGCCATACCAAATTTGAAACAGATCTGGGGCCAGTAGCAAACCCTGTTAACAACAACAGCAGCTTGCAATGAGTGAAGATAGAGTCAGAAAAGATATTTGAGGGAAGGGGAGAATGTAACACACAGAGTATAGCGAAAGCTTCAAAGTACAGCAAAACCTACAAAAGTAGGAGTGAGTGAAGTTAATTTCAGATACATTGAATCTCTCACTTGTTCTTTATTTCAGTGATTTTAACATTAAGATGTTATGTAGAACAGATTTGTCTTAAATGTGTGCTGTAAAATCAGACATGTGACCAAGGCTATGTTCGGGTGGGCACGCCCCCTTGGTACTGGACACGCCCCCTTGGGGGCGACCATGTTGTCCTCCTTTTTGGTTTCCAAAATATGGTCACCCTACTCAGAGTTGCACATTGCAGGGGAAAGATCAGTAGTGCTGAGCAAGCAATCTTTCAGGGAAGCTTATTTGCCATTACAGACCTTCCCACTGCCATTACTCCCCACCACCACCTCTACCAAAATATGTCCCCTAGGAACCCCCAGTTAAAAATCGACTGACGATCAGATTCTGCAAATCTTAGTTTTCCGGGGAGCTAAGTTGTGTTGTGATGCCCTTTGCGAATCCAAGGCTGGTGTTAAAATCGCAGGAAGAAACATTAACAATCTCAGATATGCAGATGACACCACTTTGATGGCTGAAAGCGAGGAGGAGCTGAGGAGCCTTATGACAAAGGTGAAAGAAGAAAGTGCAAAAGCTGGGTTGCAGTTAAACCTCAAAAAAACCAAGATTATGGCAACCAGCTTGATTGATAACTGGCAAATAGAGGGAGAAAACGTGGAGGCAGTGACAGACTTTGTATTTCTGGCAGCAAAGATTACTGCAGACGCTGACTGCAGCCAGGAAATCAGAAGACGTTTACTTCTTGGGAGGAGAGCAATGACAAATCTGGATAAAATAGTTAAGAGCAGAGACACCACACTGACAACAAAGGTCCGCATAGTTAAAGCAATGATATTCCCTGTAGTAACCTATGGCTGCGAGAGCTGGACCATAAGGAAAGCTGAGCGAAGGAAGATAGATGCTTTTGAACTGTGGTGTTGGAGAAAAATTCTGAGAGTGCCTTGGACTGCAAGAAGATCAAACCAGTCCATACTCCAGGAAATAAAGCCAGACTGTTCACTTGAGGGAATGGTATTAAAGGCAAAACTGAAGAACTTTGGCCACATAATGAGAAGACCGGATACCCTGGAGAAGAGGCTGATGCTAGGGAAAGTGGAAGGCAAAAGGAAGAGGGGCCGACCAAGGGCAAGATGGATGGATGATATTCTGGAGGTGACAGACTTGACCTTGGGGGAGCTAGGGGTGGCAACGGCCGACAGAAAGCTCTGGCGTGGGCTGGTCCATGAAGTCACGAAGAGTCGGAAACGACTCAACGAATAAACAACAAAGCAAGCTCAATGCAAGCAAAGCTTACCTCACTGCCAGTGGCACTGTGCAGTAAACGTCAACAAATAGCAGTAATAGCCACATTATTACTAGGTATGCCTGTATAATAGGTTTGTCACGAATCATGTCTTGCCCTCCTGTGTTTATTCCGGAGATCAGCCAGCCCCAACCTAGTCCCCAGATGTTCTGGGGATGATGAGGGTTGTCTGCACAGCTGGAGGACACCAGGTTGGGAAAGGGTACCCTAGATTTTCTCAGCTTTGAATTTGATAGGTGGTTCTTTGATTTCCCCACCTGACGCTACAACAATCTTTGTCGTCCCTAGTCAACAAACTCAGAACATTATTACACTAGTTTAACTGTAACTGATGGAGAATTGCTTTCCCCAAAGAATCCTGGGAATTGTAGTTTGGCAAGGTCGCTGAGCATTCTGTTAGTAGAAATCGTCAATACCCTCCACAGAGCTTCTGGAACAGGGAATGAATGCTGGCTTAATGTTTATCTGTAGTGTAGAAAAGCTGCAAGAATCATTGGATTGGATTGGACTGCACTAAACTAACTTCTTCTTCTTCTGCAACCTCGAAATCAGCCAAAAGTATCTCTGCTGCCTGAATTTCCCCTTCTCTTTTTATGCCCACAAGAACGTGCCTTGTGTATTCTGCTAGCAAACAGTTACTACTCTTACAATGCCGATTCCCTGGCAGGCAGCAGATGGGCCCTCGAAGCCATCTGTGATAGGAGCAATTAGCGCAAATGCCAGGAGGAGATAGTTTCCCAACTGACAACATGGGCAAGTTATTTCCAGCGGAGAAGGAGTTGAGTTCCAATAGGCCCAGGCAGGCATTTCACACCCTGGCAGCCAGCTTGCTCTCCGCCTCCGGGTAGGAAGTTCTTCTGTGCAGCTTATCCTCCGCTAGACAAAGGGCCTTCTCACAAAACACCTCGCTGGGAGGAGGCAGCTGAATGAACAATGCTGCAAACCAACCTTGGCTAACAAGCGCTGCCCAATGTCCATTAGCTCCAATTTCTCCCAGTCCACTGAGCAAAGCTGAAGAGGCTGCAGCACTGGCTTCTACCTCCAAAGCAATGTAGGATATAGGTGGGAATGCTTGCACACACACACACACACAGAGAGGCACGCACGCACAGTCACAAGCACTGGCCAGAAAACGGGGCCATGAGAACGGAGCACAGCTGGAGAAGTCGGTACACCCGGAAGTAGCTGACGAGTGCTTAATCATACTAGAACTCAGAGTCATTCAATGAAATGGATCGACAGTGGATTCTGAACATGAAAAAGCCATGCATAACTAGCTTATGACCCTGTTCAGACAACACACTAAACCACGGTGGTTCAGCATTTTGAGCTAAACGTTATGGCTTACCATGTCGTGTGAACTATTCCTAACATGGTGGCTACATAACCATGGTTTAAACAGGCTCACTAACCATTTGCTGCAAAAGGGTTAGCAGCCTAACCATGGCTTAGCATGTTGTCTAAACAGGCCCTATCAGAAAGGTGGTCAATCTGATACCCTCCACATGTTTTGGACTAAAACTCCCATAACTCCCTGAACATTAACCATGCTGAGAGTTGCGGTCCAAAGCATCTGGGGAACACCGGGTTGTTTACCCCTGTTGTTAACATTCTGCAGGTTGGTAGGAAGCACTCAGCATCCAGAGGCAAGATAACTTTACTTAGGACTCTCTGAGTCAGATCTGTTGTCTGTCCAAGGCTTTTGTAGGGGTCAAAACAGGAGGCGGCAAATAATCCATCCAACTAACCCAAGCAAGTATTGCAATTTACACAAGAATATCTTGTCAATAGGCAAACTGGAAAGATAACTTCCTTGCAGAGTTATCGAACCATTTTGCACACAGTTCCTGTTACTTTAGATACATAGGATGTTGTGGCACCTAAGAAACTAAGGGCACAATCCTGTGCATGTTTAGACAGGAAAAAGTCCTACAGCATGGCTGGCTGGGGCTTGCTGGGAGTTGTCGGACTTTTTTTCTGCCTAAACATGTATAGGATTGTGCCCTAAATGTCTTTCAAAGGGACAAACCAATGTTTTTCGCACTTTACCGGCACTAGCTGCATTCAGTGCCACATAAGGGAAAGGAGAACAGAAAGATAAGTGCCAAGGAGATGGCTTTGCTGCAATACATAATCTGTCATAAAAAAACACCCTTAAGGGATGAGCACTTCATGCTGCAGAGAGAGATGGGCTAGAAAGGGAAACACTGTCATTTTTTAAATCTGATGTAAGCTGCCTTGAGCTCTCTGTATTTGACAGGATAAAAATCTTACAATAAATTAACAAGAGATCAAGTGTGTCTGGATCCCCTGCAACTGATTAGTAACCAATGTGTTTTTTGTTATCTGGAAAGAAAACAACTGTTCCATTTCATCATAAGAGAATAAGAGGAGTCATGTGGGTGAAACGAAAAGGTCTGTCTAGTCCAGCATTCTGTTTTTTAAAGTGATCAAAGAGATCATAGAATCGCAGAGTTGGAGGACGTTGTGTAGGCCACCCAGTCCAATCCTCTACTTGATGCAGGAAAGCTAGAGAATCCCCAACAGTCAGCCCCGCATGAAAATCTCCAGAGAGAGAGAGAGAGAGAGAGAGAGAGAGCATGCACTGGTGTAGTGGTAACTGTTGAAGTGCAGACGCTCATGACATTCCCCATAGCCACACGCTCCAAGGAGAGTCCAAATTTGCAGACAGCTGAGCCCGATCCATATCAACTAACCAGGCATTTTCATCTGCTAGGATCAGGTCCTTTGTAACTGCCCACTGAAGGCCAAGCCAAGCCAAAATGCTTTTCATTGCAACTAGGAACTATATATTGTTGCTGGGAAAATTAATTTCCCTCCCAGCTACTGTGGGGATTGCACTAAACTCAGAGAGGACAAGGAAGTCTGAGTGGGGTAGCAGATGACATCAGCGTCCCTGCTAAGAAAAAAGTGCTGACGCTGCGTCCCCTGCAAGTCCTGGCTCCACTGCATCACTGCATTTGGGAACTATTAAACAGGAAATGAAGACAACCACTGTGTATTACACACCCAGCTTTGACCCCAGCAGCTGATATGCAAGAGATCCTGTAGCCCTCTAGTTGTCATTGAACAAAAATCCCATAATTCCAGACCATTGGTTATGTTGGCTGGGGCTTATGGGAGCTGGAGTCCAACAACACCTGGAGGCCCCCACATCCCCTTCCCCATCAGATATTCAGAGATATGCTGCCTCTGAGCATGAACTTTTCCGCTTGAAGTTGCCACAACTAATTGATCTATTGTCAATGCATTTGTCTTAGCCTTTAAAAAAATTATCAAATGTGGAACTACATAAGAGGCATGCATGGATGCCACTGAAAGCAGCAGACCCACGTCTCTTCCTCCTCCTCTCTCCAAGTAAAACAAAATATGTGACATGTTATTGTGCTATGAATTTCCCCACCTCCATTTCACTGGCTGTGACCAGTGAGGTTGGGGAAATCTGAGATGCAATGACATCATATCATTTGTTTTTCTTCCTGGTACCAGAGGTACAAAGAGACATGCTGTTGCTGTCTCTCCCCCAGCAGTGGCAGGATAGAAGATGAAGGGTGGGAGAAAAAGGGGGTGCTTGAAAGAGAGAGAGAGAAAAGGAGTGGTCCCTCCCACTTTTGTTTCTGGCCCTACCCATCACTGGCTTCCGATGCACCCACTGCTGGCATGAGATGCCCAGCAGGTTACTCCCCCAGGGGGATGTGCCCTTCAATGAAAAAAAAAATGGTTTCCAACTCAATTTAAAGATCACCCAGAAGGGAAATTTCACCATGTGCTGCTTTTCTCCTCACCACTGTGCACTGATTGGAGAAGCTGCACCCAATGAAATTCTCCTCTCCATGCTATTCTTAATGAGTCTGGATATAAAAGAGTCTGGATATAAAACGCCGCCCTAGGGCAGCATATTTATGCCTTGCTTGATTTTGGCATCATGAAAATCAATGAAAATGAATTGCCACAGCATGCTATGATGGCCACCAGCAGTATAAATGGCTACTGAAAATAATTTGGATATGTTTTGGTGGCTACTAGCCACAAGAGGAAAAGGTGCAATATCCATGTTCAGAGGTAGTGTACCTAGAGACGGCAACCTGCATTTTCTTATTTTCCTCTTTGTTCCTCATACCTTTTCCCTTTTGTATCATGCCTTTTTTATTGTAAGCCTGAGTGCAGGGACTGTGTTGTTTTTCAGCCTTTGTACAGTGCCCAGAATTTTGTAGGAATAATACAACAGCAGCAACAATAGGCTCAATTTGACTTTCCTTAAAGTATTTGGCTACCCACAGTCCGACAGAATGCTGGGTCAGAGATGGACCATTTTTCGTGCCCTGTATGGCAAATATGGGTGTATCTGTCAGCTGCAATTTCTCATGCCCTTGAATGTTTTAAATCTCAAGTTCTTTCTGTCTCACAAAATTTGGCAAATTCTTATAAAAAATTAACCGAAACAAAATTCTCATTCACCTGCACTGGCCAAATTCAGTAGGTACATGGAGAGGACCATCTTGTACCTGCCTGTACCATGGCTGTTACAGATGAGGAGCCTGTCAGAAAGAAGAGGTGGCAACCCTAATTCGGCACTAATATGGTTGAATGCACAAGGATTCAAACCCAGACGTTTAAGAACTAAGAACTCAAAGCCCTGGTTGGATGAATCTATTTTTGGTTTCTCCCACATCTGAATTTAAAAAAAAACTCACGTTCTTTTCATCTTAAATATGGGGAAATTTGCAAAATTTCAGTAAGTTCTTAGAACAAACGAACTGAAACAAAATTTTCACCCATCTTTAATGGCAAACCCATTGGGCCTGTTCAGATAGGGTGACCATATAAAAAGGAGGACAGGGCTCCAGTATCTTTAACAGTTGTGTAGAAAAGGGAATTTCAGCAGGTATTTGTATGCATGCAGCACCTGGTAAAATTCCCTCTTCACCACAACAGTTAAAGCTATTATTATTATTTATTTATTTATATAACACCATCAATGTACATGGTGCTGTACAGAGTAAAACAGTAAATAGCAAGGCCCTGGGCCCTGCCCTCTTGACCAGATATAAAAGAGGGCAGCCCCTCCGCAGTTTTAACTGCATTTAACTGTTGTGATGAAGAGGGAATTTCGCCAGGTGCTGCATGCATACCAATGACACCTGCAGAAATTCCCTTTTTTATACAATCGTTAAAGATACTGGAGCCCTGTCCTCCTTTTCATACGGCCACCCTAGTTCAGACAACACGCTAAACCATGGTTAGGCTGCAACAAATGGTTAGTGAGAATGTTTAAACTGTGGTCATGTAGCCACCATAGTTAGCAATGCTTCACACGACACACTAAGCCATAATGTTTAGCTGACAATGCTTAACCACCGTGGCTTAGCGTGTCGTCTGAACAGAGTCATTAGGTGCTGAGCCCTCCCAGCCCCACAGCTCCCAAAGGCCTGTCTGGCCATTTCCTCCTCCTCTTCCTCTATGAGTTGCTAGCTGGCACGGCATGGGTTAACGTCAACATTCCTCCTCTCCTGACCTGACCGGTGCAGCTTGAGTTGGAGGCTATTCTTTGCACTCTTGATAAAGCATGTGAAAGCTGAAGGTCTCACACATTCCTCCATTCAGAGCTTGGCCGGCTGCCTGTAAACTGTCACTCCCTGGCACCCAGGGCAGAGAGGGAGAGAACTCCAGGGAACTTAAGCCAAACTCCCACCCCAAGCCAGCTGCACTTAAATCCCCCCTCCCCTTTCCCCACCAGGGAGATCGGATCCCTTCTTCCGGTGAGAGAATAGAAATGCCCGTTTTGGCTCCGGCCCTGCTTTTCAGAGGACAACCCCCCCCTTCCACCCCCTCTCAAAGCCAATGCGAGGGCAGGAAAGGCAGGAGCCTACTTCCAGCAGGAGCAATGCTGCATGTACATTACCCATCCCTCTGGAACTATCCTAGGCAGTTCAGAACAAGCCCTGTTAATAGCAGGGTTGTGCCATGTTTATACAGAGCTTTGAGGAAGGCAGGAGACAAGCCTAAGAAAGGAGGCCATGATATTTAATTACCCCTGCTGTACCTGTCCCAGAACGGCTGCAACCACAGCCTTGAGTGGCGTACTGGAGCTACACCATCACAGTTAAACCACACTTTACCCCGCTGCAGGATTTCTCTCTCTCTCTCTCTCTTGTTAACCCAACACATCTATTGCCAGAGCAAAACTTTAGAGTAAGAATAAAAATTCCTGGTTTTATTTTATTTTCCTTTTTAAAAGGTAGCTACATAAAGAGGACTATATATATAAAAAGGCAGCATATCAGGGACAATGGAAATATTTTTAGATATTGTGAAAAACAAAAACAAAAGCCTCAGTAAATTTGGAAACATGAAGGAAGGAGGATGGGCAAGCAAAGGAGACCCTTACCCCACCCATAGAATTTGCAATTATAAACTGAAGTGTGCTGTGCTCTGGGCTGTTTGCGTATTCTATGCCCCACTTTAAAAAATAGTAATCAAAATTTTGCACAGAGGGAGGGAGGGAGGGAGGATTGAACAAATCAGGGAACAAATTAAAGGAAAAGAAAAGGGCTTAGAAAAAGAAAGAAAGAAAACGGCCAGCTACTGGAACCTCCAGAAACGCAAACACACAGCCAAGATGATGATCAGTCGCAAATTTAATTCTACACTAGCAGGGTGCATTTGACAGATAATTTGCTGTTACAAGTATACCTCCTGCCCGTTATTTTTACAATACGCACAGCAGGCCTCATTGATAGTACATCTTGACAGTTAACAGATGAGGCAGGTGTTTCCATTCACCATTATCGCAGGAGAGTTTATCCATTTTATGCATTGAGGCTTCCTTCCAATATCAGAGGGGCTCACAGTATAGACACCTTTCCGGTCTCCCTCATATGGAAACCCCACCCCCCTCAGTGCCCACCACCATTTCTGACAAGGCTCCATCTGTTCTGGTTGGAAACTGAGATGAATCAGGAGGTGGAGCAAAAAGGGACAATTTGAGAAGGAAAGCAAATTCAGGTGCCCTGCATAGAGAAGGGAACTTGGGCTTCCTTGAGCGGTGCCAGTCCAATTGTTTTCATTCATGTTAATAAAAGAACAAACATCAGGTCAAGAACACTGTAAAGCAGAACTTCAGGATTGGGCCCCCAATCTGGCCCACTGGGGTTTCCCAGATGCCCACACCCGCCTTCCCTAAGCTACACCCCCTTCCCCCCATCATTTGTTGGGTGTTTTCCTTGCTTCTGTAGAGCGTTTCCACATTCTAAATGGTTGAAATTCCTCTCCTAAAGATTTACTACTGGCAGGAAGAGCTTTAAGCTACAATATGCTAGTATTTTTTTCGGCTCCACCTCTTTTCCTTCAGCCCCACCCCTCACTGGGGTACAGACCCCGAGAGCTTCACCGAATTTGGCTTTGGATCAAACAGGTGCTATATAAATAAATAATAATAATAATAAACAGGCTTTGAATCTGAGCTATGAAAAGATATGTTAATCATTATACAAGGCCAGGCACTTTCTGACGTGTAACAACATAGACATTGGTTGCATTTGGACTTCCTGATAAACCATGGTTTTATCATGGAGGGAACAACCCTATGTAAGCCTCACATACTCAGGCCTCCCCTGGACACAGCTGCAAGGAGATTGGAAACTTCTGCTTTTGATTAATCACAGTTTAGTGTTACGTCGAAGCCCAAAGCTGTAGTTAATGTTAACAATGGCTTGTTTCAACAATAAAACAAAAGTAAAACATAGCAAAACAATAAAACAGCCGCTCCCTGCCACATAGGCTAACATTCTAATAAAATCATAATAAAACAATAAGAAAGAGAAGGGAATGCACCAAACAGGCACAGGGAACAATAAATCCAACAGTGTAAAAGTAAGATCAAAATCAAGTTCTAAAAGCTTTAGAAAAAAGAAAAAATTTCAACTGAGCTTTTAAAACTGTAACTGAACTTGTGGTCCGCAAAAGTTCTGGAAGGGGGCAGTGAGAGAAAACGGGCGAAGCCAAGCAAATGAAGTAGAGACCCTTGGACGGGTAAGAAACATAACATTCGATGAGCAAAGAGCACGAACGGGGCAATAATGTGAAATAAGAGAAGAAAGATAGGAAGGAGCTAGTCTGTGACAAGCTTTGAAAGTCAACAGGAGAAACTTACATTAGATTCAGAGGTGAATTGGAAGCCAATGAAGGGATTTCAGGAGTGGAGTGACATACTAGTAGGCCCTATTAATGTGTCGGGGTGTGTGTGTGTGTGTGTTACAGGAACTACAGAGAGGGGCGGGGTAACAAAACCATGACAAGCTAGGAACCACATGGTTCCACTACCCAACCATCCTCCGTAGTTACCTGTAACTCCTCAGTACAGTTTAGCCTCTCAGAATGAATGGGCCCCAGCAGCCGCTCCATTGTGAAAAACAAAACAAAAAATGGCCACGTGACCACAGAGAAAATCCTCAGTGGCTGCTCTTGCCGGAAGACTCTATGGTCACCGCCATTTCCCCCCCCTCCCAGGAATAGAGCAATCTAACCACAGAGATCCTGTCAGATGACACAGAAACCACTGTGGAAGTCCACTAATCCTACTGCAGCAGGTGGCTAGCATACATGGGTAGTTAAGCCATCACTGGGGGAGGAACACCCGCCACATGACATGATAAGTCACCATGGATTGCATTTTTCAGCTATCCACGGTGGCTTAGTGTGACCACTGAGCAGGCCCAAAGTAAGATTAACCACAGTTTGTTGAGTTCATAGGATAAGATGCTGCCGTTAATCTTAAACAGAAGCTTTTCAGCTTCCCCTCATGACTGTAGCAGAGCAAGAGAAGCGGAGGGGTGAGCATGCGAGCCCAAGGTTCGTACAGGCTCATTCCCATCAGGACAAGCTGTAGTTTAGCATGATGTCTGAACACATTGATATTGGGTGACCATATGAAAAGGAGGACAGGGCTCCTGTATCTTTAACAGTTGCATAGAAAAGGGAATTTCAGCAGGTGTCATTTGTATATATGGAGAACCTTTTGAAATTCCCTCTTCATCACAACAGTTAAAGCTGCAGGAGCTATCCTAGAGTGACCAGATTTAAGTCACGAAGAGTCGGAAGCGACTGAACGAATAAACAACAACAAGGGCACCTGCAGCTTTAACTGTTGTGATGAAGAGGAAATTTCACCAGGTTCTCCATATATACAAATGACACCTGCTGAAATTTCCTTTTCAGTACAATTGTTAAAGACACAGGAGCCCTGTCCTCCTTTTCATATGGTCACCCTAATTGAGTTCAAGCTACACCAGGAAATCTAGGGTTCAGATCGCCACACAGCCATGAAACTCAATGGGTACGGACTCACCTACCTCACAAGGTTGTTGTGAGGGTAAAATGGGGTGGGAAAGGGCTATGCAAGCTACCCTGAGCTCCTCTCAGGAAGGGTGGGATATAAATGCAAAGGCCTATTCCCAACCCACTAGGTGGCTAGGAAGCTGCATCATTATCAGCCAGGAACAAAATGGTTGATTAGAATCTGAATGCCCAATTTCAGGATTCCATCTTAAACCCTATCTGTAGGTTTCAATTACACAGTGAAGATAATCTACTTAGTAACACTTCCATCCTACAGTTCCTTCCAAAACGGCTCTTCAGGGAGCTCAAAGGACCCTACCTGAGGCTTCCCTTCCAAGCTCTGGCCAAGCTGAAACTTGCTTAGCTTTAACAATGTAACAGCCTCAGTGCCCCCATGCCATTCCCAAGGATTATCCGACTGCGGCTTCCCCTGTGGGCCCCGAGGCACCAATTTCCCGCATGAAACACCCTGTGCTTTTTCCACCTCAGCAGCTGCTCCTCCCACATTAACATTGGGGCATATGTGCTGAAACGAACTAGCCCCTAGCTGTAAATGTCTCCAATCGCTGGAATCAGGTGATGAACTGGTGCTCCCAGCAGGCGGCCAAACTGTGCACTGTGCGCTGCCTTCCACCCCCCACCCCACCCGCATAATTTTCACCTGCTTTTGTATTTGCAGCCACAAGAGTGATAGCATTCATTCTTTGGTTTTAAAGGAAAAGTGCAAGCACACAAAGGGACGCAACCTATGCTCCACAAAGACAAGTAAGTGTGTAAGTGTGTGTGTGTTTTAAAGGATTAATCAGATTAATAGAGAATAGGACTATCAATGGCTCTTAAGCCCCGATAGCTTAAAGGGGAAACTCTGAAGCACTATAATCATTACCAGCTGATGCTGGGCGCAAACAACAGAGAACTGCTGTGAACATCATGCGCTGCTTAGGATCTTCCCTCATAGAAGCCCAGAGTTCAGCCAGGACTTCTGGACCATCTGCTCCAGGGGTGAACAACCTTTCTGGCCCAAAAGACCGCATAAAATTCTGCCTTAGAATATAAGGGCCACATGCATGCACACACATAACATATGCACACAAGCACGAGGGAGATCCTGCTACAAGATGATTCTTTCTTTGCTGCTAGCAATCTATGTCTATCTTTATCACCCCTGTCCTTGCTACTGCTACAAGCAAGGAGGGGGTGATCTGTAGCAGGATCGCTGGGGGAGGGGTTTCAGCAGTGGGGGCGGCAGGTCACAATTCAGCTCTTGGCCGTTACATGTGGTACCCCAGGTCATGGCTTGTGCACCCCTGATCTAGTACAACCTCCTGCTCAATCAAGTGGTAGGTGACAATTTCACCTGCTATATTTCAGCTTGCCACGTAACTATTAAAAGCACAGGAGCCTTGCCATGCATACACACACACACACACACAAAACTGGCAACACTACCAGCAAAAAGAATATTCCAACGCTTTCCTGCGAGGTTCCCACTAAACCCCTCTCTCCATTTCTGATTGGCTCATCCGATGTAGCATGTATGTTAAATGGATGCAGGTATTCAGAATTATGACAGGGAAGCTGTGCAGCTTCTTGCTTTGTTAACTCCTCAACCCTAAATAAACTGGGATTCTACAGCTGACGCGTCACATAGTTTCAAGGAGAGAGGGGCTTGGGAGAGAATGTGTGTGTCCATTTCTCCCACTGATAATGACGGGAATCAATGAAGGCTGTAATCCTACCCACATTTCCCTGGGAATATTCCCTTGGAGCCACTAGGATTTACTTCTGAGTAAACATGCACAGGATTGGGCTGCATAAGCACTTGGTTTTGGGTAGGTTACGCCAATCATGTGTGGATGACTGTTCTGCTGAAATCCATGAGTGCTTTTTTCTGCATAGCCCTTTTAGGATTGGAATATAAAGATGTGTTTTATCTGGCCTTGAGTTTGCCTTTTATTCTTTGCCTTTAATTCTGCATGAACTGCGGTTAGAACCCTTATGCGCAGGAAGGTGCTATTTTAAAGCTGCATCAAATCCATCTACAAGCTAAAATATATATAGCTCTTTTGGAGGTGGGAGAAGCAATAACAAAATTGATGGTGGGAGGTATTTGCTGTGGCTAATTCTTGGCAGAATCAAGGCACTGGGGCAGTCTTTCCTAACATTGGGCTCTCCAGATGTTTTTGGACAACTACCGGTATTCCTGTGCACTGACCATGCTGGCTGTGAACGATGGACATTTAAATCCAAATTATCTGGAGGGCACCAGGGGCAGTATTCAATAGTATGTACACTAGGCCCATTCATTTCAATGGGTATAATTTGTGTAGGGATACCATTGATATTGCCCCAGGAGTCAGCTCTCTGCCCTACAGTCATATCTGGTTAAAGAGGCAACAGGGGACTCTACAGATGTTATTGGACTCCAACTTCCAACAGCCCCAGTTGGCATTTATTTATTTATTTATTTAAGGATTTTTATGCCGCCATTCAGCCAAAAAAGGCTCTCACGGCGGCTTACAAAAGTATTTCTTGACAGTCCCTGCCCACAGGCTTACAATCTAAAAGACATGACACAAAAGGAAAGGGGATTGGGAGGGAGGAGGAGGAGGGGGAAAAGGAAAGCAAATTCAGGCACTACAATCTTAGTTGGAAAGTTCAGCAGTTACAGTTGACAGCAGGAGGGAGGGGGCTCTCAGCTGGAGCTGGACCCAGGCACGGTGGAGAGGTGCCTGGCTGCTGCTTCCTCCCTCACTGGTGGCCTCTGCAGAGACAGTTGACAGCAGGAGGGAGGGGGCTCTCAGCTGGAGCTGGACCCAGGCACGGTGGAGAGGTGCCTGGCTGCTGCTTCCTCCCTCACTGGTGGCCTCTGCAGAGACAGTTGACAGCAGGAGGGAGGGGGCTCTCAGCTGGAGCTGGACCCAGGCACGGTGGAGAGGTGCCTGGCTGCTGCTTCCTCCCTCACTGGTGGCCTCTGCAGAGCTAATGGTCAGGGAGGGCCTCCGGACCTCTAACCCTGGGTTAAAGGAACTTTGGTAGAAGGCCTGGAAAACACCTCTACCTGAGTCCTTAGAGCTGCCTTCTGCAGTCTGGTGCCCTCCAGGTATTTTGAACTATGATTCCCATCAACCCAACCCATCATGGCCAATTGTCATGAATGATGGGATTCATTCCAGGGGTGGATATAAAGTAGATCTCCAGATGTTTTGAACTTCAACTCCCAGGAGCCCCTGCCAGCATGGCCAATAGGTTATGAATGCTTAGAGTTGATGTCTAAAACATCTGGAGATCTACGTTCTGCCCACGCCTCCTGTAGACAAAGCCTCTAGCAGGTACCAGGTTAGAGAAGACTGCCTTATAATAAGGGTGGGGAAGCCATGGACCGTCAGATGTGGTTGGATTCCAACTCCCAGCAGCCCCAACCAGCATGATGAATGGCCAAGGATCATGGGAGTTGTAGTCCAAAACATCAGGAGGGCCATATGTTCCCCACCCCTGCATTAGGCAGCTGCTGCTAATCAGAGAAGATAGTATTGGACTAGATAGACCAAAGGCAACTTCTTAGGGCCATCTAGGTTTCACCTGTTCTTACATTGCAAACGTAAGGGTGCAATCCTATGCATGTTTAGACTATAAAAAGTCCTACAATTTCCAGTTACGCTGGCTGGGGAATGCTGGGACCTTTTCTCTTTAAATGTGCATAGGATTCCACCTTAAACCCCGTTTTAAAAAATCCATTCTCATGGCTTCCCACAAGGAACTCTGGGAAGTGTCCGTGTTTTTTTGTCGGGCAGAAAAGATGGGCGGAGGGCTCTCTGTCAGTGTAGGTTAAAAACAATGAACATTAAAACAGATATACAAAAATTTAAACCACCAAAAGTATAAAAACAACAGTATCCATTTAAAACAACTATTCTCAGGTCAGTTATAAAATTAGCATATGCTGTTAAATGCCTGGGAACAGAGTGCTGAATAGAAACCAACGAACGGATGTGAGAAGAAGGAAGACCAGTCAGAAGAAGGTTACAACAGTCCAGCCGAGAAAAGGGAATTTCAGTAGGTGTCACTTCTATGCATGCAGCACCATGGTGAAACTCCCTCTTCCTCACAAAAGTTAAAGCTGCAGGAGCCCTGCCCTCTGGTCACTAGTATAGCTCCTGCAGCTTTAACTGTTGTGATGAAGAGGGACTTTCACCAGGTGCTGCATACATACAAATGACACCTGCTGAAATTCCCTTTTTATTACAACTGTTAAAGATACAGGAGCCCTGTCCTCCTTTCCATTTAGGAAATCTTGCATCCATCTTTCCAGCTCCAATTTCCTCACTCTGTCTCTAGAATATGGCACCCTCGGCATTGTTAGAAAAATAGGGAGGGAGGGACTCTGCCCAGAGTCAAAGTGAGCAGAATAAAGGAGTCTGGAAAGATTTCTTTGCCAGCACATTCTCCCAGGAGATTAAACCCTGTGTTGTGGGGAAGAGGGCAGCGAGTTCTTGAACAAAGCTGTTTCCTAAATGAGATTTTACAAACCTACAGCAGATGTGGGAGAGGAGGCAGAGGGTGACTGGTTAATTAATAACCTGTTCAGCTAATTTGTAGAAAGTGCAAGAGAGAGCATCACGCAGGGGACCAGAACATTTTAATACAGACTTCTCACAGAGCTCAAAACCAATTTTCCTAATCAAGTCCTAGTGACAACAAGAACATGTAGATAACACTCCTTCAATTGAATATCATTGGGAAGACACATTGGAGGTAATTCAGTAGCTGAGAGGTGGGGGTTACCTTACTGGGACTGTTTGTTTCAAACATATTAGTCTAGTGCTGAATCAGCTGCACCCATTGCTTGTCAGTTTCTGGGGCTAATTCCAGCTTTTGGTGCTGACCTTTAAAGCCCTAAACAGCTTAGGACCACTCTCCCTCAAGGCGTCCTTCCTCCCATATGTTCCTGCCCAATTGCTATGATCATCTTCACAGGCTCTTCTCTGTGTGTCTCTGCCCACAGTGGTGAGACGGGGCAGCTACCAGGGAAAAATCCCTCTCTGTAGTGGCCCCTTCCATCTTGAAAATTCCCTTCCCAGGAAAATTCACACCTCATCTTCTCAGACTCCTGGGTCCAAGATCTGTCATGGGGGGCATAAGGTTGTTCTCTTAATGTTCTAATATTCTGATATTTTTATATTTATTGTTTCAGTTGTTGTTGTTGTATTATTGTTTGGGGGGGTTATGCTTGTAAACTATCCTGAGGACATTGGATGGTATATAAATTTAATAAATTAATAAATACTGGAGACCAAAAAATAAGTACTGGATGACAAACATTCCTCTGAAGCATTCAGTTTGTTCGACATGTTTCATTCACCTGGAATTAGTTCTGCAGACCCCTTACTGCTGGGCATTTTGTTGTTGCTGCTGCTAGGAGCTTGAGGCTAATGTAGAAAATGAAAGAGCCAGCATAGTGGCTTATAGTGCAATCCTATATGGGTCAACTCATCAGTAAGTCTCACTGAGTTAACTGGACGTGCTCCCAGGTAAGCGGGTATTTCTTCAAGATTGCAGCTTGAAGGAATTGAAGGATCACTGTAACAGGTCAGAATGGTGTGATTTTAGCAAAATTGTCACAAACTGCACAACACACTCCTTCTGTCCCATATCTTGCTACGGCGGAGTTCCATCTGCAGCCCTCTCTGGCTCCTCTCCCTGCTCCCTGACTAGCACATATCAGACACCCACTTAAAGTTAAAGGAGGCTTAAATTCTGCAAGCCTAGGTGCTTTGCTGGCTGATACAGAAAAACCTCTGCTCCAGAAAAGGGAATTTCAGCAGATGTCATTTGTATGCATGCAGCACCTAGTGAAATTCCCTCTTCATCACAACAGTTAAAGCTGCGGCAGCCCTATCTTCTTTTGTATCTGGTCAAGAGGACAGGGCTCCTGCAGCTTTAACTGTTGTGATGAAGAGGGAATTTCACCAGGTGCTGCATGCATGCAAATGATACCTGCTGAAATTCCCTTTTCTTATACAACTATTAAAGATACCAGAACCCTGTCCTCCTTTCCATATGGTTACCCTATCCAAGGGCTGCTGGCATGTGTGAATGGCACACCCTGGCATTCAATCAGACATGTGGCTTGCTTTGCTAACTGCTGCAGTGCTGTCAGCAAAGCAAGTGACCAGGTAGAGACAGCTTAATCCTTTCCCCTGACACCTTTATATTTGCTTTTCTATTCAAATAGGGCAGAGGTGTGAATGAAGTCCATGTGGCAGACTCATCACTTCTATTTGGGCCTGCCCTGCTAGGGCTGGTTCAGACTCAGTCCTGATGCAGTCAATGGGGCAAATCCACCTCATATGGATAAGGACACGCAGAGATCAAAAGTGCAGGCAAGCGGTCCAATACGAGCACAATCCAAGAAACAGGGCTTTATTGAGAATCCAAAGGTCAGCAGCCTGAGAGATCAGCCTAAGGAGAAGCAAAGTCTCAAAGGAAGAGGAGCTGAAATAAGATGCTATTCCAGTAGCCCTTCCTGCCTAGGACTGAGATGTGTAAGACGGATCTTTTGGAAAGCCCATTCAGCTGCAGAACATCAGAGGCTTCAGGACAAAGTCCTCCTCATGAGGGCCCTACTCACAAGGAGTCCTTTAGTCATGAGGAGCCTTCCTTTGTAAACGGGTATTCCTTCTCACATGGGTTCCTCTGGCCTGTCTCTTGGGATGCTGACACTCTCAGGGGCTAGGTGGTCACTCTGACCTTTTCGAAGGACGGACCTGCGGCCATCTCCCCCAAGGACCCGGGCTCCTCCTGGTCTTCTGGCATGGGCTGATCCTTTGTTGTTCTTTGGCTCTGGGTACTCTAGCTCCTGCTCTGAAGAGGATTCCTCTAGAAAGGCCACTGCAGGGCTCTCCATGATGGCCTAACTGTCTTGATGTTATTTCTGTACTCCCTGGCCTGGGAGGTCTCCTGCACACTCAAAGCTTGCTGTTTCTATTGCCAGCAGCTGAGGTCTCCACATGCAGATGGGGCTTTGGGCTGCCATACTTTGTCTCCAGCATAGCTATGGATCTTTAATAGGGTGACCATACGGCAAGGAGGACAGGGCTCCTGCATCTTTAACAGCTGCATAGAAAAGGCAATTTCAGCAGCTGCCGTTTGTATGCATGCAGCACCTGGTGAAATTTCCTCTTCATCACAACAGTTAAAGCTGCAAGAGCGCTGCCCAAGTGACCTGATACAAAAGAGGGCAGGGCTCCTGCAGCTTTAACTGTTGTGATGAAGAGGGAATTTCACCAGGTGCTGCATGCATACAAATGACACCTGCTGAAATTGCCTTTTCTGTACAACAGTTAAAGATACAGGAGCCCTGTCCTCCTTTTCATACGGTCACCCTATCTTTAATATTCACACATATTTTTAAAGGATGTTACATAATTTTCTTTTTAGAATAAGAACTGGAGATGTCACCCTTGCAGACACGAACATACACACACATACTTCAATATCTCCAATGTCTCTCCACTATCGTTCATTTTGCTTCAATTATCCCCAAATGCTTAAACAGCAAAGAGCCCTGTGGCGCCTTAAAGTCTAACAAAGTTATAGCAGCATAAACTTTTGCGGGCTTATGCTACAATAACTCATCTGGGCTCTTTCATGTGTATCTCTGCTTTCTGGATGGGTTCTTCATTCACCTTTGAATTTCACCTCTGAAAACAGTTTTTTCTCCACAATGGTCCCCTTGTGCGCGCACACACACCGGGAATAGGCAGGAGGTAGACAGGAATCTACTCATAGATCCCCTGGTAGATCAGCAAGAGGTTCCAATTCCCAATAGAGAAACAACAAAAAGCCTTTCCTGCCTTCTAAATCAGGCTTCTGAAATCAAGAAAGCTTGGGGGGGAAACAGGAATCAGTTTTTGGGCAAGAGGACGTGTGTGTAAACTTCCTTTCTGGAACTGTAGACAAATTCCTGGGCTGAGCATGTGCTCAGAGGCATCTTCTTCTAAAATTCTATTCTCACCTTCTTGAGCTACCCTTTTGCACCTGGGTTAGTGGATCTCAGCATTCTAGTGAAAAACAAAGTAGTTCCCTTAAACCAGCCTTCCCCAATGTGGTGCTCTCCAGATGTGTTGGACTACAACTCCCATTATCCCCAACCATCATAGCCAATGGTCAAGAAATGCCTGCTCACCCTGACATACATGCGTACTTGTATAACGGCATCATTGCTAAGAGATGCCTGAAGGAGAACATGATAACACTCTCCAAATATTTATGTATTATATTTATTTGTATCCTGCCTTTTGCCCAATGCTGGGCCTGGTTGGCTGTCACAAAGAAGAAGGCAAAGGCTTGTTCTCTGCTACCCCAAATGGACTTAAGTTACACAAGGTCAGCGGAGCTATAGGAGAAATGCCTTGATGGAGGCCAGAGCAGTTCAACAATGGAATCAGCAGTGGCTGGACAGCGATCTGTTGAGGACGGAGGCACTAGCTCTGGATTCCCTGCATCAAGGGGGGTGGGTGGGGTGGACTAGATGGCCTTCAAAGACCCTTCCACATATGGGGAAGGGTCTCTCCTCACCCCCCAGACACCCGCGCTAGTGCTTTGGCCTAAGCTGAATTAATTAAACCAGATTTCACCCAACTTGACCCCAGTAAATCGAGGACCTAATAACCAGCAGTGGAATTGCCAGATGTCCTTCATTTAAAGGAATGCTCCCTCCTCTCCCCATCACTCCAGCATAGCATCCCATGGCCTTGGCCCATTATCTGGGGACTTTTGACCTAGCAGTGTTGTCAGCTTGATTGGAAATGCAGTAAGTGGCTTGAGGCACAGATGCCTCAAAGACCTCAACAGATGACAACAATAGGTTTCCATTAAAGAAAGGCAGTGGCTAACAATGTTCCCGTACCAAGCCCAGCTTCTGCCACTAAGAGAGAGCCCTGCCCCCTCTTCCCTCCTCCTAAAATCTTCAGGGCCGATTCCCCTTGCTCTCGAACGCAGGGGGTGACATCTGCTGGCAAACTGTCACACCACAATGTGTTACGTTCGCTCCTCTGCAGTTAAAGGTGATGAAAGTGTCTGTCTGCTCCAGCTGTTAGCGATGCTGCATTTGCACTTGGCACAGCTGCAAGGCAATCCATGCAAAGGCAAACCTGGGGGAATGTTGCCCTTCCTTTAATGGATCAACTTGGTTACTTTACCAAGGAAATTCAATGCTATGTCTTATACATCACAGGTACTGGAAAGAGAGTAAAACTCTGGTGTTCGATGAAGTAAATAAGCGATTTTAATAGTTTTCTTTCAAAAAGAATCCAATGATTAAAATAATAGTAAAAATCGTGTATTGGAAAGAAAACTATTAAAACCATTTATTTACTTCATCGAACACCAGAGTTTTACTCTCTTTCCAGTACCAGTGTTTTGGTGTTTTTCCCCCTCTTTCTACTCCTTTATACATCACAGGACCATAACTAGTCATTTCTATGATCAGAGTACAGGGTTCCCAAGCTCAAGAGGAGGAGTTAAGCCTGGACTGGGCCTTTTGGAAAGCAATTAGTAAAATCGGTGGGAGCTGCATATTATTATTATTATTATTATTATTATTATTATTATTATTATTTTATTGCATTTGTATACAGCCCCATAGCCGAAGCTTTCTGGGTGGTTCACATATGTTGAATTCTTTGTTCCCCTTAATGAAGCTGATTG
Source organism: Elgaria multicarinata webbii (assembly GCF_023053635.1). Taxonomy (NCBI): domain Eukaryota; kingdom Metazoa; phylum Chordata; class Lepidosauria; order Squamata; family Anguidae; genus Elgaria; species Elgaria multicarinata. Next base: position 144,421,998 of record NC_086173.1, read on the forward strand.
GGGGGAGATTCAGGACAGATAAAAGGAAGTACTTCTTCACACAGCGCATAGTTAAACTATGGAACTCACTACCACAAGATGTAGTGATGGCCACCAATTTGGATGGCTTTAAAAGGGGGTTGGATAAATTCTTGGAGGAGAAGGCTATCAATGGCTACTAGCTCTGATGGTTGTGTGCTACCTCCAGTATCCGAGGCAGTAAGCCTATATACACCAGTTGCTTGGGAACATGGGCGGGTGGGTGCTGTTGCACCATGTCCTGCTTGTGGGTCCGTGGTTGACAGCTGCTGCGAACAGAGTGCTGGACTAGATGGACACTTGGTCTGATCCAGCGGGGCTCTTCTTATGTTCTTATGGTTGGATTGTGCCCTATGTGGGGGGCAAACTACCAGTGGCTCAGCTATGCATACATCTTTTTTAAAACTATAGATAGCATCTACTGGGAGCAGGCTGATCAGGATTGGAACCCCAGCCAGCACACAGGGAGAGGTAGTTTAAACTTTCCCTTCCATGCCACAATCCCAGTGGAAATCACCCCTCCGGAAGCTGCTGTTTGACACCAACGTGCGCATATGAAGGTGCTTCCAGATGGAGGCTTTTATCGTGTAATTGCCCTGCCTCATTCACAGAATTTCCCACTGCTTCTATCATCTTTTTTTCTTCCCACAAAAAAATAATTTAAAAAACCTGTTAAGGAGGTAAAGATGGAATAGCTGCACATTGTCTTTTGCTTGGTAGCTTTAGAAGCACACTCTGTTAAAGTGTGCCAATAATATCTGTCTTGAATGAACAGCTAATAGACTGTGTGAACACGTGTACACACATATGCACAAGCTTAATTCTGGATTAATTATTATGGAATAATTGTTACTTTGTTTTCATCATGCATTGAAGCGGAAGGGGAGGCATGAGAATCCACATATTTGCCTTCTTGATTGTGATGAGCACAAAGGGATGATTAAGTGAACAACTATGCTACACTAAGTGATTTTAAGTATTTTCCCCAGGTGGTTTTGTGTGTGTGTGTGTGTGTGTGTGTGTATTTTAACCAGAATCCTCCCAATTATTAAGTACTGTAGGCAATCTAGTACCCTCCAAATGTTTTAGGCTACAACGCCCACAAGCCTTGACCACTGGTCTTGCTGTCTGGGGCTGACTGAAGTTATAGTCCAAAACATCTGGAAGGCACCTAGTTTCTTTTCCCTGGTTGGATCTGAATGTGTGCTTAGCCCAAAACTGGAGGTAGAATCCAAAAGTAAAGCATCCTAGGATGGTATGGGCAGGCATGAATAACCGCCCAGAGAGCTCCGGCTATTGGGCGGTATAGAAATGTAATAAATAAATAAATACTTTCCTTTCAGGATCTTCTTTACTTGAATTGAGCATTTCTTTCCTGGGCACCCCCCCACCCCCAGCGCTTACCACTCACAAGGCAAGAGTGTGCGTAATGTACACAGAGGGACGCTCCCTGTTGAAACAACACAGCCGGCGCATGGCCGATTGCTGGAACCCTTTGCGCGGCTATCGTCAAGATCCCCTTCACCATGACCTTCCCACATTCAGTCTTTCGCCCTGGCGAAAAGTCCACCAGCCACCACCACCCAACTCCCCTCACCATATAGACAGGTTCAAAGGACGCGCATGAAACACTCCCACCACCCTGCACCGCTCTGTTCTGCCTTCCTCTGGGTAAGCAGGTCTCATGTTTCTTCTAAGCACCACCAGCTCCCTGCGGGACAAGCCAGCACCTCCATCTGAACAAAGGAGGCAGAGGGGCGTGGGACCAAGCCCAGCCCTCTACCACTCCAAGGGGAAGGGTCTCTACTGCTGCTGCTGCTGGATGGTTCTCCCCCCCTTCCTCCTCCTCCTCCCCAGACAAATGGGACAGAGAGATGGGGCCACTTTTGAGGGGGATGGTAGAAAAGCAGAAGGTTCCACCCTCCATGGGCGCCCCTGGTTTCTTTGGAAAGGTGGAGAGGGCCAGCCCGTCTTCCCTTGGCAAGGTTTAAAAGTGGCAGCAATGTGCCTTTTCCCTCCAACGACACACGCACATACTGCCCCCCCCCCCGGATGGCAGGCAGTGTGGTGGCGGTGTGAGGGCCGTAAGCAAATGGGGGTGGGGTGGGAGGCCAGTGGACAGGCTGTTTCAAGAGCAGACAAGAAGAAAAGGGTCCATTCTAAGGACTGTGGAGAAACCTCCTTCTACACACACCTCTCTGGGACTCAGCGGCCGGCCAGCCAACACACACACACAAACACACACACACGCCTCCTGGGTGTCTTGCCAGGGAAGCGACGCTGCCCAGCCCGCCAGCCCGAACCCACAGTGGGTTTCTTCTGGCGACGGCCTGGCCGTAGAAGTTCTGAGCAGCCGAGGCAAAAGCGGCGCAAACCCGATGCTCTGATGGAAGAAAAGTTCCATTCAGAGAGCGCTGCGTCTCCGCCGCCTCGGTCGCAGAAAGAATAGGACGGAGGGAGGGAAACGGAGAATGAATGAGAGGGGCTGAAAGAAAAACTTGGGAGGATGAGGGCTGGAAGAGGAGATGGGGCGGGCGGGGGGGGGGAGAGAAGCTGCCTTGATCCGTCTCTCTCCTTCCCTCTTCTCAACGCGAAAAGCCTCCGATCGCCTCACTTCTAAAGATCCCACTTTATTTCTCTCCTCCATCTCCGCAAGCCGGGGCAAAAGCCACCAAGGCGTGGAGAAAGCGCATGAAACAAAAGAGAGGCAAAAGCAAACGCAGCCCAGGGAGGGAGGGAAGCACGCAGCAAACTCACCCAAAATGCCATCTCCGGACAAATTGCACAGGGGAGGAGGAGGAGGAGGAGGGGCGATCAAGACCCCTTCGGTTGCAGGACAATACTAGGACTGCTGCTGGGAGAAGCGCTGGATCTGCCGCCCCGCCGCCCCGTGCGCGCACACAGCCCTCCGCACCAGCCGCCGCCGTCACCTTCGCGGCGGGGGAATTCCAACTCGCCGAATCTGCCTGTGTAAACAAGCCCACGATGAGCCCGCCGCCCTCGAGGCGCTCCGGCAGGCAAGCGGGCTCGCGTGGCACAGGCAGGGGCGGCTCTGCTCCAAACGCGCCTTGCCTGCGCCCGGGTCGATCCGTGAGGGCACCGAGCCCGCGGCACCCGCTCCGCCTCGCCAAAACAGAGGAAAGGGGGACGCCGGAGAGGAGGACGGCGACGCCGCTGCCGCTGCGTGTGCGCGAAAGTAGTTGTGCGGCCGGCCCGCGGCTCAAGCAAACAAGGCAAGGCAAGGGAGCCCCTGCTGAGAGTGAGCGGCTACTGCAGAGAGCGGGGGGGGGGGGCGGAGGGGGCAGCAGGCAGTGGAGGCAGGCGGCTCCGAGGTCAGTGGGGCTGAGAATCCGCTCTGGGTTTCAATCCGAACCAGCCAGAACTTTAAACGAGCCATCCAAGGAGAGGAGCCCATTTTGGGGATTGGCTTCGGCACCTTAGATAGCTTCTTTACCGTTCTGGCTGGTTCGGATTGACATCCAGAGGCGGATGTGCAGCCCCACTGACCTTGGAGCCACCAGCCACCACTGGCCGGAGGAATCCAACCGACAAAAGCCAAGCCCCAGAGCAGTTCCTTCTCACACACTGCCCCCACCCCACACACACCCTGCAAAGGCACATAGCGATAAACCTAACCTGGAGATCCCTTCGGGTTCAGAGCGACGGCAAGCGAGGAGGCTCTTAGGCGCGCCTCTGCCTGCAACTTTGATCCCGGGCCTGTGTAGAATCAGACTCCATTCATTCATTCATCTGGTTCGCCAGCCAAGCCTGGCTTATGGTTGTGTTCAGAGGTGCATGAAGAGGGGCCCTGCTGCCTGCCGCCCAAGAAAATGCCACGTTCTCGACCAATGGTTAGAACAGAGGCGGCTCTACATTTGGGGCAAATGAAATGGGGCAGTGACACACACACACACCGCCTGTCCCCTACCCACGTGTGCCAGAGAGGTTCCCCCAACAACCAGGTACATTTGCCCCACTGCTTCCAAGTGCTACACGTGGTCTTCTGTACCCCTTCCACAAACTCAGTAGAATATTGCGCATCTGCCCTGTCCTCTGCCCCAACAGGCACCAGCCGGCACTGGGTTAGAGTTGTGTCTCCCAGCTGACCAGTGGTGCTATCAGGGTGGGACTTTGGGGCAGAGGTCCTAGGGAGAATAGGCAGGAAGGCTCCCAAATGTGGCAGGCTTGGCTTGCTGCATTTTGAACTAAGTGAAATAATACTGACTGACATCTAAAGAGCCTTTCCCTCCCCCTCCCCCTCCCCCCCTCATAAGACCATTAAGTCCAGAGAGCTTCAGCTATTGGGCGGTATAAAAATGTAATAAATAAATAAATAAAAATCTCTCATCTAACAGGCCATGGATTCAAATTATGCTGTTGTGCGTTATGCTCGCCTCAGCATTTGGTTGCTTGGGATGGCACTGTGGGATTCAGCGCTCTGCAATGGCCTGTCCGCGGTGAGGAAAATTGCATCTTTGACAAAATTACTGGTATATATGAATATATAGAATTATATTCATATCAGCCCCCATAGAGCTGCGATGGGCACTGACACTGCAATCTCTCCGTTGCCAGGTGAAAACGTACTTTGTTTGCCTGGCCATTTTAAGCTGGGCTAGTCTGTCTTGTTTTATTGTTATTTTATTGTTTTAATTGTATTTTGTAACTATATGAGTATGTATGACCAGACTCATTGTAGACTGCCTTGGTAGCAGTAAGGATGAAGGGTGGTTTAAAAATACTTTTAATAATTTAATTTCATAACAATAAATGTAGAAGAGAGGGAGCTCATAAGGCCTACCCAGTTGAATTTTAAGATGCCTTTTAATAATGTAGCAGTTTTATATGTTTTAATCAATTATATGTATTTTATGGAGTTTGCATTTGTGTTGTACCCCGCCTCCATCCAGAGGGAGAGGCGGGTAACAAATAAATTATTATTATTATTTGAATGAGGCTGAGGTTAATCATGCGTAACTTAAATACCATTCATTTCAATGGGTCTACTCTAAATAGAACTTACATTGGATTTTCACCCCATGTGCCCAGGCCATGCTGAAAAGGTTTGACAGCTAGCTGAACTGGCACATTTGCCTCAACAAATGTTCAAACATGCAACCCTCCACACCTGCAACCTGAATGCTGCTGTGCTAACCAACTAGCTCACTTTCTTACACAATGTTGTCTTAGCTCTACACCTTTGTTCCCAATGGAAATGTAATAGCTCAAAAACCCCACTTGACTTATAATTAGCTAAGTACTTATTCATAAAAGTAGGCACATTTCTCTTGTTAATCCGTTTGGATTCCAGCATACCAGATATGGGAGAAAGGAACTTCCTCTGTTCTCTAACAAAAACAAAACAAAAAACTTCCCTTTTCCCCCTTTTATGTTTGAGTGTATATCTTGTTTTCCCTAAATAAACCTTTTCCCCCTTTATTGAATTCTGCTCTGGATTATTAAGAAATTCTGCCCTAAATCCACATATGCAAGAATCTGCATATACTACAGAATGGTAGTCTTTTTGAGGTCAGTCTGGGAAGCTTCCCTGTGTTATGTAGGAAAGGGTTAGGCCTTGGTCGTTGGCGTTCTTATATTTGTGTTAACCATGTATTTTTACCTATCTGAATATATATGTGGTAAAATGCCCATGGCATCTCTTCTTAGTGACATGCTGGTGTGAAAGCTGACTATTCCTGGGTGTTAAAAAGGTGTGAAAAGTGTACTCAGTTTGGTTCAGTCCATGCCAATACTGAACTTAAAATTCAGAATATTTGGGAATGAAATTTAAACGTGACACCAACACGATGGAAGGGGGCAGTAAGCCAAGGTGTTCCTCTGGCTAAGTCTCCAAGAGACGACAAAGGACACGCCGTGTGTTTCTCTTCTCTCTGCTCCTGTGACTTCTAGAGGTATTGCTCTCTGCAACAGAAGCCCTGGGTTCTAGTCTTAGTTCCCCTCCCTTTCCCTTCCAAAGTTATTGCTGCTAGCAAAATATGCTTCTTCATGTATGAACTACATTGATATCTAGAAGCATAGAGTTGGAAGGGGCCTTTAAGGCCACCGAGTCCAACTCTCTGCTCAGTGCAAGAATCCACCTTAAAGCACACCTGACAGATGGTTGTCCAGCTGCCTCTTGAAGGCCTCTAGTGTGGGAGAGCCCACAACCTCCCTAGGTAACTGATTCCATTGTCGTACTGCTCTAACAGTCAGGAAGTTTTTCCTGATTTCCAGCTGGAATCTGGCTTCCTGTAACTTGAGCCCGTTATTCTGTGACCTGCACTCTGGGAGGATCGAGAAGAGATCCTGGCCCTCCTCTGTGGGACAACCTTTTAAGTATTTGAAGAGTGCTATCATGTCTCCCCTCAACCTTCTCTTCTCCAGACATCTCTTGCATTCCATTGCACGGCTTTTCCCCACTGAGCTACCAGCTGGGTCACAATGCTGTTTCCTTGCACTTACATCAGTGGGGGAAAGAACCTGCAGCCCTCCAAATACTGTTGTAATACAACTCCCATCAGCACTCACCATTGACCATGCTGGCTGGGACTTATGTGAACTGGAGTCCAACAACAGCTGGAGGGCCACAGATTTAGGGTGGATTCCTGTATTGAGCAGGGGGTTGGACTCGATGGCCTTATAGGCCCCTTCCAACTCTACTATTCTATGATTCCTCACCCCTGCTTTTACCCCGGGCACTCTGGCTTGCCCTGTCCACACCACTCCCACATCACCCTCCTTGCAAAATAGCTTTTCACCTAGCTCAGCATATTTTAAACATGGTCTGGGGGATTCCTCCTTACTCCAGCCAAAGTCAAATTCTTGTGCTGGGGGCCAGGACAATTGCCTATGAGGTTTATATGGATGCTCCCATGGGAGGCATTGACAGATGAAGCACAGTGGGCTGTTCCTGGCAGACCATTTGGACATTTTATATGGGAAGGGTCCTGGGACATCATACCGGCATCGTGATGATTGGTGTTTTCCATGCATGGTTAAGGTGAGATGGCTGTCAGTGCACAATGTCATGATGGGTGAGGGATGGTGGAGTTGCCAGGGATACTGTGGCAGTAGCTGTCAGTGTTGTCATGCTTCAGTGTCTTCTGCTAGACTTGGACTTCTTTTACTTTTGTTACAGGATCATATCAGTGGGGGCCCAAGAACTTTTCCTGCCTGAGGCGAAGGATAAGATGGCGCCCACTCCCATTCCATGTACAAAAGTCAACTGGGCTGACAGATGGATCTGTCTTCAAACTGGTAATGGGACAGTATCCCCCACAGCCCCTGAAGGCTGCAGGCTAACTTAGGGGGTGCAGAGCAGGGTGCCTGGCCCACAGCTCTCTCCTCCAACACCTTGCTGCCGCCTCCCAGTCTCTGCTGCCTGAGGCAACTGCTTCATTTTGGATAATGATAGGGCCGGCCCTGCATATTATTCATGTGTACTGCTGACATCGCAGCCACTCAGCATAGCAGGAGCATAGAATTATCCTCCCCACTTCCATTAGGAATAGGCAGGGCTTACATCAGAGGCAGACACTGCTGGGCACTTGGTGAGGGCTTACGCCCCAGTAGGGGCCCACTGACAAAAGCCCCCTGGATTTGCTCCTCCTCTTCATCATTGCAACCTGTTTCTTCACCTGCCTCTTGCTCTATCCCAGACTATGGGGGTGGTGAGGAGGAGCAGTAGGGGATCCGGCCTACTTGCTCACTGGCTCTCTGCCTGTCAAGCAAGCAAGTGGTAGTGAGTGAGAGCCAGTGTGGTGTAGTGGCTAAGATGTCGGACTGGGAGTCGGGAGATCCGGGTTCTAGGCCCCACTCGGCCATGGAAACCCACTGGGTGACTTTGGGCCAGTCACAGATTCTCAGCCCAACCTACCTCACAGGGTTGTCGTTGTGCGGATAACATGGAGAGGAGGAGGATTATGTACACGGCCTTGGGTTCCTTGGAGGAAAAAAGGCAGGATATAAATGTAATAAATAAATAATAAATAATAATAGCAGCGATGAGAAAGAGGAGGAGCAATAGCAGCTGGTGACAATGGCAGAGAGAAGGTAGACTCACTAAAGGGGGGGGGCACTGCGGATGTCTTGTCCGGGGCCCTCCAAAACATGGAGCCAGTGCTGGGGCTGGGTAAGACATTTGCCTGGTTTGCATTTCAATGCTGGGGAAAGTTGCAGTTCCTGAACCCAAATGTGAACCAGACAACAGTTTGTCTCACCAAAATCCATACATTTCCAAAGTTTGCGATGCAATTGGAAGGGCGGGGATGTGTACAAAAATGAATACATTTTTTTAAAAAAATGTGGACAAAACTGCATAGCATTGGTAAAAATGAGAACCTGAACAGCATCGAGCTTGACAGACACACCCCATCCCTTACGCCCCACACAATGAGCTCCTTTCTCCCATAATGGAGAGCAAGTGTATGGGTGCCCATCTGACACAAAGTAACTGCTGAGGGGCTTGCTAATTCCCAAACATGAGAGAGCGCCTTCTCCCCTATCAACCTGCCCGGTCACTGAGGTCATCCGAGGGCATGCTCCTGGTGGTTCCACATAGACCCATTCTCCAATTGGGAGTCCACCAGGGGAAGAGCCTTCAGTGTGGTGGCCCCCCTCCTATGGAATTCCCTGCCTCTGGAGGTCAGGCAGGTGCCAACTTTGTATTCCTTTCAGCGCCTCCTGAAAACATCGTTGTTCCAGGACGCTTTCCTTTCATGACCAGCCACGGTTCACTTTGCATTTTGCATTTTTTAAAAAATATCTATATATATCTATTTTAATGTGTATTTGTTTTGCTTTAGTTTTATTTTATCTTGTACACCACTCTGAAATTTTGAATGGGGAGTGGTATATAAATATTGTAAATAAATTAATAAAAATAAATAAATATGGCACAGTTTCAGAGAACAGGAGTGAGCCAGCCATATGATCCACACTCCTGCCACAGTGCTGGCAGTGTCAACAGAAGAGCCTCTTACAAAAGCAGACTTCATAATCCAGACCATAGCTGCTCTCAGTTCTTGGGGCTTTTAAAGCCACACTTTAACCTTCATTACTTTATGTATTCCCCCCCCCCCCATTTAGTGCAAGGGAAGTCCATGTCAGAAGACTAAGGAAGAGCATCAGGAAAGGGCTGCCGTTCAAAGCTGTAGGAACCCTGGATACCTATAAACCTGCTGGTGTTGCCAACTGACTTTGCAGTTAACCAAACATGGCATCTAGCTAGTTTTTAATAAGTACTGGTAAGTGCAGGTGGCAGAGACTTCGTGAGGATTTAATGCAGCTTATATTAGCAAACGTAATCCAACCCAGAACTAGCACTGCCATTAGGCAGAGGTAACATATTCTCGGGATATAAAGTGGACAGAACTGTGTGATCCCCAAAACTTTGGCCCCAAAACTAGACTACTGCTCTCAGGTGCAGTAGAGGATGCTGTCCCTGAGTTTGCTGGTTTTCCTCTTCCCTCCTCATCCCCTTTTCCTTTTGTGTTATGTCTTTTAGATTACAAGACTGCAGACAGGGACTGTTTTGATCTTATATAAGCCACTCTGAGAGCCTTTTCGGCATGGTATTTCCCATATATCATTTCTGATTCTACCACTGGAAAGTATTGCTCCCTGTTCAGTGAAAAACACAGATGCCATATCTGTCTGTTTGTTTTGTAGATCTGCATGTGTGCATATTTATTTATTTATTTATTTATTTATTTATTTATTTTTATACTGCCCAATAGCCGAAGCTCTCTGCTATTTCCTTTGCATTTGTTAAAAATAAGTGTTCCAGAGGTGGGAAGAGGAGTAGCTCAACAGCAAATAGTTTCCCATTTAAATTGCTGACTTGCTTGCTATTGCATAGGGTGTGGTGTGGGCTATTGCAAGTCCTCATTCCCTATTGCAAACACCACCCGGCATATTATTATACAGGGTACCATGATATACCATGATCTTTGTTCCTTATTCAAAACACTGGCTTGGCTGGCTTGCTACTGTGCAGACTGTACAATATTTTGTGCAAGAAGTGATTGTTTATTTCAAGTTTTGTTTTAACCAGTTCCACTGTCGCTTTGCGAAAACCTGCTGCCATATTCCATTCAGGCTGAGAAATCGTGAATATTTGTCGTGCCCCCTAATAAGCTCTTGACGTAGTCAGGTTACTTTTTCATAGCTGCAAGAAGATGGGGTTTATTTTGCTCCCAGAAACTGAGAAACCACGGATATCCGTCACGTCCCTAATTTATCCACCGTAACTGGAAGCACCCACCTAAGGAAAGGGAAAGTTCTGCAGTGAGGGCTGCCCATCAGCTCTCTTGCCTGAGAAATAGCCAGCCCAGTTTTATGCACGACTGCCCCAGTCAACTGCATGATTGCCTCTTTCGAACCGTGTTGGCAGCAATCTATTCTCTCAATGGGGGTGGGGGTGGTTTGGAAGCAGGAGGGAGCTGCCTTGCGATTGGGCAGGAAAGATCCTCCGCAGAAAAGGGGGAGGGGGGAAAAGCTTTGCTTATAAGAATTCTGAAAGTTTCTCTCTGCAGCACAGCACGTGTGCCCTTTGCACACGCCCCTGGGTTGCAGGCTGACCTTTCTCCAGGTGTTTCCAAGCATTCCTGCTCTGTAACAAAGCATCCATAAGAGCCAAACACACTTTAGAAATGGGGGTTAGGCAGATATTGATTTTTTAAGAGAGAGACACGCATACACAAAGGTGACCTTTTACAGGCCCTTCAAGGAAGCAGCTTTTATTTCACAAAAAGGCAATTATCCCGACTGGTAGTCATGCAAGTCTTGGGAGATCTGAGCTTCGTTTATTGCCTGCCCCGGCATCTATTTGCCAAGAGGGAAGGCTTTCAGGAGCATGCAACAAAGATGGCTGACCTGGAAAGGTAACAGCAATGCCAGGGTGCGCATCACTGTCTTCCCCGGGTGACTGAGGGTGTAATGGCACCATTTCTGCTTTGCCAAGAAGGGCAGCTGCAGGACTGGGGAAAAGGATCCAGTGGCAGTGAAGGAAGTTGTCAATCCATCCGTGTCAATCAGCCGGCCACGAAGGCCAAAGCACAGTCAACTCTGTTGGAATTCAAAGAAGCAACACGTCCTCTGGACCCTGAAGAAAGCCAAAGTAACTCTGCCTGTTTCTGTATGCTTTCCTAAATAAGGATGAAGGAATCCAGTCTCATTTGTGGATTTTTTTAAAAAAAATCTATACTGCTTTTCTTTCCAAAGCTAGGGAGTCCATGTGACCTACTTTGCAGAGGACAGTCCTCTGTTTGAAGGCACCCTTGATCTGAAAGGCTGTTCACTAGTCTCAGGTCTGCTTTAAAAATACAGACCCGTATGCAGGGAGCACATAGGCAGCTCATTGATTGCCCACGAACACACCCCACGTGCTCACAATCTTCCCTACCATGGGAAGTAAGAGTATTTCCACTTAAATCACAGGATTTGATTTCTGAATTTGAATATATATGACCACATGTCCATTTTATGCCAACTGGTGCCCTCTTTTTCACTGGCTGCTGTAGACAAAACCCGAACTGGCTAACAAAACGTAGAGTTGGAAAACAATTTTAAAATACAAGAGAACAACCATGACAATAACTGGGAGAATAAACCCAATCCCCAAGGAGTGGAAAACAAACAGAACCTGGCCAACAGTGGCAGAAGCAATCACCAAAAATCAAAAACAGCAACTACCTGCCAACAAGGCGGCCCCTACCCCAAAGGGCTCATTGAAATACCATAATGAAATAACACTCCAGTGCTCTTTGGATTTAGCCCAAAGTTATCCGTGGAACACAGAATTCATAATCAGAGGTTTCCCCACTAGCCCACAGCACTGAAGTCAGCTGCCTAAAGCTTGCATGACCACCCTGTGACATCAGAGTAGCTAAGCCAAAGGCAGACAGGACACATTCCTGCATCAGCTAACATGTATTTACTGTATTTTGTATTTGTGTTTTTAGACTGTTGGTTGGTTGTTTTGTTATGGTTTTAATTTTTGTGAACCGCCCAGAGAGCTTCGGCTATTAGGCGGTATAAAAATGTAATAAATAAATAAATAAATCAGACCTGGGCCAGGGGGCAAATGACCCAGCAGCCATGAATAACCGAGGCCCATTGTGACATCAGATCAGCTGAGCCAATGGCATCAAGAGCAGTATGCAAGAAGAATGATTACACCAGGAAAAAAAGCAGGGTCATCAGGAAGGCAGTTCAGTGATGTGCATGTCCCATTGCACTGAGTCACTCCCAGAATCATAGAAAATAGAGTTGGAAGGAGCCTATAAGGCCATCTGGTCCAGCAGCCAGCAGCTATTTTCAACCTAGGTTGATACAGGATGATAAGTTAGGGTGACCATATGGAAAGGAGGACAGGGCTCCTGTATCTTTAACAGTTGTATAGAAAAGGGAATTTCAGCAAGTGCCATTCGTATATATGGAGAACCTGGTGAAATTCCCTCTTCATCACAAATGTTAAAGCTGCAGGAGCTATACTTGGGTGACCAGATTTAAAAGAGGGCAGGGCACCTGCAGCTTTAACTGTTGTGATGAAGAGGGAATTTCACCAGGTTCCCCATATATACAAATGATACCTGCTGAAATTTCCTTTTCAATGCAACTGTTAAAGATACAGGAGCCCTGTCCTCCTTTCCATAGGGTCACCCTAGAAAAGTGTTCTTAACCATTACCACTATCAAATGTGCTTGCAAAATGGGATGATCCTGGAAATCTGCTTGCAGTTTCAAACCATCCATTTACTTGTTGATTGCTGCTATCATGCTAGGTCAGCCTTCCTCAACCTGGGGCGCTCCAGATGTGTTGGACTGCATCTCCCAGAATGCCCCAGCCAGCGGCTGGGGCATTCTGGGAGTTGTAGTCCAACACATCTGGAGCGCTCCAGGTTGAGGAAGGCTGTAATAGGTGTACATCAGTGTAATCAGCTTTCTTTCTTTCTTTGCAATAAACACACACATCACCACCACCTTCTCTTATACACACAACACCTACGAAAAGAGTGCCTCCTTTGAAGGTTAATCAAGGAGACGTGTCAGTGCAGAGCTGTCCATTTCCCAAAGGAAGAAGTGAAAGGAGGAAAAAAAATGGGAAACTCCCAAAGAAATGAGACAATATGTCAAATTCTGACAGATTCACAACTTCAATACTAGGCTCCAGTTCATAACAATTAATGAACTCTCTGTGCCCATCCAAGGTCACACCGCATATAATTTTTAAAAACCAACAGATTTAGATATAGTACATAGAACTAAAAAGGCTTTACAAAGAACTTTCAGTGCAATCCTATGTCTACTCAGAAGTAAGTCCTATTGAGTTCAATAGGACTTACTCCCAGGTAAGCAGGTATAGGATTGCAGCTTCAAGAAATGCAAAACCGTAGCTGTTCCTTGTCTGTTCAACATGCTTGGTTAACAGCCAAAACGATGGCGCCTTTCTTTCCCCCCCTGCTTCCATATCACAACAGAGCAGTAATTCCTAAAGGGAGAGAATGACTACTGTGCTAACAGAAATATGTGAATTAAATAATGTAAGGCCCTTGTGTTGTGAATCCAATGCACAGGGGCTGCTCACTGTAACTCTGTATGGTCAACTGCTCTGGCCTCCTCTCTTGTCAGCCTCCACAGATCTGAGCTGGTAATTCTTCTACATGTTAGCTGCACTAAGTGTGATTTGATCATGTTGGGAATATTGCAACCTAGGGTGACCATATGGAAAGGGGGGACAGGGCTCCTTTATCTTTAACAGCTGTATAGAAAAGGGAATTTCAGCAGGTATCATTTGTATGCATGCAGCACCTGGTGAACTTTCCTCTTCATCACAACAGTTAAAGCTGCAGGAGCCCTGCCCTCTTGACCAGATACAAAAGACTAGATACCCTTGGTCTGATCCAGCATGACACTTCTTATGTCCTGATGATGATGATGATGATGTTGATGATGATGATGATGACGACGGTGATTTCAGAATCCAATAAAAACTTCTCCTGTTGACCTACAAAGCTTTTCACTGTCTAGCTCCTTCCTATCTCTCCTCTCTCATCTCACACTATTGCCCCGCTCATGCTCTTCGCTCCTCTAATGCCATGTTTCTCGCCTGCCCAAGGGTCTCTACTTCCCTTGCTCGGCTTCGTCCATTTTCTTCGGCTGCCCCTTACGCCTGGAACGCTCTTCCAGAACATTTGAGAACTACAAGTTCAACCGCAGCTTTTAAAGCTCAGCTTTTTCCTAAAGCTTTTAAAACTTGATTTTGCTCTGACTTTTATACTCCCTGTTTGGTGCATTCTCTTCCCCTCCTTATTGTTTTATTATGATTTTATTAGAATGTAAGCCTATGCGGCAGGGTCTTGCTATTTATTGTTTTACTCTGTACAGCACCATGTACATTGATGGTGCTATATAAATAAATAATAATAATATTTATTTATTTATTTATTTATTACCTTTCTATACCGCCCAATAGCCGGAGCTCTCTGGGCGGTTCACAAAAATTAAATGATGGTGATGATGATGAATGTCTTACAGACCAAAGAGAGGGGGGCACAGAGAGGTCAAGTACCCATTAGGGTTCACTGGTGGACTACGAGGAAAGATTCCATTAAAAAAACCCACCATGATTATTATGGTTATAATTGGAGAACAAAATATACAGAGATGACAGGCTCTGACATAATGCATGGTGAAATATCAATTTAGCTCATGGAAATCAGAATCCAATTTAAAAAAAAGATTATGATGGAGGAAACAGCCTGGGGAAGGACCATAGATTCCCTTTTATTTCCAGTTACATGGGGGTGGGGGCAATGGGAAGTCAAGAGCCCAATCTGTGGCACCCACACATTATTCTAGTAACTTTAATCCTATTAGTTCATTGCTATGTTAATCACATAATTAACCTAATTCTTTTCACATGTTTGAAGAAATGGAAATGAAGACCTGGAATCATGTTTGAAGACCTGGAATCACACACAGTCACAATAGATTACATGCTTTTTAGTTGCATTCTGACTCTGAGCTAACGACATGTGAAGCACAATCCTATGCAAGTTTTTTCAGAAGTACGACCCGCTGTGTCCAATGGGACTTACTCTCAGGCATCGCCCTGCCTCGTTCCCAGAACTTTATGGGGGTTCCAGACATTGCCGTCTTCCACTCGTAAGTCCCGTGTTTCCCTCCCGCTTCTTCCGTCTTTTTTCTTACCACGGAAAACCTGTTAAAGGAGCAATAGCTGCATTCTCCATCTGGAAGTACTCCCAGCGGTGTAGTGGAGCCAGGAGTCACAGTTGAGTCAATCATTCAATTGCAGTTGAAATGCCCTGGCATTTTAATTATTAGCCCTTTTAAAAGTGCATTCGAAGTAATGCTACTTGAGCAAAAGAAGAAAACCAAACCCTGTTGATGAGGTGGTAAACCTGTGTTTGAGCTATACTGTTTTGAGATCACAAGTGGATGCTCACAGACTGAATGCTCCTTCATGCCATCCAACTCCCCGCATAGAGAAATGTTGCCTTTCAGGAAGAAGGCTAGGTTAGAACCCTTGTAATCTCCTAGTGCAGGGGTGGAGAACCTTTTTTTCTGGCCACATTCCCTTGGGGATAAACTATCAGGGGACACCCTTTTGGTTTCCCTTTCTGCCCCTCTCCCCCCCACTTCTCTATCTCTTTCCCCCTGTCCACAACACTTTGGAGGAGGGACAGATCACTCTTGCCAGCAGTCTAAACTGATCACTTTCAGGAGCATTCCCTCCTTTCATTGCTCCATCCATTTAGCTTTCCCCCACCTCCATGTTTTCCCCTCCCACCTTCCTTCTCTCTCTAGGCTCCCCAAATCCACATCAACTTAGTCCAAGGGCCTCTTGCAGCCTATGAGCCTCAGGTTCCCCACCCTGTCCTAGTACATCCTAATGTCTTTAAACCTTTCTGTATCTCTTAATTTCCCTGACCCCAACATCCTTTGCAGGTTAAATATATCAGTGCCTGGCTCCTTACATCTCTGACAATGATCATTTAACTTCTGGCGCATCGTCCCACATTTAGGGAAGTGTCATATTCTATTCACAAATTATATTGCAGCATTTTTCTCTTACGGTAGAAATACTGTGCTTTATTCCAAATCTAGAAATATATTTCCACCAGTGACACACAACTGCTGTTCCCATTTGTTCGTGGAACCCGAAGTGCAATTCACGTCTGGTTTGGGAAAGGCAGCCACCAACATAGAATGCCTTCGCCAACACCTGAATTTAAGCATCTCTCAGAAGCATTTGGCAGCTGGGGCTAAGCGTCTAGCTAAGGAGATCCCTTTGGATTGGGGGAAAATGATGGTAAATGTTTATTTCTGTTATTTCCGACCCAAATCTGGTCTGGGGGCACGCAGGGGGAATGTAGGACAGCCACACTGGGATGCAACAGTGTGATAGCAATGTTATCTGGATTCGTGGTAGAATCAGAGTTAAAGAATGATGGAGAAAACAGCTATTATGGAAGCAAATTTTATTAAGTGTGAAGGAAGCTGACATGTTTCAGGTGCTAGAGAAAAAGAGCAGGCATGCAGAAGGAGGTTCAGGTCAGAGTTTCTCTCCTCTTTCCTTCCTGGTACGAGGCTTCTGAACAAAATATGTGAATTTTGGGGCTGTGAGATAAAGACGGCCTTACAGGAAGTCCTGGGTTCAGTCCCCAGTTTCTCCAGTCCAAAAGCTCCTCTGGTAGCAGGGACAGGAAGGACTCTCCCTGAGGCCTTGGACAAATGATAGACCAATGGCCTCTCTCAGTACTAAACGAAATCAGCCAATGGTCTCACTAAGTTACTGGACATTAATAGACCAATGGGCTAATTCAGTGCTGGATGCAGTAGCCTGACTAATTCAGTACTGGACGAAATGGTTTCACTCAGTAGTGAACGAAACAAACCAATGGGCTAACTCAGTGCTGGAAGGAATAGACGAATGATCTCACTCAGTATTGGATGAAATAGACCAATGGACTAACTCAGTGCTGGACAAAATGGACCAATGCGCTAACACAGTAGGGAGGTTTCAGATGACCCCCTCTACATGTTCCAAGGAACATGTGGGAGGATAAGAAGCATCATGGTCTAGTCATCCTCACTGCTGCACCTAGCTCATTCCTATTGCCTAAACATTCAGCACACACGAACAGGGGCTCAACGCGTGTACTGACGTATGTATGTAGTCATTCTCCATGTGAGGGGTAGGATCTAGGCCCCATCAGAATCCCCCCTCGTGTAAGGATCTCTACATGCGTGAACTGGCACACACCTAGAGCCCCTTCTCATGCATGCTGGATGGTGGAGGTGCGGCTGCCGAGTATATCAGAATACCACATCTGAACCCCCTCCTTAATATGCAGTTTCATATGTCCCTATGCACAATTGAGTAATTACAAACTCTGTCAGAAGCTTTCTGTCTTTTTTCTAAACAATCTGCAGCATACAATGGGGATTATGTTATAGAGAGAGAGAGAGAAAGAGCATCAATAATATCCAGGGATACCCTCCTTTATGAAGCAAAGGCGAACTGTATGAAAGATAATCGCATCCCATTTGTTGTGGACTACCATCCCGCTGCCCCTAATTACCACAAGATAATTAAACATAGTTACCCCGTTATATCCTATTGTGCTCATTTAGCGGAAGCCATTAATTCTCCACCACGTATCACATTCAGAAAACCACCCAATTTGCATCAATTGTTAGTTAAAGCTGCACTTAAGCAAGATATTTGCAACCCAGGCTCACATCAATGTAAACCAGCACGTTGCATCACCTGCAGTTACCTCCGAGAAACCACTTCTTTCAGGACCACAGTTACCAACAAAACTTATTTCATTATGCAATCCGTAACATGCATTTCCATGAAGGTGGTTTATTTAATTGAATGTTTAAAAAAAAGAAAGATATAGTATGTAATTTGTAAGGGAAACTACCACGGTCCTAAGAACAAGATTCTGTAACCGCAAATCTGCAATTCTTACCAAACAACTGGTGCAGCCTGTTGCAAGACATTTGAACTCACCTTCATATAATCTCTTGGATTTACAATTGCTACCAACAGAACAAACTAGACACTAACATGCTTGACAAAAGGGGAAACCTCTGGATCTCTTAGGCCTTAGCTAGACAGGGCTTTATCCCGGGGTGAACCTCGGGATTGTCCCTGTGTGTCTACATGACACACACGGGATCCCAGGACTAGGGAAGGATGATCCCTCTCTTGTCCTGGGATCTTGCCCTACACTTTAGGCTGGAAAGTGTGGCCGGGCGCTGCGGTTTGTCCTGGCTCCTCGTGGTTCTTCGCAAGGAGCTGGGACACACGCACGGAGCGCAGACCTCCTCAGGAGCTCTGTGCTCATCAGGGGAGGGGTGGGGAGCGGGGAAATATTTTTTTTTAAAAAAAAAATACTTACCTTCTGTGCACGAGCACTCGTGTGCTCTCTTTAAAAATAACAAAATGGAGTAATGAGATTTTGGAAGCAGGAATAGATCCCAAAGGGTGAAGGGGAGCAACTGTATTGTATTGTATTGTTTGATTATGAATATTGACAAATTACAAATGTTAACAGTTGAGCTTTGTTTTTTTTCTTTCTTTGATTGATTGTTTATGTATTTTAATTTGTGTTAATAAAAAATTATAAAAAACAAATAAATAACAAATTGGCAGGCGCTATGCCTGTCCCTCTGAGGTCCTCGCTTGTAAACAGAGGGGGGATCTCGCAATTAAAAACATGTACCTGCCCAGACCTTAAGATCATCTACAGGGGCCCTTCTCCGTGAGCCCCTGCCAAAGGAAGTGAGGCAGGTGCTACTAGGAGGAGGGCCTTCTCCGCTGTGGCACCCCGGCTGTGGAATGAGCTCCCCAGAGAGGTCTGCCTGGCGCCTACACTGTACTCCTTTTGTCACCAGCTGAAGACCTTTTTATTCTCTCAGTATTTTAACACTTAATTTTATCTTAAATTTAAATTTTAAACTGTTCTAACTCTATATTTTAATCTTATATCAAATTCTGCTGTGTGGTTTTATCCTGGTTGTGCTTTTTATACTGTATTTTGCATTTGTGATTTTAGACTGTTGGTCGTTTTATTATGGTTTTAATTTTTGTGAACCACCCAGAGAGCTTCGGCTATTGGGCGGTATAGAAATGTAATAAATAAATAAATAAATAAATAAATAAATAAAATCTTCACCCCTCCATTGCGCAATAATAGGTAGGTCTAGCTAAGGCCCCAGTCCAAACAGCCTCAACCTGGAGGACAACTCATAAGTATCATACCAATCATTGAACGCTAAGCATTGAACGCTAAGTTTGTTTTTTAATGGACCCCAGAATTGTTGTTTTAAATGGATGCTGCTGTTTTTATACTGTTTTCACGTCTCTGATGGTTTTTAAATTTTGTATATCTTTAATGTTTACTGTTTTTAGCTTTTGTGAACCGCCCAGAGAGCTTCGGCTGTGGGGTGGTATATAAATGTAATTAAATAAATAAAATCTGTTTTTCCTCCTAAGGAACTTTCATCTCCAGCATTACAAACTGCCACTCCTGGTATCAATTGAACAGCAGAGCGACTGATGAGGGCAGAAGAGGAAATGTTTAGCTTAAAATATATTTTTAAAATACTCTGTTGTTAGTCGCTCTCTCTCTCTCTCTCTCTCACACACACACACACATCATTATCACACCAATATCACGAGCTTTATTTGTTTTGTTTTTTAAAACAATCAACTGGCATATGACATTGAATGATTTTACATTTTTACAAAACAACAACAACAGCAGCCATGAATGACTATTAAACAAGATCTATTTGGGCAGAAAGAAAGCCGACAGAAAGCTCTGGCGTGGGCTGGTCCACGAAGTCACAAAGAGTCGGAAGCGACCGAACAAATAAACAACAATTTTGGGCAGGGGAAGCTGGCCGCCACAATCTCAGCGGCTTGCCCTGCGTATGACACACTTGATGCCTTCAGTGATATGAATGCGCTATCTCCAGAGCAGGCCTGGCGGCTCCCAAGACAGAAAACAGGCTGTGTGGCTGATTGCTAAGAATAGATGCTGGTAAGTTTTTATTATGCTTATCTTTATTTTTCTTCAACAATGCTGCCCAAAAGCAGCCCTGCAAATGAACTGGCTCTGACTAGCATATGCTTTTTTGCACTGTTTGTGGATTTTAAAAGCAGGACCAAATTTGGTCTCAGCTGCTCTTAATTTTTTAAAAATCTTTAAAAAAAATAAAAAAAGAGTACTGTGTAATATGAATGCATCTGAATATCAGTGCTAGGCATTCCTACATATCTCTACATGTCTTTTACAAGATTAGAGAGGAACATAGAACAGATTTAGAATGCAATAGTACCTATCGTGACGATCAGGTCCCCTCCTCTCCTTAGAGCACAGCTTAAGGTTTTAAAGGGATATTGTTGCTTTTATGCTTTTGATGGTTTTAAATTTTGTATATTTGTTTTTAATGTTCACTGTTTTTAACTTTTGTAAACCACCCAGAGAGCTTCAGCTATGGGGCGGTACATAAATGTAAATAAATAAATAAATAAATAAATAAATAAATAAGGTTTATGTGGCAGCCCACTTGTAGAGCTGTTTTATTCCTGGGGGCTATCCATAGATGAACATAGTTCTGGACACTGAATAAGAGTGCAACCCTATCTGGATAGTGGCCAGCCTCCAAAATTGGAGGTTGCTGAATATCCTATGCAGGATGGCTGGAGTACAAAGGGGATCCTCTTCTCTTTGCTCTGGCTGCCCTGCATTTTTGCCAAGAAAGCAATTTTGCCTGCCTAGTCATGGCTTCGGGGAAGGAAGTGGCCTGGAGACTCAAAAGGAAGCTGCTTAAAGCAACTTCTACAGTCTCCTCCCCTTCCTGCTCCAGGACCCCCCACTTTTTGCCCTCTCTGTGCTCTGTTTCTGAGCAGAGAGATGGTGCAGGGAGAACCATGCTGGTTATGAAGGGAAGGGGGAGGTACTGGGGAGAGCAATTTCTGGGCTCTGAAGTCAGAGCCCTTGTTTCAGACTCGGTTCCTAGAAACTCAAGAATCCTATGGCCTGTAGACAGTGTCTAGTGGCCATAGGATTGCTCACTTAGCCTTCTAACAGCATCCAGTGGAGTTGGTGGCTCCGATGTCAGGGAGGCTGTGAATCCACTCTGGGTTCCAGATGGAACTCTAAAGGAGCTATCCAACGTGCTGAACCTGATTTGATGCTTGAGTTCAGCACCTTGGATAGCTCCTTTAGAGATCTGACTGGTTCCAACTGAAATCCAGATCTGGTGGCCACAGCCCCACTGACATCGGAGCCACCAGCCTCTACTGACAGCATCAACATAGGAAGCTGGCTCATACCAGGTCAGACTCTCTGTCCATCAATCCCAATAATGTCTACTTTGACTGGCAGTTTCCCATGGTCTCAGGCAGAGTGAGCTCCTTCCCACCACCTGCTAGTTGATCTTTTCAAGTGGAGATGCCAGGATTTAATCTGAAACCATCCTCATGCAAAGCACGTGATCTTCCACTGAACTATGACCTCTCCTATAATATGAGGACTTTTGGCAGCAAACTGCTATGGAGTCTTAAAAGGACAGATTTGAAAATAGACAAAATTTGTCACTTTTAAGCCTCCATAGCAACCATGGCCATTTTGATGGAAAAATTTGCCAGAGTCAACATGAGTTTGTCAGGAATAAGTCATGGCTGACCAACTTTATCTCCTTTTTTGATAGAGTTACTACTTTAGTAGATTATGGGAATGAGGCAGACATAGTATATCTTGATTTCAACAAAGCATTTGACAAGGTTTCCCATGATATCCCTCCTGACAAGATGGTAAAATGTGCGTTGGACAATACTACAGTTAGGTGGATCCATAGCTGGTTGAGCAACTGTACTCAATGAATGATAATTAATTAGGGTGACCATATGAAATGGAGGATAGGGCTCCTGTATCTTTAACAGTTGTATTGAAAAGGGAATTTCAGCAGGTGTCATTTATAGACATGCAACACCTGGCAAAATTCCCTCTTTATCACAACAGTTAAATGCAGTTAAAGCTGCAAGAGCCCTGCCCTCTTTTGTATCTGGTCAAGACGGCAGGGCTCCTGCTGAAATTCCCTTTTCTACACAACTGTTAAAGATACAGGAACCCTGTCCTCCTTTTCATATGGTCACCCTAAATTAATGGCTCAGCATCCTCCTGCAGGCAGGTCTCAGGACTGTGTCCTAGGCCCTGTGATGTTCAACATTTTTATAAATGACTTAGATGCAGGTATAGAGGGGTAGCTTATCAAATTTGCAGATAACACAAAGCTAGGAGGAACAGCCAACATATCTGGAGGACTACAGGTTGGGGAAGGCTGTATTAGAACTTTGTGTGGCCCTGCCTCCTGTCAACCTTGGTCTGAAGAACTCCAACCTCACAGCATGCAAATCCAGGTGTGCCTGCTTTGCTCTGAGAAATAATAGAGGGCTGTCAGCTGTTTTCTAAAAACGCTGGAGGGCTCTCCGAATTAACAAGGGCCAAAAGGCCAGAGATGCTGCCTTCTCCCGGGCTTTCACCCTAGACACACAGAAAAAGAGCCAAGGATACTTGCATTGCATCGACTCCGGCTTCCCCTCAGTCTGCAAACATTTCTGCTGACTGCTGCATTCTACCCAAAGCAGGAACGACCACCATCCACACAAACCAAGAGAAGAGGCCACCAGCTTCCTGGGAAAGGCCAGGCAACAATCACGTTGTTGTGTGCCTTTCAACACATCTTCTGGGGGAGCTGTTCTCATCAGCTGGCTCAAATCTCTACCCTCCGCCCGCCTGCCCAGTCTCCTGCACTCTCCTCCACCCCACCCTGGCCCCTCCGCACCGTGAGGCTGCATTTAAGCAGCAGCTGTTACCATGAGACCTAGAGGAATACACTCATGCCCAACCCCCCTCCTTCTCAGCTCATTCACCTCCTGTCCGCAAATGAAACAAAGCCGGAGGTCCTTCCTACTCTTCCCCCCTCCTTTCGGCTGGTAGAAGTGTAGCATTGGCTCCCCTCAAAGTATAACGATCAAAGGCCACCCCCCACCCCTCAGCCTTGGCAAGGACAGACCGAGAGCTCAAGGTAAAAAAACAAACGTTACATCTATGCCAGGGACGCAGAAATTAATTTAGGGTTCCAAGTCAGGGTTGCCAAGCAGCCAGGAGGAAAACCGTTTTCTGGCAGGTTACCAGCAGTGAGCCAGGTCCGGCTCCAAAGGGCACAGTGGTTGGGCATTTGCCAGGAGTAGAGATGTGAAGAAGGGCTGGGGGCAGGGGCAGAAAATGCCCAGAAAAATGTGGGGGAAACCCATATTTCCCTGGTTTTCTCCCTAGGGTTTTTTTTTGGGAAAGGGGGGTATTTTCCTTTTTTTGTTCTACTTCCCCCTGCAAAACCTAAGATTGGCAGAGCCGAAACCCCTAATATTGCTGCCAATTTCACTTTGCAGAGAGCACCCAAGGTCAGAGGCTCTGTAAGAAAATTCTTGTTTCTTCTAGGTTCAGCCTGCAGGTGGGAGTTAAGATGACTGAATGCTCCTTCATACAAAGAAAATTCCTTGCACATAGAAAACTAGCATGTCAGGGAGCAGAGGTCTGGTCTAGGCTTCTCCCTGATGCACTGCTTTTCCATGTGCAGGGTTTGTTTGTTTGCTTTGTACAAAAGAGAATACATCTGTATCCTTCTTCAGTTTGAAGTGGTACAGTCTAGAAACAAGTTAACCATCTCATCTGCTGTTTGTGAGATGTAGTGCCTAGCCCCTACCTCTTTAAACAAGCATTTTACCCTGTTGCATAATTTATTGATTGTTAGTTTGGGCTCTTTGTGTCTGACTTTGTGGAAGTTTTGAACCTCAAGCTTGTTGTAAATGCGTTTAAGTGATTGGTTACTGTTTTTATATCCCACAAGCTGCATTGAGCGACATCTTTTTGGGAGGAGAAAAGCACAGTATAATTCCTTAAATAAATGAATTAAATACTTGTGACCTAGACAGTTCTGCCAGCGGTTTGTTGGTTAATAGTCTTCAGCAGAATCTCACAAGCTAAATCCACTTTTTCCCCACCCAGATGTAAACAAGATTTCTCTTTAAGCAGAAGTTTCTGTGGTTAAGAGGACAATCCATGCTAAGACATGTCAATTACGATAAATGATACAAGCACTGATATGAACAACCATGCAGGCCGCTGTCAATTGAGTCTCATCGCCTCCGGTCCCAGCTGAGAGTATCCATGGAAACTATCCTCACTGATCAGCCAGTTCGCAGTATAATAATAGTCCACATCCCATTCAGGATCCCCTCCTGACCTCTCTAGGATATTGGTATTGCAGCCTGGCTGCAGCATCATTCTTTGGCTGGCTTTTTTCCCCTATTCTCACAAGGCTCACCAGGGCATTACATGTTCAAGAAAGACATGATGCCTTCTGCGCTACCAACATAGGAGTTTAATTTTCACAGCTTCCTTACAAAGAATTCTGGGAATTGTAGTTTGGGGGAGAGTGCTAAGAGAATGATCTGTTCTAGATTCCTAGCTCTGCTCACAACAGCACCACAGTTCCGGTCAGGGATACGGATGCATGAGCCAGAATCATAGAATCATAGAATAGCAGAGTTGGAAGGGGCCTACAAGGCCATCGAGTCCAACCCTCTGCTCCATGCAGGAATCCACCCTAAAGAATCCCTGACAGATGGTTGTCCAGCTGCCTCTTGAAGGCCTCTAGTGTGGGAGAACCCACAACCTCACCAGGCAACTGATTCCATTGTTGTACTGCTCTAACAGTCAGGAAGTTTTTCCTGATGTCCAGCTGGAATCTGGCTTCCTTCAACTTGAGCCCGTTATTCTGTGTCCTGCACTCTGGGAGGATCGAGAAGAGATCCTGGCCCTCCTCTGTGGGACAACCTTTTAAGTATTTGAAGAGTGCTCTCATGTCTCCCCTCAATCTTCTCTTCTCCAGGCTAAACATGCCCAGTTCTTTCAGATTCTCTTCATAGGGCTTTGTTTCCAGACCCCTGATCATCCTGGCTGCCCTCCTCTGAACACGCTCCAGCTTGTCTGCGTCCTTCTTGAATTGTGGAGCCCAGAACTAGACGCAATACTCTAGATGAGGCCTAACCAGGGCTGAATAGAGAGGAACCAGTACCTCATGTGATCTGGAAGCTATACTTCTATTAATGCAGCCCAAGATAGCATTTGCCTTTCTTGCAGCCATATCGCACTGTTGGCTCATATTCAGCTTGCGATCTACAACAATTCCAAGATCCTTCTCGTTTGTAGTATTGCTGAGCCAAGTATCCCCCATCTTGTAACTGTGCCTTTGATTTCTATTTCCTAAATGTAGAACTTGGCATTTATCCTTATTAAATTTCATTCTGTTGTTTTCAGCCCAGCACTCCAGCCTATCAAGATCACTTTGAAGTTTGTTTCTGTCTTCCAGCTATCCCACCCAATTTTGTGTCATCTGCAAATTTGATAAGCGTTCCCTGCACCTCCTCATCCAAATCATTAATAAAAATGTTGAAGAGCACTGGGCCCAGGACTGAGCCCTGCTGTACCCCACTCGTTGCCTCTCCCCAGTTTGAGAAGGTTCCATTGATAAGTACTCTTTGAGTCCGATTCTGTAGCCAACTGTGAATCCACCTAATAGTTGTTCCATCTAGCCCACTTTTAGCTAGTTTGTTAATCAGAATGTCATGGGGCACTTTGTCAAAAGCTTTGCTGAAGTCAAGATATATGACATCCACAGCATTCCCACAGTCCACAAGGGAGGTTACCCGATCAAAAAATGAGATCAAATTAGTCTGACAGGACTTGTTCCTGACAAATCCATGTTGGCTTCTAGTGATCACCACATTGATTTCAAGGTGTTTACAGATTGACTTCTTTATAATCTGCTCCAGAATTTCCCCAGGGATGGATGTCAGACTGACTGGTCTGTAGTTCCCAGGTTCCTCCTTTTTGCCCTTTTTGAAGATAGGGACAATGTTAGCCCTCCTCCAGTCGTCCGGCACCTCACCCATCTTTCATGATTTTGCAAAGATAATAGACAAAGGTTCTGAGAGTTCTTCCGCTAGCTCCTTCATTGCTCTAGGATGCAGTTCATCGGGCCCTGGAGATTTGAACTCATTCAAGAAAATTAGGTGTTGTTTGACCATTTGTTTATCAATCTCTAACTGCAATCCTGCCCCCTCAACTTCTGCTTCACTTTCTCTGGGGGTGGTTGGGTCATAGACCTGCTTTTGGGAGAAGACTGAAGCAAAGTAGGAATTGAGCACTTCAGCCTTTTCTTTGTCATCTGTTATCAATTTGCCATCCTCATTAAGCAGTTGAACCACCATTTCTTTCCTCTGTCCTTTACTACTCACGTATCTGAAGAAAGCCTTTTTATTACTTTTAGCATCTTGAGCTGGACAGGGCCTGACCTAGCGCATGTGCTAGGGGTGTGCAGCACCAACACCTGCAATGGACGATCCATATGAAGCCTCTGGATTGGACAGCTCTGGTATAAATATTAGGATCTTGGCCTTCTGTCTTTCCATACTCAACAGAGCAGTTTGTCCTTCTTGATGCACTCCAGTTTGCAGCCAGACCACTGACTCCAAGGAGAACATCCCCTAGGGTGGCCATTTATGAATTTCCTCCCCACCACCACCAAAAAAAAGAGTAGCAAAGAGGGCCATAATTTGCATGAAATTTATGTGTATATGGAAATTTAGAAATTCTTATTATAATCTCACCATAATGTGGAAAATGGCCAGGTGACCAGTTTGCCTGCCTGGTCAGTCTGCTGTCCAGAGGTTAACTGTTGAAGGGCAACCGCTCATATGGTTCTTTAAGCGTCATCAAACGAGCGTTTTATTGCATGCTCATTACTAGGCACTCACAGATTTCCGTGTGTCCTATTCATGGTGGCGTCTGCCTCCCGTGCATCTCCCACCCCTTCGAGACTTCTTCCCGTGACAAAAAAAGACCCCGGTAAGTCTGATTTATTTTTAGACAAGGAAGTGCAGGAGAAATGGCACAACAAAAATGGCCCACTGAATGGGCCATATGGATGTTGTTTACTTCCTCTTTCTTCTCCGTGAGAAAGAAGAAGTATTATGCAACAGAAGCGGGGGCAGAGAAGCGACGGTAGGCAACCATGATTCCGCCCCCCCCACCGCCTCGTCTGATGGAGCTCTTTATCTGTAAATCAGAACTGGACAGGGCAGCCGTTCAAACAGAGAACTGCCCTCCTTAAAATAAAAAATAAAAAAGGACATATGGCCACCCTATGTGCAATACGGCTGCCCATGGTCCCAGTTTTACCCTGACAGTTCCCCCCTAGGAGAGGAGATACCTTCTTGGCAATCTCACACCAAGATTTTTCTTTGATCAGATGTGCCTGTTTTGAATTAGCAACTTCTCTTTTAACAGCTCAGCAAAAGGTAATTTCCAATTAAATAATTCCGGGAGGCTCCAAGGCTTGCCTGCTCCTATCTCAATCAAGGTTGGTCCAATAAAATTTGCCATTTCCTACTTTTTGAGATCTTCAAACCGGACTTTCTGTATTCCGTGAGACATTTGTTATTTCCTCCGGTAATTCCTCTATCAAGCCCATTATGTTGTGCTTGGCTAAAAGATGCAACCTTGCTTCCAAGGCCGTAAGGGTTGGAAAATCCATCACTCTCTTGGAAATCTGTTGCTGCGGTTCATCCTCATTGATAAACAAAGGGCCCTTATTTCTAGGCTGCATTTGTCTTGTTGTAACAGGCCCTTTTGTCCAGTTGAAGTCTTTTAGGAACCACAAATATTCCTATGCGCCTTTATCATGCTGCTTCTTGGACTTCTGTTCAATAAACGACAAAACTACAAGTACTTGTCCATCCAGACATAGCACTTGTCTATACATACCGTACCAACCTGTTGGCTCCCTAAGACAGGGGTGGGCCAAACTACTTACAGCATGGCGGCAGAATTCCACTTTGAAGAAGCTATTGGAGGCCACTTTGTAGTGGGAGGGGCGTGAAAGGCAAAATCTTTGTAGCCACATTTTCTTTCTTTTTCTTCCTTCCATTTAAATTTTATAATAAAAATATTTTTTTAAAAAAGGGGCAGGACCAAAAATAGCAGCATATTTTAGTTTTAAGGCTCTTCCTGATGGTATCTAAGCCTTAGGAGTGGCATTTTTATATTTTAAAATGGGGGGGTGAGGTGAGGAATGACACAAAAGCCAGGAAGCCACTGAACAATTGGTGGTTGGAGGAAACGGGAGGGGGAATGTGGTGTTCTGGGGAATCCCAGAGAGCCAGATTGGGAGCCCTGGGCCCGAGGTTCTGCCCCCCTGCCCTAAGATGAGAAGGAAAGGCCCTTCTTTGTGTCCCACTTAGAGCAGAGGCATAGGTGATGGTGATGAGAGACAGGGCCTTCTCAGTGGTAGTACCAATATCGTGGAACATCTTTCCCATAAAAGTGTTCCCCTCTCTCTTGGTGTTTTTGGCCTGTCAGTGAAGACTGTTCTATTTCAGACTGTCAGAAGGCTTTTGCCTGCCAAGTGTTTGTTTCGTTTAAAGGCTGTTTTACCTCAGACTACTGGTGTAAAGCCCATGTCACTATGAACACAAATAGTCCTGCTCCTTTCCTGCTTTTTTGCCCCTCAATCCCATCACCACAAAGGGGCTCATGAATAATACAAATGTGACTCATGCATAGTGAATCCTCCCTCTGAAATTTGCATATGGTTTTGCCCTGCCTCCTCCCTCATGCACAGCAATTGACCTCCTCTATACCCTTTCCCTGCTCTGCTGGTGGTGACAGCCTAACCATGCAGCTGCACTTGGGGCTCGCCTTTATGCCACCCTGATTGGCCGAGCAAGGCTGTCTGTCATCCCGCTGGTGGAGGAGCTGCCCTGCCTGTTTGGCACAGAGGAAATTAACTGCTATTAAAGCTCAAACTTTCAACTTCTTCAAACTTTAAAAAATTTCTGCATGTCTACACTGTTCAAGCTTTAGTTTAAAACAAAAATGAGAAAAATCGATCTGGTAGAACTCAAGTAATAAGCCTTACACTAGCACATTCTTATACAAGATGATCTGGTGGAATTATAGACTGACGTAAGCATAGGCAATTTTGTCCCCTCTACTTTTTCTGTTTACCAAGCTAAAAGTAAGTATGTGTGCACATGATGCTGCTTTTTCCTAATGTAAGTTACCATGCCCTGCTACTCACACACAGCAATGTCACACTGTCATACTGAAGGCATTGTGAAGAGTAAAAAAATAAATAAAATCTGATCCAAAACTTGTTCCCACACACTTGCTGGCATTTCAGAGAGCAGAAACGTTCTTCTCTTCCCTGATCCCTTTTATTTATTTATTACATTTATATACTGCCCCATAGCTGAAGCTCTCTGGGCGGTATACAAAGGTTAAAAACAGTGAACATTAAAAACAAATACACAAAAATTTGTTATTACTCTAATCACCCATGTGTGTGATGAATAACTATTCCGAGAGGTTTCCATCCACGAGACATTTGTTCTGGTATCCCAGTGTATATTTATTTAATGAAAACCTACTTATATTCTACACATTTAAATGATTGCTCTTCCATGCAAACAATCTTATTTGTACAAAGGTTTCTGTGCCGCAGGGCTGACTCTTCTGTTTTGAAGTGATGTGGAATCTAGTGTTGGGCTCCCTGGCATCTATTGTTGGGCTGCTGTATGCTACAAATTCTGCTCCTGGTCAAATCCACACCATCCTATTCTCAACTCCATCAGGGCAGGGAAGGAGAGGCAGACGTTTGTGGTTGCCTACCAGCCAAAGGATATACGTCTCAGTCTGTCATTTGGGACACAATTGCCTAAAGCAGTGTGGTTTTCAAACTGCGTTCCAGAGAACCTTGGCTTATGCAACTGTTGTCCTGTGAGACGATGGATTCTGTGGGATGGCGCAACGTTGGTCTGAGTTGAGATTCGGGAGAGGGGAAGGGTGCCTGCCAGTTGGCAGTAGCTGATAAGCGTGTCGGGGCTGCTGGTGGTAAAGCCCCCGGCATCATACATGTACCCTGCAAAATAGTTGAAATGAGAGCCAGTGTGGTGTAGTGGCAAGAGTGTTGGACTGGGAGTCTGGAGATTGAGGTTCTAGTCCCCACTCAGCCATGGAAGCTCACTGGGTAACTTTGTAACTGGTTCTCAGCCTAACCTACGTCATAGGTTTGTTGAGAGGATAAAATGAAGAGGACCACGGTGTAAGCTGCCTAGGGTTCATCGTGAGACTAAAAAAGGACATAAATACAATATAATGCCTTTTTAAAATGACCCCTTCCAATTTCACCAAACGATTGCCAGTGTATGTTTGAATCGATTTAGTTCAGCCTCACTCAACAGACTTGGCAAGTGCCCTGTATAAACTGAAGGTGTGCCATAGAACTTGTCTTAGAACGCTTTTTAACATGCAGAGATCTTTCAGGAAACAAGCCTGAAGAAAAAGTGTCTAGACAGAGGACACAGCTTGATTCTGAATAAGGGCACAGGTACCTTCCAGACGAGCCTTTTATTGTGCAATTACCCCCAATTCATGGAATTTTCTGCATGGTCCAGACTTCATTGTCTTCCATATGTAACCCTCCCATCGCTTCCTCGGTCTTTTTTCTTACTACAAAAAGTCCATTAGGGAGGAAAAGACAGAATATGCTGCACAATGCCTTTTGATTGGTAGCACTAGGAATTCTGTGTGTGGAATCACCTCACATCTCAGCGAAATGTATTTGGGGTGGGTGAATGGGGTGGGACACAAGAGTTGACCATTCGGTGGTGCCCATTCCGAAGTGCATATTCGTGTAATACCTTAATTAGGCCAACTCAAAAGATCACACAATGTGTGCAAGCTTTTGAAATCTCCAGGTCTCTTCATCAGGCAAAATATAGGGGAATAGGGGAAGAAGAGAAACTTGATGGTAAAGTCACAGTGACCCTGTTCAGACAACATGCTAAGCCACAGTGGTTAAGCATTTTGAGCTAAACATTACAGCTTAACATTATTATTATTATTATTATTATTATTATTATTATTATTTATATAGCACCATCAATGTACATGGTGCTGTACAGAGTAAAACAGTAAATAGCAAGACCCTGCCGCATAGGCTTACATTCTAATAAAACCATAATAAAACAATGAGGGGAAGAGAAAGCAAACAGGCACAGGGTAGGGTAAACAGGCACTGGGTAGGGTAAAACTAACAGTATAAAGTCAGAACAAAATCAAGTTTTAAAAGCTTTAGGAAAAAGAAAAGTTTTTAGCTGAGCTTTAAAAGCTGCGGTTGAACTTGTAGTTCTCAAATGTTGTGTGAACTATCCCTAGCCATGGTGGCTACAACCTTTGCTGCCAATGGGTTAGTGGCCTAACCATAGCTTAGCATGTCGTCTGAACAAGACCAGTGTCTGCATGTTCAGAATCCCAAAATTATGTTTGGGAGCAGGAAACTGTGGACATTTAAATTAGGCTCTGTGGGTCATGTGATGGTTACAGCTTGGACCTGCATCTGCCACTAAGATTGCTGGGAACCAGAACACAGCCTAATTTGAAAGTCGTAGACCCCTCCTCCCTCACTTTACCTTGGGACTCTGAACATGCAGAGCCTGTGACTTCACCATCAAGTTAGTTCCACACCCAACCTGCTTTTTATAACATCTTGGCTGATGAAGAGACCTGGAGTTCTTGAAAGTTTGCAGATTTTTTTGTGAACCTTTGGTTGGCCTAAGAAAGATATTGCACTAATATGGATTTGGGGATTTTTCTTATGTCTAACATAGCTACCTTTGTGAGTTTTTCCCTTTTCCCATTCAGTATGCCAAACACCGACTGATGGGGAAGGCTCACAAGTCCTTTCCTGACTTTCCATCCTCTCAGAGGCAAAAGAGGATCCAAGTTATACATAACTGATCTCACAGCAAAGGACGTTTCTGCCTGCCACGGTCACACAAACATTTTCTCTGCTCCCAGACGCTCTAAAACTCCAGCAGAGTTTCTCCCACCCAAATCCCAAACTAGTAACTAGGAGACGGAGCCAAAAACACACTTTTGCCTTGCTCTGATCCATTCATGACTTTTAAACACTAATCCCCTTTGTACCTCTCCTCCGGAGCCAATCCTTGCCTGCAGCCCATTCAGCCTGCGACAGAGTTTTCTTGCAAGCTTCATTTAAAGAACGAGGAAGGGAGGGGAGGGGAGGAGGGGAATAAACATTAAAAAGAAAGGTTGGAAAAAAGTAGTCTTTTCTTTCCTGTCCCAATCTCGGTCTGGAGTGGAGAACTGTGTTTGTATGTTCCGTGCCTTTGGAGCAGGGCAAAGACAGGGCTTTCACTGAGAGCGAGTGCCTGTCTGTCACAGCCCAGAGCATTCATTCCCAAACAGTGTGCGCCATTCACAGGCTGCCAGGCCTGGATGCAGAAGGCAGCTATGCCCAAGAGAAGACGGCGGCCAGAGACTGGGAAGAGCAGCGGAGGTGGGAGAGGAGAAAATGCCGAGGGGACAAGAGAGACAGGCAGGGCTAGGAAAATGGTGTGTGTAGGGGGTGACCACCTACAGATCACAGAAAAAGAAGACGAAGACGAAGAAGAGCATCAAGGAAAAAGAAAAGGAACAAAAAAGTTGACTCTAGCATAGCATTTGCATATGCCATTTTATGTGTGTAGATGTACATTTAAAAATAAAAATGATAATTTAAATCAAAATACAAGACATCTCACAATAGCGGGAGAGACTATGTCCAGGTGACCTGTCTGTTGTCCAGGCCTAACTGCTGATGAACATTTTCAAGGCCCTGGCTGCTGTTATAGCTCTTTATTTTTAGCTGGACTTGGATTGGACAAGCCCTTTAAATAAAGCACCCCCTCAGCTCTTTGAATAGAGGGCTGTCCTTTGTAAAGTAGGACACATAGCCACCCAAGTTGTGACATTGCTGGCTGAGATAGCCAGCATGGCCTAGTGGTTAGACTGAGTCATGAAGCTCCCAGAGCTGATTTTGAGCCAGTCACACCGTCACAGCCTAACTTACCTCACAAGGTTGTTGTGAGGATTAAGAACCTTGCAAGTCACCTTGAGCCCCTTGGATATGAATGTAATGAATAAGTAAACAAATAAATACAACTAAATAGCGATAAAACACAACTTGGCCTGCTTGTCTGCATCATGTTGGGGATATGAGAGAAGAGAAGGCCTCCTTGGTAGCTGCCCCCAGGCTGTGGAACTCCCTGCTGAGGGAGCCTAGGTTGGTTTGCTCCTGCTCTGGTTTCTTTCTGCTGGCAGGCAAAGATGTTTTTTTACTCAATCAGGCCTTTGGCATGTGTGTGGGTCTGCTGGATTGGGTGCTGTTTTTATTCTTTTACTGGTATGCATTTTAATTGTATTTTTAATGTATTTGTTTTATGATAGTTTTACCTGTATCTTTATTTTAAATGTTGATTTGTATTTTTGTAAGCTGCCTTGAGCAACATGTCCTGCTAGAAAGGTGAGGTATAAATTCATTAAATACATGCATGCATTTACAAGCAGAAGCTTTTACAGCACAGACATACTGTAAATATATTCATGTGATAATCCAGCCATCCCCAACCTGGTGTCCTGCAGATGTGTTGGACTACAACTCCTATTCTCCTCAGACAGCATGATGCCTGCTGGCTGGCAGTGGCGGGCATTGTCACCCAACACGCCTGGAGGGCTACCAGGTGTGTCTGCAGAAAGGCCTGCTCTTGAAGGCTCAGGAGCAGTGTTCTGTTGAAAAGTTGGCAACCCTAGAGTAGGGAGAAAAACCCAAAAGATATAAGAGATAATGTTTTTATTCACAGGATCACATGTGTTTAATTTCAGCAATGACGCAGCCCTAGAACTTGTTTTAAATAGCAGGGCTTCACTCTAAAACATGTGAAACGGTACTCCAGCAGCGTGGTCCTAGTCATGTCCCAGGGTGCTTTGCCTTTGCCACTGAGGTAGCCAGAGGCAAACTGCATGGAGCACTTGCTGATATCCCCTGTTCTACACATCAATTAAAAGTACAGGAATCCTGTCCCCTTTTATATCTGGCCACCCTCATTCAGAGAAAGTAGGTGGTACAGCCCCCACAGGACTGTACCACTTCAGAATGTGGGTGGAGCCAATCTGCATATTCAAACGCCCCTTCAATTTCTTTGTAACTGCTGTCAGTTTCTACACAACTGGGAAAGCTTCAAACTGGTTTCCTGCATCCCCCCCCCACACACACCTGACAGAGGCTTTTGACAACTGCTTGATAGGCAGAGATTCTACAGGTGTAGCTTTTCCTGGCATGGGGATGCCGTGATGAACAAAGCTGCAACTGTGGGATTTCTCTCATGCACCTTTTAAATCACAGAACCTCTATCAGGGGTAGAAAGTGACACCCCCTACCTACTAGGTCAAACACCATAACCTCCAGACACAAAGTACCAGTTGTGGTTCCAATGGTCACCATTCTCCTTCGCCCACCTATATCCGTAACAGCTGCATGAAAGACGACGATGATGACAGCAAAATATCCCCCATCATGGGGAAAGCTTCATTTGTTGAATGTTTGCTTGCTACGCAGAGAGCTATTAAAACTGCAGAAACCCCTGCCAAGAGGGGGCTGTGAGGGGTGGGCAGTGCGCTCTAATTTCAGAAATGCAGCATCCGTTTCCGTGCCAGCGATTCCCCCTGCTGGTTCACAAGATAAATGTGAGCTGCTGGTGGTGAAGACTTTCGGCTAGCAACTCCTGGCCACCACAGGAAGATTGGTTTCTATGAGGAGGCAAGGAGGGGAACGGCTGAATATCTTCCAGGGCCAGGCAGCCTTCCAGAAGCCACAAAACGCTCCCCCAGCTTGCGCTCCCAAATTAAACATGGAAATTAGTCAGTTCCCTCATTACAGGCACCTGGGAACTGGAGAGCGCTTTAATGGCTTCTATAGTGCTTTTGCAAAAGCCGCTGCACTAAACAAGAAGCGAACCCACAGCTCTTTTCCAGGACTCGCTAGGGATTCTTTTTTTTAGGGAGGGTGGTTGCTGGAAGACCAGAACAAGGTCTCTGTAGAGTGCCGGCATCCAGCCCTCTGGAGAGCTAAATGCTAACAAGAAAGCCATTCTTTGGCTTTGGCTAACAGTGGTTTCAGTCACAAGGCAATTACGACCTTACTAGCCTAAAGAAACAGCTCAGTAACCCAGACCCCCACCCCAAAAAGAGCTTTTAAAGAACCCCCCACAATTCCGGCAAGTTTTACGGGGCAATTGTTTCCAGTTTCCTCAGAGACCAAAGTGTTGCAAAGATCGAAAGAAAGCCGCTGTTAAATTCATAATTAGAGCCCTTGAGGGGATAGCAAATTTCTTTCTAGGAAGCGTTCAGGAAATTGGCGGATACAATGCTAATAAAGCCCAACCTTAAAAACTTTTGTAGGCCTGTCTGCTTTGTAATAGTGACCTTGGACGTCTTAAATAGGGTTCTTTGTAACCTGAGTTTCTTCATGGTTATGACTGAGGGGTTTCGCAAAACCAACCTCTTTTTCTTCGGCGTGGGAGAGGCATTAAAAAAAACCCATGTCTGTAGAGGATGAAAAGGGATAATGAAAGGAGCAAGATGGCCAAGTTTATTTCTTTATTTCCAGCTGAAGGAGGAGGGTTTGCCAAAGACAGATTGAAAACTCACCCTGCACATTCTCCTGGCACAATGCTGCTAGTGTGGGGGAAAGCATCACCATTTGAATGTCTGCCTGTCATGTTGTGGTTAAAACAAGTGCAGGAGGCCAGCTAACTAGTGGGGGAAAGTGGAAACCCTAAAAGAACACTGGAAATTAGAAGTGTTACGTAAGTAATTTAAGTGTAATCTCTTTTAATATATGAATATTCAGAATGGTGTTGCTCTGCAGCCCGAAGTCCTACATCTGCTGTAGCAGCCTTCCCCAATTGGTGCCCTTCAGATGTGATGGACTACAACTTCCATAATTCTTAATTAGCTACACTGACTGGGCCTTATGGGAATTGTAGACCGAAACATCTTGAGGGCCACAAATTGCCCCCCTCCCTTTTGTAAGCACTTTGGGGCAGGGACCTATACTTGGTATAGCACCATGCAGGCTGATGGTACTATAGAAGTAAGAATGTGGGGTGGGTGCAGAATTCAGCTGCCTGAGAATCTCAGCTCCCCTCACCCACTTTTTGATTGTTTGTACAAAAGAACAAGTTTCTAGCCCTTCTGGCTGAGGAGATAACAGATTTAAGCAGGGATGCCTAATTAAGATTTACAGCAATTGAGGACAAGGTTTCAGTGCCTTGCACATTTTCTCACTTCTTCCTGTTATTGTGCAAGGTAAGAATTGCAAGGACAAGCTGAGTGCGTGATCTCGGGCCAGTCACTTCCCCTCGGTTTATGCCAGTTTACAGGTCACAACAATGAGCAAACTTTTTGGGATCTCTGAATTGGCCTAATTTTATTTATTACATTTATATCCCACCTTTTTTCTTCCAAGGAACCCAAGGTAGCGTACATAATCTTCCTCCTCTCCATGTTATCCTCACAACAACAACCCTGTAAGGTAGGATGGGCTGAGAGTCTGTGACTGGCCCAAAGTCACCCAGTGGGTTTCCATGGCCGAGTGGGGCCTAGAACCCGGATTTCCCAACTCCCAGTCCATCACCTTAACCACTACACCACACTGGCTCTAATGAAGGTATTACAGTAATATGGACTCTAGCATATTCCTTTTGGCCAAAACCTTTGCCTTTTGTCTAACTTGCAGGGTTGTTGTGAGGTGGGGAACCCATCTAGTACACCACTCTATTCATGCATTGACAGGGCCACATAATAGTAGCCTTTGAGATCAAGGACTGCACTTTCAATACATGAGGAAATGGTAATAAAGGCAAGAGTACCATAAGAGTAAGTATGGGAAGTTTACAGACTATAGGCTGCATCTTAACCCTCTCTCCCCTCATGCAGCTCAACTACTCACACCCATGTCCTGTGTGCAACGCAGGAGAAGCTATAAGGAGAAGCCAACGCTTTTACTGCTGGCTGCGCTGGGGAGAGAGAGTTTTAAAGAGCTCTTAGCTCATTTGGGAGAAAAATGGCTGAGCTGCCCAGTTGGAGTCCTTGGGATTTAGGGTGAGTGTGAGGGCAGTTGGAAACCCATGTGGGTTGGATTAAGCTGTAAATTTCCTAGCCCTAGGGTAAGGCTTGGCACAGGAGCAAGGCCTAGCGTGAGCGGGCGTATAAGAACACCCTCTGAGAAGAATTCCTAGGTGACTTAATGCAGAAGTATAACTCTTCACATGTTATTCTATGACACAGCCAAGAGATGTGTGAAGTGCAAGGAGAACTTGTGTGTTTCTGATGGTAAGGAAGATTTAAAAAGTCAAGAGTCTCTGTCTGCCTGTCTCATACACAAACGTACACCAAATTCCCAAGTTAATAGCTGGTATGTTTAATTTTCCAAAGTACCCACATTACAATTTCATAGGAACTGTGAGACAGAGCCGTCTAACTCACTGAAAAATTGAAACTCCTCTTAATTTGTTCTTCAAAAGTACACAAGGTAAAACCCTATTCAGGCATTCAGGCAAACCCACGACGAGGGAGCATTTTTGCCCCATCCTTTTGTCACATCCCTCACTCTCTACTTGTGAAGGGAACTGCCTCAAAAGGAGAGCCTCCTCTATCTGTGGCGAGTCTCCACGGAAGCAAGAACACTGATTTTCAGGTACAGAACACCTGAATAGGGCTTATGATTTTACTACCAGTAGCTGAGCTTCTCCCAAACTGGCACGCTCCAGGTGTGTTGGTCTGGGGAATGCTGAGAGTTGTAGTCCAATACATCTGGAGGGTGCCAGGTTGGGGGTGGCTGCAGTAGCCCCTAAAACTGCTTCTCCCATTATGATCAACCTGGGGGGACATGAAGGCAATCCACCTGGTTCCAAGGCAATGCGCTCCAATGGGGTAAAAAAAAAAAAGGAAGCTACGAAGGGTCAAATTCCACAAGCAGCTCTGGAGTGAACACAAGAAGGACATGTAGATGGTATTTTTAATGCAACACATTTGCATGCACCTCCAGCCGCTGGTGCGATTTCACAAAATCGCTTTTGAAAAGTCATCTGAAGAGGAGAGTCGTCAATGCTCAAGGAACGTCATTTTATTACCCTAGGAAATTATTTCCTGCTGAGCTGTAGGCTAATTCCCCTTGAGCAGCACATAGAGCACGGGAAGCGTGATGGCGAACAGAGTACATGTGAAGGCCGTGCTGTAGATAGAGTTCCTCTTCATGTGCGCTTCCAGCCTCCTCTCTGTGTTGCACAGTTCTAGGACCACATCGTCCGCCTCAAAGGCCTGGCTGCTTCCCTCTGTTGGAGAGCTAAGTATTAGTTTCTCCCTGGGTGCGGGAAGAGGTGCACTCTTGACATTCTGTACCTCAGCGGCCATTTGCCCTAAACCTTTTTCCAGGTTGCTAAGCTGCTGTTGCAAGCTTCCAAGGAATGAGCTTATTTGTTTAGAGTAGGTCAGCTGCTCCTTAACGGACACTAAGAGAGGGTCTATTTTTAGTGATGCGCTCGCGTTGCCTTTGGCCGAGGAAGCCCCCTCCACTTCCTGTGATGTCACAGTCACAACTTGTAGGATGTTCCTCAGGTTGGCAATGAGGTCACTTAGGTCCCTCTGCTGGGAGTTATAGGTGGACGCCTGTTCTCGGATAGCTTCCTGAAGGCTTATCGGTCCCTTTTGCGCTTCAAAAACCAAGGCTTTTAACTCCTGCAGCCTCACGCGGTTGACATAGGTGGAACCCAGGACCCCAATTACGGCCCCCAACACTGAGCCAATAATGGACCAGTTCTTTGTTTTCTCAGCTCTTGTTCGTTCTTTTTCGTGGCTTTCCCTCACCGCAGCTGAGAAGAGAGAGAAAGTCTCCCGCTCGGATTCCTCAGCAGTTAGATAGGTGGTGCGGTATCTCTTCTCTTCCTGCAAGAAAGCCAAGAGGAGTTGCTTAAAAGGGCAGCATGTTAAAAACTAGAAGAAACTTGGATGGTTCATATAACCATTATCAATGTCAACCTCTATCATCATCATCATCAATAATAATAAAAATAGTAGTAATAATAATTCATAATAATAGCATTTCAATCCCAATTGTCATCTAAATAGGCTCTCCAAATATCAGTAGAAAGACAGCCCTTGCAATCCTTCAGGTTTGCAATCTACAAAACTCAGCACACGACGAAAAATGGATGGGGAGGGAAGAGGAGGAAAACCAGAGCCTCGGGTACCAGTTCTTCAAGTTACAGTTCTTATCACAAATGTAAACAGTTTAGGTAGCCCAATGGAATGGGTGCTAGCTAGGTGACCACTTAGGGGAACCGTAGCAGGTGGTGTCTCAGCAGAGGAGATGGCATAGCCCCGCTTCTCTTCTGAAGAGAGGGGCAAGATGACCACCAGGACAGGATGATATTAAGGTTGCAAACTTTTTACTATTCCCCTGCTCCTACGCCTTTAACAGCAGTTTGATGTGCAGACATTAGCAGATGAGGATGATTATCTTCATATCATGAAATGATTTCTGCAGCACAGGCTGCTGTTAACAGCACAAGAGCAGGCCTGCTGTTTTTGTTGGTCAGTTGGCAAGCCTGGCTGATATGGCCAAAGATCTGCTGCTGAGGTCATCAGCATGGCACACTTGCCTCAGTCCGTTCAGCAGTGGATGCATGACGCCAGCCGATGCCAATTCTGCTGGAAATGTGGCATATGGGATTAACAAACATGCACCAGCTGAATTTCAAGGACTTGGGGTGGAGGGAGCAAAAAATACGTAGATATGTAGGCCAATGACTATCAGACAATTCTGTTTATGGCACAGGTCCCTGAAAAA
Organism: Elgaria multicarinata webbii; assembly: GCF_023053635.1. Lineage (NCBI taxonomy): Eukaryota > Metazoa > Chordata > Lepidosauria > Squamata > Anguidae > Elgaria > Elgaria multicarinata. The sequence continues at coordinate 144,461,939 of NC_086173.1, forward strand.
ACTAATGCCACAAGGCATTAGAATAAGGCAAGAAATAAATCCAATGAATGATTAAACAAACAAATAGGAACCAGACACAGGAATGCTCACTGGGACTGTTCAAAACACAGTGAGGAGACAAGATTGGGATGCATGCAGCCTGTACTAGGTTCAATTCCCAGCATCTCCATTTCCAAGAACTTCAGGTTAAGGCTGCCTCAGCCTGCCCTGTTGGAAAAATGCTGTCAGTCAGAGTAACAGGGCTGGCGCTGCTAAGAAACTACCACAGGCAGCAGTTATTAGAAAGCAGTGGCAGCAAACTCTTCTCCATTCCTCCTGAAGCCCCTGGGCCTTCCTTTCTCTTGGAAGGCAGAGCTGTGTGTGCGACAAGGCCTGTCATGCACCCCCTAATTAGCCTGTTGCCCTCAGGTACGACGCAGGATGCTATCCCATTGCCGGTGCTGAAGGCTTCCTGTTGGCTTCCGTACATGGAATGAAGGGTATCATTTTTGCCTCAGGCTGCAAAATGTCTTGGTCCAGCCCTGCAGAGTAAAGTAGGCTAGACAGATAAATGGTTTGACTGAGCATAAATCAGGCCCTTATGCTCTTTCATTCTGGCTGGGGAAACGTTGCTTTCCACAAGAACATACGGAGAGCCTTGCTGGACCAGGCCAAAGGCCTATGTAGCCCAGCATTCTGTTCCCACAGTGGCCAACCAGATGCCCACAGGGAGTCCACAAGCAGGCCATGAAAACAACAGCACCCTCCCACCCATGTTCCCCAGCCACTGGTGTACATAGGCATATTGCCTCTGATACTGGAGGTAATATATAGCCAACCACACCAGTAGCTATTAATAGGTGTATCCTTCATGAATTTGTCTCATCCCCTTTTATTATTATTATTATTTATTACATTTATATCACACCTTTTCCCCTCCAAGGAACCCAAGGCAGTATACATAATCCTCCTCCTCTCCATGTTATCCTCACAACAACAACCCTGTGAGGTAGGTTGGGCTGAGAGTCTGTGACTGGCCCAAAGTCACCCAGTGGGTTTCCATGGCCGAGTGGGGACTAGAACTGGGATCTCCCGACTCCCAGTCCAACACCTTAGCCACTACACCACACTGGCTTTTAAAGCCCTCCATGGCCATTGCTACCCACCCCAGGTGCCAAGCTCACCAGGCCTTGTGGAGAGAAAGAATCACCAATCTAGAGCGACCGCTGTAGGAAACCTGCCTGGAATGCTCCTGCCCAGCTCCATCTCAGAAGCACTGAGCCACTGCTACAAGAGGCCGGCGGCATGTGTAGGCCCAGGAGGCAGCCGGCTGCTGCCTTCGTGCTTTCAGCCTGGCAGCAAACAAGCTAATAAGATCATTACCTCATGAAATACTGGGGCTCTTGGGGGAACACAAAAACTTGGTCATCCCAGAGAAGACAAGAGATACTGCTTGTACTCTGCCTCTTCTCCCCAATCCCTGAGTCCTGTTTGCACAAGCATTAACACGGCTTAGCACCACTCATTTCACACTGGAAGAGCGTGTTCTCAAAGAGACGTCTGTATTAAGTTAACATGCCCAGCGGCAGCTTCAGTTAAAACGTGGTTAAATGGAGGTTTTCTTCCCTCTCTTTTGACACATTTGGGGGGGAGCATTGTCACAATCTCATGCTCATCCATGTAACCACATATGTATCTATGTATCCTATTAAGTAACTGGAAATATTCTCACCATCATTAGTACCCTAATTAAGTATTCCTCTACCTGCTAAAGAAGAAATAACTGGTAGAGCCGAAAGGATGAATCACCCCTATTAAACTCACCCAACCAACCACGAGTTTGGTCTAGAGCCAAATCCTGCTAACAGGGAGAAGCACTTACAGCCTGCTCCTAAACATGTTTGCTCTAGAGTAAATTTCATAGAAATTTATAATTTATAATTATCGCTCATGATTGCAACCTCATTTTGACAGGATGCCTAGATGTAGCTTTGACAGAGCACTGGACTAGATGGCTCTTGGCCTGATCCAGCATGGCTGTTTTGTAGACAGATTCCTTTTCCTTCAAGCACTGCTCCGCAGCAAAATGGGCACCGCTACATGAAAATGAACACCAACCCACCCCATCTTCCTGTGGGCTTTTATTGCATATACCTCTGGCTCATTCATTCCTGAGAAACAGCATGAGATCTCATTTCCTTTCCAACTTAAAGCCCGCAAATCCACCCTCCTCTTTAAAATGTACACGTTAAGCTTCTCTGTGCAGGGATTTGTCTCGGGTACGTGACTCATAAGCACTAGGTGCCCACGCTCTGAAGAGAGCTTTGCAGACAGTTGACCATTTGCAGTGACTGGCCGACACATCACAAAGGGCCGACCAGGTTTTCATTCGCGGCATGGAGTTTTGGAAGAGGCCTTCATGGGGGCATCACAGCAGTTCAATACGTAACAAGGCAGCAGTTCCAAGACGAGGCTTGCTTAAACCCATTCCACATCAAAAGAGTCAGGGGAGAACCAACATCTTCCAACATCTACCCTTTTTTGATGCTGGTTATCCTCTAACCTGAGGCAGGGGAGGGCATGTTCTCTAATCCATAGATCCATCTGGCTGCCAAATTTGGTTCTTGAATCACATCCTAGAAGGGGTGGAGCACAGGCAGGGTCCTGTAGCTCAGAGCTAGAAAAGTCCAACTTTGAAAGTCCTGGGGAGAAATAGGCCTCCTGTTGTCTTTTCTCCCCTGGTCTCCAACCCTCCAATCCTTCCTTCCAGTCTTTCTTCTTTTGCCATAACTTGTATTTTATTGTTAATTGTTTTTAACCATTTTAAATTGTCTTAATTTGGGGGGGGGGAGGTATGTTTTCATTCCTGTTGTAAGCTGCCTTGAGTCTTTTGTTGAGAAAGGTGTCTAATATATTTCACCACCACCACCACAACAGAGATGCTGAATTGCCTTGGGGATGTTCTGGCTGATACGTTTCTCCTGCACAGCCATGAAACATTTCCGGTGAGCAAGCTTAAAGGTGCCATAAACCCAGTACAAGAGTATGGACAATCTGTGAAAATCAATGCCTATTCAGAGCCAGGACCACTCTCCTCCAACATGGCACCCACCAGATGTTCAGCTACAACTCCCATCAACCTTGACCATTGGTTATGCTAGACAGGGGGTGATGCGAGTTGCAGTCCAAAACATCTGGAGGGCATCAGATTGGGGCAGACTGACCAGAGCTGTCAAAGCATTTCAGTATGCAACACTGGCTTTTTAATACTTGGTTTAGCCCAGAGGTAGACAACTTCCCGGGGGGTCTGGGAACTGATTGCTCTGCTCCCTGGAACCCAGCAGGGGCTGCACCCTTGCCCTGCAGCTGAATTTGTCATTAAATTTCAGTGGCACAGCAGGAAAAAAAGGTTCCCCCCCCCTTTTTTTTTAAGGTCAAACCAACTTTTTTTTTTTTTTTGCTACCACACTGCCAAATTTTGACAACAGGCCGTGGGTCGTTTTCTTGGGGATGTCGGACCTTTGCTCCGGCTCTGCCATATTTGGGCAGGGAGGGGTGCATGTGGCCCAATGGCCATGTCTTGCCTGCCCCTGGTTTAGCCCACGGTGGCCGCATTGGCTTTTGGCACTGGAAACCACTGTATGCAGCTCCATCTGTGTCGGTACTTCCATAGGCTCCATTTGGAACAGATGCAGAGTTCCTGAGCAAACACATCTGCACTGCCTGGGAGGGACTCCATCTGCCTGCCGACAGAGAAATGTCAACAGGACTACCAGGATCACAGCTCTTCCCTCTTTTTCTCATGACCGCTCTCTCCCAAGGGAGTATAGCACAGCCCAGTGCTTTTTTTAACCCAACGTGAAGTACATAACAAGGGAAACAGAGAAAAAGATGGAACAGCTCTGCCGTGACTGCAAACATTGCAGAAGCTACAGAAGCTGTGCGATCCTGGGTGCGCATGGGATCCGTGCCCGTTGGCAGCTTTCTCCATAGTGTTCTCTTACACCTTCAGGGGCACCATTTATTAAACCAATAGCCTAGTGTTTTAATCTTGTAAACCCCCTTGAGTCCCAGAACTGGGGAAAAGGCGGAATATTATAATAATAATAACAACAACAACAACAACAACAACAACGCAGCTTTACCTAATCATGCTGGTGGAGGATGATGGGACTTGTAGTCCATTCTGGAGGTTGCCAGGTTTGGGGAAGGCTGCACTAGCGGTTTGTGAATGCACCTAATGGGGTCACGTTGTAAAATGCTGATCGGTAGGGAGGTTGATGAGGGCGTTTGGTGGTGCAGCAGCAAAGCCACATAAATAAATAAAAAATTCACGGCCACAAAAGGTGCTGATGGCTACTGGCCGAGATGGCTTTAATAGGGCAATCCTATTCACGTTTATTAGGGATGGATGGGCCACAGCACAGTGGTATTTCAAACGCTTTACATGCAAAAGGTCCCAGATTCAATTCCCAGTATGTTAAGGGAAGGCTGGAAAAGACCCCCCGCTTTGGAAACCCTGGAAGGCTGTTGCTAGTCAGCACAAAAAGGAGGAGAGGCTGGCTCTGGTGAGAAGATTTTTTATTTTTCTTGTTAAAAAAGTTTTCAAAACTTCACGGATAGCCCAACGTTTCAGTTGGTAACAATCCTTCTTCAGGGGCTGTTTTTAACACAGATATACATATATATATATTACAAACTACTAAATATGCATAAATACACCAGGGACATTACCATTACATAGGAGTTGTTAATATTAGAGCCAGCCTCTCTTCCTTTTTGCACATACTTTTGGTGTTTCTCCCTCCAACCTATCTACCGTTGCTAGTCAGTGTCCACCAGGGTTGTTGACCCCTTTTCAACCTAAGGCCGAAATCTATTTTGGAGAAGTTCTGAGGGGCCACATTTCAGTGGAGGGCGGGACCAAAAGCAAAAGGGGCGGGATCAAGAATACCTGCCTATTGTATCTGAAAGGTCTTACTGCCATTGGTTAAGCCTTAGTTAAGCCTTCTAGAACGGGAGTGGGGAGGGAACTACATAAACACTGGGAGACCACCAAAAGGTCAGCAGTCAGGGGAAAGTGGGTGGAGCCATGTGGAAAACATGGGAGGGCTGGAGGGAGACCCCAGGAGGGCCAGATCTGGTCCATCGGGATGAGCTTCAGCACCCCTGGTGTCGACAAGACTGAACAAAATAGACCAATGGTCTGACTTGGTCAAAGGCCTAATATACACCAAGAAGGATATTGCACTATGAAAGCAGTATATAAGAGGCAGGAGCCACACTACTGCTTTATAGAGGTATTGAAATGCAATGACAACTGTTGGGGTTAACTGACACATACCATATACTGCTTTCATAGTGCTATATCTTGCTTGGTGTAGCTCCTGCCTTTTATATACCGCTTCCATACTGCTTTCATAGTGTAATATTCTGCCTGGTGTAGATTAGGCAGTAATTAGACAGTATCTAGTAGAGGTTGGTGGCTCCCATTTCAGTGGGGCTGTGAATCCATTCCAGGTTTCAGAAAGAACCAGCCAGAACTCTAAAGGAGCACCTTGGATAGCTCCTTTAGCATTCTGGCTGGTTCTGAATGAAACCCAGAATGGATTCACAGCCCCACCAACATTGGAGCCACCAGCCTTCACTGGCAGCATCACATGTTTCTTTCCGAATGGGACTGACCCCCTCCCAGTAAGTGTGTTTAGGTTTGCAGCCTAAAAAGGGATTGGGCAGACTGACAGACGATAGGTCGACTAGTGGCTCTTGGCCAGGATGGCAAAATGGAACCTCCAGCTGCAGAAGTAGTATATCTCTGAACGCTGATCGCTGGGCGGGCAAAAGTTGCCTACATGTCCCTGCTTATGGGCTTCCCCAGAAGTGCCTGGCTGGCCAGTGTAAAAATCAGAAGGCCGGACTAGACAGAGCCCTTCGTCTGCTCCAGCAGGGCCATTCTTAGGTTAAGTAAGAAAACTATTTCAGAGAGACGGAGAGACAGACACACACTGCTCAGGCTCTTTCAGAGGGAGAGATTAAATTTCCTGATCATTATTGTGGTAGGTGTGTATTTATAGTGAAAGTTGTTATGCGACCCAACCTGTACAGCAAGTCCTGGCCAGTCATCAAATATGATGTAAAGAGCAGCTCATCCCGGAATTATGCGTGCATAAAAGAAGAAAGAGAAGTTAACAGTATTGCATTCTTTCGCCCTGCTGCAGGGCATAAATGGATGAAAAGATCTTGTTCAAGCCTCTTCTCTGTGCAGCCCCCCCTCCCCAAAACCACCCCCACATCAACAAAACTAAAGCAAACATACTTTAGGAATAGAAGGAATGTCAGGCCCACTGAAATGTTCTTCCAAAAGAAAAGTTCTGTTCTGGAGGAATGGCAAGTTGGCATTGGAAACAGAAAAATAATCATAATCAAGATGATAATTCAAGGAGCATATTGCTAAAAATATTAAGACAAAGAATAACAAACTCTTTAAATAGATCAAAAGCAGGAAACCAGCCAGGAGAGATGGTTAGATGACAAAGGATTTGCTACAGGAAGATTGCAGAGAAATGTAATGAATTCTTTGTGTTGGTCTTCAGTGTGGAAAATGTTATACAGCTACCCATGCCAGAACTAGGGTTTTTTCCGCCCCCTAGGGAATCCCATTGCACCAACCAACACCATTGGTGTTTCATTAGAGGTTGATTCCGATAGTGCAGCATAATTTACACTAGCAGTAAGGTCAAATTGGATACTGCCCAGAACTTTTTCACTATCAACTGCTGAATTTGCTACCATACCATGCGGTAATGGCCCCCGTCTTAATTGGCTTTAAAAGTGGGTTAGACAAATTCATGGATGGTAAGGCTGCTAGCCTTGATGGCTATATGGTACCTCCAGGATCAGAGAGGCAGCTACAGAACAACCGGGGGGGGGGGGGGCATGGCCATCTAGAGACAGGCCAATGAGCAATTTTCGAGATCGATAGGATTTTCCACGCACTGTCTTGCTGTTCGTCTTGTGGCCGATTTCCATTTGCGATCACTGCTCATTTTGCCTGAACAGAATGGGAGATTTGAGCCAAATTATTTGTGCAAACTTCCTAATTTGCACATGTTCTCTACAAAGACTAAAGGCTGATTCAGTCTACAGAGGAAATTTGCGCAAATCGGACTGGGAATTGGGAGCAAGACAAACGCAAGCACGTAGTCCACAATTTACGAATGTTTTCGGCAGACACATGCTCACGCTCACATTTCGAGCTTTGAACAGGGCAGGCTTGCATGCTTTACGAAAAAACCCGACATTCTCATACATTCCCGTGGCTCTCCTCTAAGCTTTTCAGTGGCATCTCTTTGGCAACTATTGGAAACAGGATGGTGGTGAAACAATTAGGCTTTTGGTCTGATCCGGCATGGCTCTCCTCATGTAAAGCAGATAGGAGGGCTTTTTGAGTATCAACCAGAAGGAAGAATGTGGGAGACTGAGGCCTTTGCTAGACCTACCTGAAAATCCGGGGGAGAGGAGGAGAAACCTCGCGTTGTGAATAATGCGAGATTTCACCCTCTTTTACACGCAAGGTGTGATGAGCTCAAAAGGAGAAGCGTCGCGCCTGCCTTTTTTAAAAAAAATCTTAAAGGGCCAGTTGCACACGATCGCTGGAGCAAAAAGGTAAGGTGGGTTCTTTTTTAAAAAAAAAATTCCCTGCTCCCCCCACCCTAGCCCCGATGTAATCACGTGGAGCCAGGAAAAGCCGCGAAAACGGACCACACGCTCGCGGTCTTGGGCTCAGCCCGAGACCACATGAAAAACCGGGCCCAAAGTGTAGGGCTTTATCCCAGGGCCAGAGAGGGATGATCCCTTCCTGAGCCCAGGATCCCCTGTGCGTCATCTGGACGCACAGGGGCGATCTCGGGTATCAGCCTGGGATAACCGCTGGTCTAGCTAAGGCCTGAGAGCCACTGTGGCATAGCAGTTAGAATGTTGGACTCAGAAGACCCAGGTTCAAGTTTCACTTGGCCATGAAGTTCACTGGGTGACTTTGAGCTAATCTCAGTCTAACCTGCCTCACAGGGTGGTTGTGAATATATAACGGAGAGGAGATGATGTATGCCATCTTGGACTCCTTGGATAAAAAAGCAGGATATAAATGTAATCAGTAAATAAATTCCTGCAGGACAGTCAAAAGGAAATAATTCTTCACACAATGGATAATTAACTTATGGAATTCATTGCTGAAAGATGTGGCAACAGCTACAGCCTTAGCTTTAAAAAGAGGATTAGATGAATACCTGGAAGACAGGGGCTATCAGCGTCCATGATGGCTAAATGGAACTTCAGATACAAAGTCAGCTTGGCATTAAACATCAGCAAAAACAAAACTGAAGAATGTCCAAAATGTCCCATGGAAGAAATGGATGAAATCTCAGAATGTTTTAAAAATATGTAGTTTTATTCCGAGGAGTTGGACTCCTCCTCAGAATAAAACTACAGATTTTTTAACATCCTGAGCCTTTGTCACTTTATTCCATTCAATATCATTATGTCATATGCGTTATAGTTCGAAGCGATTCCTTACTGTTTGAGTTTAAACACATGTTATTCTAACTGCTTGTTACCAGAAAAACCCAGCAGACATGGATAGAGATGATGTCTGTATTAAGGCTTTGCAGAGGCCAGGTGGATGAGGACCAATAAAGAGAAACACATGGGTTTATGGCACACTGGATTACTGGATTTGTTTAAAAAAATCCAAAGATCAATATGAAATCCATTTAGAGTCCATTGGAATTCTTATTGTGATTATATAAGGTTGGAAAGGAAGATTTTTCCTGCAATGTTAGGGTTTAAAATTAAATTGAATTTCAAAAATCCAAAGCCTGCCTAGCGTTAACTTATTCCCCCCCCCCTATTTTTCACTCTATCTCACTTTTTTTTTCTATTGTGTTTTAGATTATCCTGTGTTTGCCCCCAAAAGCATGTCTTCATGAGATACAGAATTGGTGCATGAAAATCATGATGATTGATAACATTATGCAAAATTCTAGTATGTGTTTTTTTTTGAAGCACAGAATATATACAGCCTTAAATTGACGCTAGCAGATTTCTGCAATCTGGTGTCCTCGAGATGTATTGGACTACAACTCCCAGCATCCCTGACCATTGGTCATGCTGGCTGAACGTTTTTCCTGTAATGCTAGGGTTTAAAATTAAATTGAATTTCCAAAATCCAAAGACTGCCTAGTATTAACTTTTTTTCTTAGTATTATTTTCACTCTTTCTCACTTCTTTCGTTCTATTGTGTTTGAGATTGTCCTGTGTTTGCCCTAAAAAGCACGTTTTCATTAGAGATACAGAATTGGGTTTGCAGCAATAAGGGGTTCACTGCACTCCTAATTTCAAGGGTGAGTGCTTGACAGCTCCACTAGGTGTTCTCCATTGTGAACATCGTACGGCTAGCTGGGTTCTCTGAGCAGGAAACAGATTGTGCTCCAGAGCACCCTTCCCCAACCTGGTGCCCTCCAGATGTCTCGGGCTACAACTCCATAGGAAGCTGCCTTATACCAAGTCAGGCCATAGATCCATCTAGCCCAGTATTGTTGACACTGACTGGCAGTAGTGGTTCTCCAGGGTTTCCAGCAGGATTCATTCCTAGCCCTACATGGAGATGCCAGGGATTGAACCTGGGACCTTTTGCATGCAAAGCAGGAGCTCTGCCACTGAGCTACAGCCCCTCCCCTCAACCCCAGGGCTAGATGGGTACACAGCCACGTTTTATAAACATTTTCAAGAAATACTAAACCCCTATCTGGTAAGGGTATTCAATGATATGTTGAAAGGAATGCCTCTTCCAGGGACTTGGACACATGCAAAGATAATAGTGACGCCGAAACCCTTCAAAGATCCAGCTGGTGTTGAATCTTACAGACCAATAACTCTGCTTAATTTGGACTATAAAACCTTTACAACTGTCATGGCAAATCGCCTGAAGAAAATTATTAATAAATATATTCATCCAGACCAGACAGGTTTTGTCCCTCGATGCCAAATCTCTGATCCTATTCGAAAATTACTGAATATATTATACCATTCTAAGTCAAATAAGCTCCCCTTCGCAGTAATATCACTAGACTATTTTCAAGGCCTTTGATTGCTTGGAATGGCCATTTCTGAAAGAGGCCTTACATAAGATGAAATTTGAACAAAATTTCCTGGATATAATAGGTAAGATATATAATGACTCCATAGCAATGGTCAGGGTAAATAATGTTAACTCAGATAAAATTGATCTCTTACCACTGTTATTTATGTCAGCACTGGAACCCCTGATACAAAATCTTCGGAACAATCCAAACATCAAGGAAGTTAATATAGAAAATGAGGGATAGCTCTTAGGTCTTTATGCAGATGACATGGTACTGACTACAAATCAACCAATCAATATAGCTCCATACTTGAAAAAAGAATTAGAGGAGTTTCATTCTGTGGCCCACACAACATGATCATAATCAACCTAGGTGTAGATTAAGGCCAGCGTCGATTTGACTATTAGCCAACAGTGTGTTTGATTGACACATCCACCCCTCTCTCCCCATCTCAGTCCTCCTGCTGGTATCCCATCAGCCATTGTGAGTTCTGCCAGCTGGACTAGAGCAGCCGCCACCGCTTCGGTCAGTCTTGCCAGGGGACTCTGTAATCGGCGAAAATATTCAACTGCGTGCAACGAAATAGTTAACAGTGCCCGACACAGAACACAATAACCAATGGTTGTTCAAATAATCAATTCTGCACAGCGTTGGTTATTTGTGTTGGTTATTTCAGCAGAATAACCAAATGTGGTGCGAATAAAGTCCCGACAGACAACACAATAACCAACCGTCAATTATTTAACGCGGCGTTGGTTACTGTGTTGTCCGAACCCAGCCTCCGAGTCAGTTCCTATGCCTTTTCAAGATGCTTCTGCAGAAGTCCTGGCCCAATCCTTACACCCTGGGACTGCAAAACCGAAGGGAAGCATGTTCTGGCCCCATGCATCAGCCAGAGGACTAAGGACTGATGGGCTCTGCATGCGTGTTTTGGGGTGGGGTGTTGTACGTTTACAATGTGTTGTAAGCTGCCTTGAAAATTTTTCAACTGTAAGGTGAGCTACCCATACTCAAAACAAATAAATAAATAAATAATATATTGCCACCAGAATAACTTTCACAAACCCAATCCTTAGAATGTGTATATAAACAATATGCCTTGTTAGTCTTTTATAAAGACCAGAAGAAAACGATCTTTCATTGGAACACGCCTTCTGAACATAAAATTTCAATGCATTGTTGGTGCTTTGCTGCCCACCCAAACACTTTTAAATTCTTTTAAGGACAGCCCCATTATGGAAGGATGTGGCCCAGTGTTCTCATTAAAAGTGACAGCAACATGCAACTCCATCAGAAATCAACAGAATTATTGTGGATTTTGAATCTGCAGTTTTATTTGCTGTTAATGTTTTTAGGTGTTCGCGTAAACTTCCTTGAGGCAATTCCAAAAGGTGGGGTTAAAAAGTTCCTCCAACAAAAGAGAATAAATACAATTCAAAGGAGAGAGCAGATTCACGCTACTCTAGAGTTCTGGGCTAGTCCTACCTGCAGTAACTTGTGCTCTGACGTTGCCAGTTCCAGGTACTGAATGTCATCGCGAGAGACTCGGTCCAAACGATCCCGAATTTCCTTCAGTTTCAGCTGCTGGGCCTCCCAGTTTTCACGAGCTTCTCGTACGATCCCGCGAGCCACCATAAACCTTTTTTCAGCCTGGAATAGGATGGGTAGGAAAATAAGAGTTTACCATTGCCATATCTGACAGTCTAATCCCACTGAAGTTGTGAGTGTTTGTGCTAACAGCAGCTGTAACTCACTTTGAGCCTGAGAGCGAAAGAGAGAAAGGGTAGGATAAAAATTAACAGATAAATGAATTTATTTAAAACATTTTTGTCCCATCTTTCCGGCCATCTTTTCTCTGAACGACAACCAATTAAAACCACCCCTACAAAAATTAAGAGTGGCAGCGGTTAAAATAGTAAGCAAAAGGCACCCAACAAAATAAAACTGCTTCCAGCAGAATTAAAACTCTTAATCCTGGGGTCCCCAATGTGGTGATCACAGACATCTGTCTTGCTAACTCCTCCTGATTTTTATTTGATTTCTTAAAACAACAACAACTAGGAGTCAGGCTTGTTGCAAAGTGAAGTGCTGCCGTCCTTCACCATCTTTATTTGGGTTCAAAAGAGTGGCTTTATATTTTGGAGCTCAGCCCCCACCTCTGCCTTGTATTTAGCTTCTTGGGCAAAATACTTTTCTTTTAACCTCACCAGTCTGGCTTCTGGGAAACTAGTGGCCATGCTCATCATGGCAGCTATTTTATGAATGGGCAAGTCCCCCTGTGGCAGCCATATTGTAAGAGCACCCATGACCCTCTCTTGGAAGTCCAAATGTGCCCACTGATCCCAAAAGGTTGGGAAACTCAACCATAAACCTTCCTAGAATGGAAGGTCTTCCCAATGTAGTGAAAAGCTGTTAAGACGGAATGAGACAGGATTCCTTTGAGATTAGGGTGACCATATGAAAAGGAGGACAGGGCTCCTGTATCTTTAACAGTTGCATAGAAAAGGGAATTTCAGCAGGTGTCATTTGTATATATAGAGAACCTTGGGAAATTCCCACTTCATCACAGTTAAAGCTGCAGGAGCTATACTAGAGTGACAAGATTTAAAAGAGGGTAGGGCACCTGCACCTTTAACTGTTGTGATGAAGAGGAAATTTCACCAGTTTTTCCAGATATACAAATGACACCTACTGAAATTTCCTTTTCTATGCAACTGTTAAAGATACAGGAGCCCTGTCCTCCTTTTCATATGGTCACCCTATTTGAGAGGGAATTCCAAAGCCTAGGAACATCATATTAAAAAGGCCCTCTCCTTGGTCCCACCCAGCTGTAGTTTGGGGGTCTCTGGAACATGCAAAAGAGCTTCTGTTGACAATCTTAATAAGAGGCCCGGTTCATATGAGAAAAGACAGTCCTTCAGATAGATTTTTTCCAAATGTGCCAGTCATTCCATCCTTACCTCAGTCACATTTCCTTGGGCCTCTCGGACTTCATTGAGTCCAACGAATTCCTCATATTTGTCCCACCAGCTTCTGGCGACTGCAGAGACTCGCTGAAGCGAGTTTCTTCCCAAAACCTTCCCAGATTCTGACAGGCGGTAAAGAACATTTGTAGCCATTTCCATTGTTGTAGTTGCTTCAGGCCTCTTGGAGGCTGGAGAACAGTACATCCGCACTACGCACAAGCGCATTTTGTGACTCGTCAGAGCTAACCAACTGTGATGTTGCATATTGTGGTACATAGATATGACACTTCATCGACCCCGAACATAAACTCCAGCAATTGTGAAAAACACCTGCAAGCACACAGAAGCAAAGACTGAAATCTCAATGCAGGTTAAAAGGCTACAAAAAGAAAACTCTTAAAGAAGGTCTTTTAAATGCAGGATGCAAATTTAGGTGATTATTCCAAAATAACCTTGCAGTGTATAATGGTCATTCTCAGATCCAGGGTTTACAAACAGGAAGAGAGGTTATGTGGATTCACAGCATGCTAAAGCTTTGGCTTTGGCTATGGGGCAGTATATAATTTTACTTTTATTTATTTTATTTTATTTATTACATTTCTATACTGCCCAATAGCCGAAGCTCTCTGGGCGGTTCACAAAATTCAATAAATAAATAAATAAAGCAAAGAACATTTTGTTAAAAAATGTACGAACACCTGAAGCAAGGGTGGGCAACTTCGAAGGGTCCAGGGACCACTTTTGACACCCCCAGACCTCTCCGGTGACTATCCCTGCCATGTCACTGAATGCATCGGCAGCAAAAAAATAAAATAAATGGCACTTTGCCAACGAATGTCAGTGGCATACCACCAGGGAGGAGTAAAAAGGGCAACTTTAGCTTGTTTTCAAGCTAAATGTATCCTTTATTTTTACCCCTCCATGGGGGTTTGCCACCACCACAAATTTTAGCAGTGCAGAAATGGCAGCACATACTGCAGCCTGTATGTTGTCTAGTCTTGTCCTAATGTCCGATACTCCACATTTCGGGAGAGGCTGTTGGAGGAGCTTAAAACTGCATAGATACTTGTAATGTACTGGGAGTGAATTTCATTTAACTCAGTGGGGCTTACTCCTGAATAGCCACGTGTAGGATTGCACTGTAAGACTCTGTTGGCCAACAGCCACATCTCCTTAAGGAAATTCACCTCATCCTCTATAACGAGAGCCTTTTTTGGCTGAGGAGCGGGGTATAAGTATGATAAATAAAATAAATAATAAAATAAAAATAACTGCTAGTTCAAAGAATGAGGACCACATGTCTGCCTACATGTTTGCCTTAACAAAAACAACTCCTGTGAACTCCCTTTGCCCTGTACCATATCATTCCCAACTATTATTATTATTATTTATTTATTTATTTATTTATATAGCACCATCAATGTACATGGTGCTGTACAGAGTAAAACAATAAAATAGCAAAACCCTGCCGCATAGGCTTACATTCTAATAAAATCATAATAAAACAATAAGGAAGGGAAGAGAATGCACCAAACAGGCAGTATAAAAGTCAGAGCAAAATCAAGTTTTAAAAGCTTTAGGAAAAAGAAAAGTTTTTAGCTGAGCTTTAAAAGCTGCGATGGAACTTGTAGTTCTCAAATGTTCTGGAAGAGCGTTCCAGGCGTAAGGGGCAGCCGAAGAAAATGGACGAAGCCGAGCAAGGGAAGGCCCGTGATATATATTTTTTACCCTTACTAAAGCCATAGAGTTTTCTAAGGGCTCAATCCTATGCATGTTTAGAAAGAAAAAAGTCCTACAAATCCCAGCATTTTTCTGCCTAAACATACATAGGATTACGCCCTAAATCTCTGTGCTTTTACCAGTTGCGGGACGAACAGACCGACAGACAGGAAGAGATTCAACAAATACATTTTTTTCCAGTAGAGAAACACAGTAATGGGAGGGTTGGAGAGGAAGAAAGAGCACCCCAACTTTTGAAGACCCTTGCTGCTCTTGACTTATAACATGTAGCAAAAGAGGGATGACTGGCTGGGCCCAGGTGAGTAATGCTTCTTTAAGAGAAGAAGTGACCATCTAGAAAGAGGCAATTGTGAAGCTACTCCTAAATACCAGGGGACCCTGAAGGATGTTCCAGCTATTAGCCAGTTGTTAATCTTCTCTTTAGGGGAAAGGTGCTTCAGCAACAGTGGCAGCAATTCAATTCCAGACAGTCTTGGATGACATGGATTATCTAGATCAGGGGTATTCCAGACGTTATGGCCTGGAACTCCCATCAGCCCTTGCTAGCATTGCCAATGGTGAGGGATGATGGGAGATATACGCCAACACACCCGGAAGGCCACAAGTTGCCCACCTATTTCCAACCTGTTGCGACCCTGCCAATTCTCCTGGATCTCTCGGCTTCTTTTCATTAGACTGACTGTGGGATGCTTCAGGATTGGTTGTCGGAAATGTTGATTGTGAGACATGGCGCTCCAGTGGATCCATTCCTACTTGGCTGCCCCGTTTCAGATGGTACAGGGGAATTATTTAGGGTGACCCTATGGAAAGGAGGACAGGGCTCCTGTATCTTTTAACAGTTGCATAGAAAAGGGAATTTCAACAGGTGTCATTTGTATGCATGCAGCACCTGGTGAAATTCCCTCTTCATCACCACAGTTAAGGCTGCAGGAGCCCTGCCCTCTTTTGAATCTGGTCACTCTATTATTATTATTATTATTATTATTATTATTATTATTATTTATTTATATAGCACCATCAATGTACATGGTGCTGTACAGATTACACAGTAAATAGCAAGACCCTGCCGCATAGGCTTACAATCTAATAAAGTTGTAGTAAACAATAAGGAGGGAAAGAGAATGCAAACAGGCACAGGGAAGTGTAAACAGGCACCGGGTAGGGTGAAGCTGACAGTATAGGGTCAGAACAAACTCAATATTTAAAAGCTATAGGGAACAGAACAGTTTTTAGCTGAGTTTTAAAAGCTGTGATTGAGTTTGTAGTTCTCAAGTGTTCTGGAAGAGCGTTCCAGGCGTAAGGGGCAGCAGAAGAAAAAGGACGAAGCCGAGTAAGGGAAGTAGAGGTCCTTGGGCAGGCGAGAAGCATGGCATCAGAGGAGCGGAGAGCACGAGCGGGGCAATAGTGTGAGATGAGAGAGGAGAGATAGGCAGGAGCTAGACCGTGAAAAGCTTTGAAGGTCAACAGGAGAAGTTTATATTGGATTCTGGAGTGAATTGGAAGCCAATGAAGAGATTTCAGAAGTGGAGTGACATGGTCAGAGCAGCGGGCCAAGAAGATGATCTTAGCGGCAGAGTGGTGGACAGAGACCAGCGGACTGATGTGAGACGAAGGAAGGCCAGAGAGAAGAAGGTTGCAGTAGTCCAACCGAGAGATAACCAGTGCGTGAACGAGAGTACTCTAATATAGCTTAGTGACCAGACTACATTTTTAATCAGTATTTTTTGTATTTTATGCTTGCTATTATGCAATCGGAGAGGCGGGTAAGAAATATATTATTATTATTATTATTATTATTATTATTATTATTATTATATCTATAACTGTCTTTAATGCACAGTTAAGGACAGAAAATGCGGTTCCCACGTGTGAAAGCATGGAGGCTTTTGGCTGATTAGTGGACCCCAATACAACCCATTAAGTCGTTTCCCCCAACCTAGTGCCCTCCAGATATGTTGAGTGCAAGCCAGGTAGGCTGGGATTTGTAGTCCCACACATCTATAGGACACCAGACTATGGGAGGCTGCTTGATGGGATCCATTAATCAGGCAAAAGTCTCCAGGCTGCCAGCAAACGGGAACAGCATTTTCCACCCTTCATAACTGTGCATTCCGGCTGGTATTAAGAATCATTGCTGCCCACCAGCAGTTCCCTCTTCTGCTGCACCCATTGCCTTGCTATGCCCCGCCTCGCCCCTTTCTCGGCTGCCCACCTACCCTCAGCGCCTCCTTATATGCATTGCCGCTGCCCCCTTTCACTACATCCAGCGACTCAGAATTGCACTCCTACCTGCCAGACCACCTTTCACTCACTTCTTCTTCAGTCTGGTCTCAATCCCGCGCTGCAAAACCGAGCTGGAAAGCGTACCGAAGTCCGGGCGGAAGAAATGTCGGGATGGGTATAGACGAGAGTGACCCGCGACCGTAGAGATAGGAAAACTTTAGAGTGTTACTTTGCCTGAATTACGGGTAAAAACGATAAAGTCCTCATTGGCCACTGAAGTAGTATATGGGTACAGAGTGATGGGGCTCCAGCTAGCCCTTGGGGGTCTCCGTTTCCGAGCCCTAGGCTAGCTTTATTTGCGCTACCTGCAAGAAAAATAAGAGCAGCCTTTCTAAACCATACCACTGTCAAATCCTAAGAGGGTTAAAAAGAAGGAATGTTTTAAATCCTGATCATTTTATTGTATTCTCGTTTTATTGTATCAAATGTTTTTCTGTTTTATACTTGTGCGCTTTGTGTTTGTATTGTGATGGCCATTGGCTATAAACGATAAAATCTTGGGTGACTAGATTTTATCCTTACATGGCTGAGGACCACAATACCTGATGGAACGCCTCTCTCAACCTGAACCTTACTATTTATTGTTTTACTATGTACAGCACCATGTACACTGATGGTGATAAATAAATTAATCATCATCATCTACATAGACACTTGGATTGGCATCTGGGGCCTTCCCCCGAGGGCCTCCTCTGACAGAGGCTTG